>NC_046367.1:16748380-17348380 GCF_011125445.2 Fundulus heteroclitus
GGTTAAACGTGTCACAATTCAGTGCATTAAAAAATATGTTTCACAGCATAACTTGATGTTTTTATTCAAATATTGTTGGTGTATTTGGGGCACATGTATGCGCACATACATTATCTAAAATACCATTGTCAGACCTACTGACTCTCCCCAGCTCTAACTGGATTACCACATTAATGTGAGATGTTGGCAGCAAAACTGATGGTGAGGGAAGGTAGGAGTAAGTGACAAGGACACCAAGAGCACCAAGGTCTTTGTATCATACACACCCTGCACAGTGCAGTCCACTACTTGGTGCTGAGCTGTTTAGAAAACTGCATCCTCAGACTCTCCATAATTAAAGATGTTTTAAGCTAATCTTATTAGGGGTGCTGGGATAAAAATAGATTTTAGAAAATACCACCCAATATTGTTATGAATATACCACTTATTCACTAGAGTAGCAATAAAGGAAAGGAAAGGATGCCTGGGGGTTAATGTAGTAAAAGTACAACTAGATCAGTATTAAAAAACTATTTTTTTTTTATGTAGCAAATTCATTTTGTTTATCATGGCGTAACACGTTGCTAAAAACCCATCAACTGCTGTAAAATGAAATTTCTGGGTATTAAGTGAATTGACAAATAAGAACCTATGTATTATCTACTATATTGGTGACATAACACAATGTCTTTTTAAACAAATTAATTTATCAAACCATGTGTGTGATTTGAAGTTTCAAGCTCACCTATTCTCTTATGTAGTCTCACCTGTTTAGTTCATTCAACTTTGAGACTATTCTTATTCTTATATCAGCCCAATTCATTTTAGTTTCTTTACAAAGCACCAGTTTACAACAAATGTTACGTCAAGACACATCACAAAAACAACTCCCTACTACCGGCAACTGGGTGTAAGTAATAATATTACATGCTTCATAGAGAACACAAAATACTGTAAAACAATATAGTTCTGAATGATAAAAACGTACACCGCATTTAAGTACAACACAAATTTCTGTTTTAGGGGCACTTACTTGTTTTTAGTTTTGTTGTTGAACTTAAATTTTCCATTTAAGCAGAGGCACCTTTGAGAATAAGGGTTTCATCATAGTTTACTGTGATGACATTAAAACTTTGTGTTCACTTCACAAAAGATCCTAAGGCGTAGTTCAAAGTAAATGTCACACTCTGCAGTCTTTATGGGAAAAAAAGGTGTCCAAGACTGAAAGTAAAACTTGAGGCTCATCATGTGACCTACTAGGCTCTTATCATTCCCCTCTTTTTCAGGGACTTTTTGTTATTGTTTGGAAGAATGTATCTTAGAAGTCCCCTCCTGATGCTGGGGTCTAATTGTGTGTAATAGGATTTTGTATAATGTATATTACAAATTTAAAACATTTTAACTTTTTGAATTGAGAAAGCTTCCTTTTTGAATTGAGAAAGCTTCCTGGAGAGGAGGCAACACGTCTTCAACTACGGAAAACAAGTCAAGTTGTTTTGTTTTTTACCTTTTGTTTTTTGGAAAAAAACATTTTAACAAATTAGAGTTAAAGGTAGATCTTTCAATACTCCGATGCAGATTCTCGATTACTCAGGACAAGGCAGACAGAATACTTCTACAGGAGGGAAAATAACTTTGTTTTAGTCTCTTGGTAAATGGCTTGTACTTGTATAGCACTTTATCAAGTCCAATGACCCCAAAGCGCTTTACACTACAATCAGTCATTCACCCATTCACACCCTGACAGTGGTGAGCTATGTTAGTAGCCACAGCTGCCATGGGGCAGACTGACAGAAGCGAGGCTGCCATACATCGGCGCCCTTGGGCCCTCTGACCACCGCCAACTGGAAATGCAGGTGACGACACATCAACTGAGACGGTCAGAGCAGGGAATTGAACCGGCAACCCGCAAGTTATCTGACAAACACCCCTAATTCTTTTCACTGTTGCCCACCATCATGTGTATCATGATCCAAAACTGGAGAAGTCTTTTGAGATGAGAGGTAATATGTCTGCGGTGAAATAAATAGAAGCCCCATTGCGTTCCATTCATAGAGATATGATGACTGATAAAGTTAAACCACTGTATGACAAAAGACAGTTTTATACTCACTTTCTGACATTAAAGCAGTCTAACCCTTTGCTGTTTTTGCGTCACTTATGACTGGCAAAAAATATTTTTTATATTTGTTACAAGCCAGAAAACCCTAGCTAGATAATATTCTAAAACAAATTCAGAAGTGCGGTGCACGGTGGAACAGTTGGTAGCACTACTGGCAGCAAGAAGGTTTTGTGTTCTAATTTAAACCTGGGGTCTTTCTGCTGAGAGTTTGCATGTTCTACCCATGCATGCAGGGGTTCTCTCTGGGTAGTCTGGCTTCCTCCCACAGTCCAAAAACATGACTGTTTGGTTAGTTGCCCTTAGGGGTGAGTGCATATTTCTCCTGTGTGTCTCTGTGTTGCCCTGTGATGGACTGGTGATCTGTCCAGGGTGTACCCTGTCTCTCACCCAATCGATGACATTTGGCCAGGAGGAACAATATTAGTAATCTTAACTTACCTAAAACAGGAAAATCTGATTTAATGGCAGTGCCTCTTTTTATACAGTGTATGTGCAAATATAGTTTAACTGTGTTAGTTTTGCATAAGTAATGTAATCAATCAACTGGTTCCCTTATATAGGACATTTTTGAACAATCTGTGTAATATGATTGAATTTGCCTTTGTAAAGTGCCTCGAGATGACATGTTTCATGAATTGGCGCTATATAAATAAAATTGAATTGAATTGAATTAATGTGTTAGGTGTATAGCATAATATAGTGGAACATCACATGTTTGTACAAAAGTTTCACACATCTAAAAGAATAAAAAAACAAATCATTAGGGAGGCATTTGAAGCATATGACACAGAACTTTAAGTGTCCACATGGCGTATTGAGATTGGATGACAAAACTGTTCTTCAGTATTTGGTCTTTGTAGCCATGTTTCTGTACTGTCTGCCAGATGGTAAAAATGACAACAGCTTGCATTCTGGGTGGCATGTGCCTCTCTATCTAAAGATAGATGAGTAGTTTGTCAGTGTTTGACAACAGCAGGGTTGATATCCAAACTGATTTGCACTAATTACAGTGACAGAGGACCTCCAGAGTTTACAAGCTGTTTACAGAGATGGTACCCTTCCTGTATTTTCATTAAAGGCTAAAAACAGATAAATCATTTTAATAATGTATATCTTGTTGAATTTTGGCTGAATCAACAGACTCAAACAAGATTTTTATCGTCACGTGGAAACAGCATTCCTGCATTGCACTGGGATTCTGCCACAGGCTACCAGCTTTGCGCTATTACAGCCAACATTTTTCTCTTTAGAGCACGTACCCCTGGGTTTTACTAGCGGGTAGCTTTGCCAGCTCTTGGTCTTTGTAGAAAACACTGCATTGGGCATAACTATCATGCTGAATTAAGTTTTTATTTTAGATATTTTAGTTTGGACTATTGTGGTTGTTTGCTTTACTGAATCGTCTTGGATGTCCTCCATGGAACTGTAGAAAGTGTTCAGCTTTTATTTAAAGCATTTTTATAAAATGTATTTTAAAGTAGTGGGTATAATATATGTTTATCTCGATCAATCATGAAAGAATTTTAATTACAAAATTGTAGCTTTACATAATGCATCTTTCTGTAAAAAGGAACTGTTATTGACAATCACACTTCTTACCAATGAGTAAGAAGTGTGCATTTTGTAGATGAAGGACATACATGGATTGTAAGTCTGTGGTCTCCTTCAGTTCAGCACATCAGTTTAAGATGAGGTTGTTAATCAGTGTTAGCTGTTCTGGTATTAAGAAAAAAAACAACAACAAAAAAAAAACAGGTGCATTAAAGGGACAGCAAAGAAATAATCCCAAAAAGAGGAATGGTTTGCATTGGTAGAAACCATAGGCATTTTTCCCTTAGTATTACTCCTCAATAGTTTTGCATTTGAACAAGGTCAATGTCCCTAATGTTACAATGAGGTGATACCTAAACGCTTTAGAGGTTGCACAGGCAGTCCAAATCCACCAGGACGGCACATCAACATGCGTTACTGGAAGGTGTACAGTGTCTCCCACCACAGTCTTAACAACATGAAGGAGATCACAGGAGACAGGCAGTTACTCCAGGAGAGCTGGACAGTTTTATTGGAGGTCCTTCACCCAACAGCAGGTCTGCTCCTTTGTGCAAGGAGGAACCAGATGAGTTCTGCCAGAGCCCTACAAAGGGACTTCCAGTGGGCTAGTGGCGTCGATACTTCCTGACACCGTGGAGCTTGATTGACATTTGGCAGAGAACACTGGAATTGGCAGGTTTGGCACTTGGGCCCTATTCCTTTTACAGATGAGAGTAGGTTTGCTCTGAGGTCATGTGAAGTGAAAGGGTCTGGAGAAGCTGAGGTGAACAATATGGTGCCTGCAACATTGTTCAACATGATTGTTTGGTGTTGGTCTGGGGAAGCATATCCATGGAGGGATGCATAGACCTGTACAGCATGAAAGATGGCACCCTCACTGTCATTAGACCAATTGTTAGACCCTTCGCTGGTGCAGTGGGCCCTGAGGTCCACCTGGTGCTTGATAATGCCAGGTCTCATGTGGCAAGCACATGTAGGGCAGTTCTGGGAAGATGAATGAATTGATACTACTGACTTACCTCCATGATCCCCTGACCTAAATCCGACAGAACATCTTTGAGACATTATCTCCATCTGATGGCACCAGGTGGCATCTCCGACTGTCCAAGAGCTCGGTGAAACACGGGTCAAAATCTGGGAGGAGGGGCACCATTCGTCATTTCACAAAGGCGGATGCCCCGACACTGTCAGGCATGCATACAACCACGTGGGGGCCAAATTAACTACTAAGTACCATTTTGAGGTGCTGCAATGACATTTCAAGTAACTGGATAGGCCTACCACATCAGTTCTTCAGGTTCACTTTGTTTGTGACTTTAGATTAAAACCTCTGTAGGTTGACCATTTTCATCAAATCCTTTCGTTCCTAGCACATTATGCATTCTAAGAAGTTTCTGGTGATAGTATGAGAAGGCTCTGAGTCTAGCTATGTTTACGTGTACAAAATTTTGCAATCGGATTTAAATGTATTCGGATTAAGTAATCGGATTGTACCATTATTATGGGGCTCACAATCAATTAATCTGATTATGATGTGCATATACAGTATATGCACCTGGCTTTGTTCAGAAGAGAACCACTCAGACATGCTCAGTTATCAAATTTTCATAAAAAAAAACCTAAACACCAAAAAATAGTACACAAAGCAGTATTATATGAGTTTGTCGTTCCGAGCACCAAGGCTGGACTTGCAGCAGGTTTGAAATGTTACTGTATGAATAACAAATATGAGCTCTTATAATGTTTCAAACAGAAAGGTTGTATGGGGAACCCTGACAGTTTTGCTTTCCGACATATTTCTGCCACTTAACAATAGGGAAATATGTCAGGTTGGTGTCGGGCACACATGCACACTTGGGTCAGTTTGCCACATTTAGAATAACTAGAGCCTGACAAGCATTTATATTGAGCTTAATCCTATCAACATATTCCGATTGATTTGTTTACATGACGCTTTTTTATTCCGAGCGGCCCTTTATTCCGATTACTTTTGTCCATGTAAACGTAGCTACTGTTCAAAGCCTTGTTTCATCGGGAACTTCCAAGTGTTAAGAAAAGTATAATGACCTTTTGAACTCCTGTCACTATCTTCTGTGGAGCCTTGTTTGCCTTAGTGTAGCTATTCAGAATTATAGACAAGAGGCAATGTTCAAGCCAAGGAGGATATTTTTTTTCTATTTTAAACTTTTTACATTTAAATTTTCTTAATGCCTTTTGAGGCAAAGGCAGAAATTCCCTTTTCGTTTTGTGGGGGTATAATAATCAGATATATTTCTCAAGAGTAGTTTTTGGTGAAGAAAGCAAAGATACAGATACATTTATAGTTGTAAAATACACAGTATGCAATGTAATGGACAGTAAAATGTATACAGTATTCTGAATATTGTTAATTAACCTGGTTGAAATGGCATTGCGAAATGCGAAATTTATTAGTCTTTTTAATATTTATATTTATCCAACGATTTCTGCCTATGTAGCGAGGTGATTAGGAATTGAAATCTAGCTGTAAATTCTCCTGTGCTGAGAATAAAGCATTGATTTCTCACTTCGGGCTCTCAGGTTTGGAGTTAAGTAGCTTGCTGGGAGGAACTTTACGTATCCACCAGTAATTAATGTTGAAAATATGCATAATAGAACTATCATGGCTCAGGAAACTTATTTACTGATGACGTACATGAGATGGAGATCTCTAAAGGCCAACCTTACAAAAAAAGCCATCTTTGGCAGAAAGATCCTGTTCAGCCAAGAGAGGGTTTGTAGGTTCAATGTCCTTGCTGTGTGCAGGATAAAGTAGTTTGGCCAACGCTTCTGTTAGAATTACAAAAGCATTTCCATTGTTGCTGATGTTGCACATGTTAAAGTGAGTTCTAGGAGAGACACAACCTCTGTAGTCAGAAAATAAACATGAGCTTGTGTTAGATTTTTTTTATTGTCTTCCCTTGGAATTATCCTCAGAACTATTCTCTTCTTTTTAGCTGACAGCTAATGAAAACACAGCCTTCAAATTCCTAGACTATTTGAATGTCACATCAGATCAATTAGAAACTTTGTTTTAGTACAGAAATTTAGGCCTAATAAAAACAAATCTGTTTAATACCTGCTTAAAGGTTGTTATTTTCAAAAAGTGTTTTCAATCTGACTAATGAGGCTCATCAGATTGCATGTTCTAATTGCTTGAATATGACTGTATGTGCCCTACTCAGAATATTACTGCATTTATTTTCATATCCAGGCATTTATTTTCATATTCACATGGAAGGCACACACACCAAGATATAAATTTGCATCTCCAAATGACCATGGTTATCAAGGGTGCGCAAAAATCATGGCAGTGAATGTAGTACTTCCAGGCCCAGCCACGGCCCACGGCAGATACAACACTAGAATCACTTGAAACCAGTCAGTATTGATGTCTGGCCATGTTTAAATAAGCCTATGACCATATTTGAGAGTAAAACAGGTTTAAATAACCATAGAGTAAGTTTAATATTTTGACAGTCTATTGTCCCAGCTATACCTGAATGCAACTCTGAAAATCCTGCCATCACTGGAGATTCCCCTAAAATGCATTTTATACTGTACAGTGTAATGAGTTTGGGCTGATTGGATGTCACAGGTAGCCATTTGGACATCAACTAAGTTTTCTCCGGCATGTTTCTCCAGTATGTCCAGTGATGTTTATATTCAGCTTGACAGTTTTTTTTTTCTTTTTTTGACTGTCCACTGTGGCTCTACACTATTTCTGGAGGAATGAATGCTGCTTGTCAACACTCAAAGCAATCTGCTGGGTTTCCTTAGATAGGAAACATATTAACCAATTTTATTTATATAGTACCAATTCACAACACATATCACCTCAAGTGCCTTGAGATGATATGTGTTGTGAATTGGCACTGTATAAATATAATATAAATTAATTGACTTCTATTTGTCTGTGTGATTATTTTATTGTATATCTTTTCTTTTAGTGCAATCTTTCTATATTGTTTTACTTAGTTAAGGCACCAAATGAACATGTCATGGCTTTTGCAATAAAGTAATACAGACCTGATTAGACTGATCCACAAAAAAACAAAGAGGATCACCATCACAAAAACCTAAACATCTGACCATGACTGTGGAATCTGCGTGTTCCTAGCTTATCTGTATTGCTTAATAAATTGTACATGTGATATTGTAGTTTTTGCTGCCTTCACTTCCCGCATCTATAACCTTAAAGTCTTAGTAGAGATGTGCGTGTCACTGTTTTTCTCTATACCTCACAATATCCCATCAATAATTTATGTCTTATTAAAAATAACACACTTTTAAACACACAGGAAATGAGAAATGCAACCAAGTTTTAGGCAAGTAATAGGGATAAGGTTGCACATTCCTCTGTGTGTTAGTGAGATAGTCTGGTCCAGTCTGATAAAGTACAGGGGCTGTTGTTTGCACTCTGTTCTGTTAAATTTATAATGGTTTTCACCTTATCCTGTTTTGAAACATGAAACACGACACACATTTGCTGCCTGTTCAACCAATGCTAAACACACACGACTGGGGTGGCTAGCTGTGGTTAGCTAACAACAAAGAGTGTCTAAAGGCCATCTGCATCACAGGTTTCATGATGTTTATAGATGTTAACTATTTGGTTTTACAAATTGATTTGGTTGCACATTTTTTTACATACATTTTAGAAATCATATCCCCAGTCTGAAATAATCTCTGTAAATGTGCCTTTTTCTGGATCTATGGGAATTGATAACTTTTATAAATGTAAAGCTCTCTTAAGCATGATTTCCTGATTATTATTTGTTCACACTCTTCATATGTTTAATAGATTTTTCTTAAAAATGCTTTTTAATTTAATACAGACTTCAGTGCAACCCGTTAACTCTCCTGTTTGTCAGTTCACAAGGTTTTGTGAAGCGATTTGAATCTTTTCTTTAAGGCTTTAGCTGTCTTTCTATCAATTTTCAATTTGTCTTCAGCAGATGAACTGTTGCAGAAGGTTGTGTATTTTGGACAAAAATAAAAAGATATCGTCAAAGAACTGAGAAGGTGCCTGCAAGATATATGGATTTACTGAATGTCAGTTTTTCAGCTAATAGCTCTTTGGAAATCATCTTTGTTGTAGCAGAATCCTTTTTATTAATGAAATTGATTGTTTTAATTTTTTTTATCTATTCAACTAAAGAAAGTAGAAGAAATTGTATTTATGTGACACTCAAATTGCCTACAGATTGAGTTTATAATGGATTCTTCACCAAGTTATCGGTTAGTTGTAGACACACCTCAATTAGTCAGGCCTAAGAAGCTTCACAAGCAAAGTCGTGTCCCATAAAGTGGTGAGGTACTGCTGTGACACTGAGTGAAAAAAAAAAAGCCACTGTACAAATAACATGCTTTAAAAAAAAGTAGAAACACTGTAGCACTATTGATCAGCACCACTTTAAAAGTTGCAAGAATGTCTTTGGATAAAAAAAAAAAATCAAGTAATAAAGTAAGATCTCAAACGTGTTTTCAAATAGCTGTAGCGATATATTGTTCAAACTTGCCATTCTTTCACATTATCTTTAAACTACCAAGCTCCTGGCCAAGTTGTTATTTAAGAGTCATTAACTGCAAATACCTACTGTGTTGTTTGTGTTTGACCCAATCCCACATATCTCTCACCATAACCCAGTGCTAGGTTAACGTTGCACCATTGATTTCCGAATGCTTAGCCGAGCTTTTCAGTAACGTACATGTTTTATTAAACGATATTGGTCAATTGTGAATCATACTACTAATTGTCAGTGTTTTTGTTTCCCTCCACATGTCTAATGCAAGAATCCTTGCATTACTCTGGTGCTCATGTGGAAAGTGTAAGGATTTGTTTTGATGATTCTCTTTACATTTAGTGTTTTTTTTATTGCTGTTTTACTCTATTTTTGCAACATTGTTTTAAATAAATTAATAAATAGATTTTTTTTTTTTTTAAAGATATAAATAGAAATCTTTGAGGGACAAACCAGTGGGGGTCAGTGGGCATGCAAGACCTGCTCTTAACACAACTATTTCAACTCCACAATATAACTATAAAGATAACATTCAAATCATTAAACTACATTAGATTAAAACCTTTTGAACTTGAGTTCAGGATATGACTCGTGTTCTTCATGTGCTTGCCTCTAATTGTCTGCCATGCCCAGCTTGTCTTAAGTTGCCAGAGCCTTGAGGATATATTTTGCTCCTGGTGTAAATGTACTTTTTTTATTTTTATTTATTTTTTTTTTACAAAGAAAAACAACTGGGAACTTTCTTTTCCTGGTGTTTGTTTGTATCCACATCCGGTCCTCCTACTTCTCTTTGAGAGGTAGCTGGTAGCTTCTGGCCGTTGAAGCTCTGGTCAGTTTCTGTGTTCAAAAACTACTTATAGCTTTAGATGTCTGGCTACCAGGGGCATGTCTTTAGGCTCCTGCTGCTGGTAAAAAAAGACCAAAAAAAACAGGACATACAGAGATGGCTGCACTGCTGCAACTAAATCTTTTTGCCAATGAGATCTTTTTAGGCACTAAACTTTTTAGGGAGTTAAAGGACTACAGCAGATTCCTGGAAGACAAGAGCTTTTTTTTTTTAACAATGCATCTGTCGCAGACCTTTGTACCTCCACCCGCTATCAACGGGCCTGCCATGAAAGGAAGTGTGAAACGGCAGAGTTCATGGCTTTGCCCACAGGAGGTATGACAACCTCGGTGGTGGATCACAGTACAGGTTCATGTTTCTGGGTAAAAGTTATGTTTGCCTTGCACAAATGATTTTCATGCTATGAATGAACAGTACTTTTTTTTTGTTACCTTTCAAAACAACCGTTTTCAATCCCAGCGTGCACCCAGCTCTCTGTACCTGCCTTTCTTCCTTTTTCTGTGTTTTGTGTCTCTGTGTGGTTAAGCCCCGCCGTCCTGCAGCTTTCCACTCATCTTTCTTCTGCCTGAGTCACTTGTCAATATCTTTGTGTACACTTAACCTTTTCTACATTTCTCCTGTTCGTATCGGCCTCTTCGCTGATCACACAGTGGATCTTCTGCGATGACACATGTGGTTTATTCAGCTGAACACATTGTGTACTCTGTCTGAATGCTATTTTGTCACAGAGCAAGGGGTGTGATGGAGAAGCAAAGACAGAAAGAAGCAGTGGCGTTGTTTGTTCTCTTGAATCCAGACCAACGTGTTTAAAGACGGTATTTGAGTCATAGTTAATCTTAAGCTTTTAGGGAAGGAAGAGGCTCATGCCTGGCCTAATGTAATAATTCCTGTGCCCGCTCGTTCTCAAAAGAGAAAACATGATCTGATTTTAGTATGCCATTTGCAGGATAAGTAGTGTTGCTGCACAAGGAGACGTCCGCAGTTAGCCCTGGTGCCTTTAATGATGAATAACTGTCAGCTAAATGTGAATTACTTGGAAGAACTCTACATATGATAGTATAGTGCGCACATTCATCTAACAAATTGATCAAATTTCAAAACATCATTATTTCTCACTTTGAAAACTATTAGGACTGATTTTGATTAAAGTCAGGGACCAGTCACAGAAAAATATCAGAGACAAATGCAAAAAGTTACAATGCATGCAAATTTTAGCCAGATAATTGTGTTAAAAAGATAATTTATGTACTATTATGCATCCTTTGCGCTTATTTAAGGAGCAAAGCCATAAGAACCTCACCTAACATATGTATCTTGCTGTTTCCATCCTCCACAGGGCGTTCAGGTGTTAAAGGGTTGTAGTCGTTCGGCAAATAGAAGAAGATGACGATATATATTTCACCATAACCAACTCTTTGGTGTAAATATACTCAGACAACTGCTCAGTCACTGACCTGACACCATGATTGCAGTGGGTGACTGGATTGATGATAATAGCACTTTGCTGCCTTGGATTTGTCGGTCTGGGAAGCAGAAAAAAACCTGTTGAGTTAACTTGATTCAAGGGAGGCTGATGCTGGCTTCGAGCAATGGAGCAACAAAGTGTTATTTTTTTTTTTTTTTGGATAAAAAACAATCTTTTTTTTTCCCCTGAGACACTGAACCAGAAATTTAAACAGTACTGTGAATCAAACAGTCAAGATGTTTTGTCCTTGATAACGATCTGTCTAAAATACAATTGAGCATTTGGATTACAAACCTTGCATTCAGTGATATAAAAACTAACACTAAGCATATGATTCAAAACTTTCTTTCTAAGTAGACTAAAGAAACACAACTAATTTTAGAGTATTACATAGTGTGAGAGACGGAGACATTGCTGAAGTCACACTTATTAGTATGCTTTTTTGTTGTTTTAGTGACTAACTGTTTACTGGTACCCCACAGTTTTTTTTGGGGGTTTATATTTAATTTAAACAGTTCGTTTTTCACAGTGCTACTATCTATGAGATGGCATCGAAGGGTGTATGTTCTGAACATGCATTCCTTAGACATAAGTCAAATAGATTAAAAAGAAAATTTTAAAACAACAGGTTGTCACCAAAGTGTTTAACAATAAAAGGCAAAGGAATCTAAGGTACATTAAAACAAATTAATATAAGAAACATGAGAGAAGAACTAAACATAGAACACCAAGCAACAAAATGCTAGAAACAACTGAGCCTGGTTCCAGGTTTTCAAAAGAGATTAAAAACAGGAAGTGAAGATGCCTTTCGGATGTTTGAAGGGAGATTATTCCAGAGTTTAGGATGAAGAAGCATCGACCTCCTCTAAGCTGCGCCCGTTTTACTTCTACCTCAACTAAGGCATGGTGTGTGCAAGAAGTTGGTTTTGAGTGTTTTGCTTCCAATATAAAATCATTTGTGCCTTATATCTGCAACAATAGTTTATAATAGTATCGTTACTGTTACTAAGATATTCTAATGTTTCAATTGTTATAGTATCGTTGCAAAGTAGCAAAAGATTTATTGTCCAGTGATAAAACACTGGACAATAAATCCAGTGTTTTATTACTGATAAAACAATGGCATTGTTTTATCAGTAATTTTATTTCTGAAGGTATATTCTGACTCAACACATTTCAATAAACTTATGTTGTGAGTCATGTTTTTATGGAGTAGTCTGCTGAAGTGTTAGAATAAAGCTGGCATGTTTACTCTCTGTTTTGGTATGCGTCCTTGATGACTCAGCAAATAAATAAATAAATCTAAATAAAGTTCCAGGGTGTTTGTGTGTGGACAAAACTTACAGTACAAGATATTCTCCTGCTTGAGAAACTTTGTGCTCTGCTTTAATAGTTGTATATTGTAATGCAGCAGCCTGTACACTCTCTTTTGGAAACCATTATTTGCCAAATCAATAAAATCTTGTGCACAGTCATGTTTTGCAAGAAATGCATCTGCAAACAGACGATTTTTTATTTTAAAATCCCTGCATACGACTTAACAATTAACACTGCCGGTGCGACCAACTTGAAATCGGCGTACGAATAACAAAGATCGTGAGTTGAGTTTTTTCAGAGACCCTGATAGCAACCTTTTAAAATGTGATAGTTAGAATTGGATAGAGAGATCCTAATTTATACACAGATCAGCAGAAAGCCAGTTTTTCCACCAAGATTCAGTTGTAAAGCCAACATCGGGTAAAAATGTAACTTTCGTTTACTAGCCGTACAGTATCAAGTCGCTCAAGTTCATGCAGATAAATTATTGGTGCTGTGTTCCATCTTTTGAATTGTCTTTCTTCATTTTCCACAAATCATCTTCAGAATGTATTTTCTGAAATAATTTTAAATCCAAAATGCAGGCGCATCCTGTCTCTGAGATGCTGTATTTGGTAGACTGTTAAAAGTTTTTTTTCAAAGCACAGTAACAACATTTGTCTTAAATTATTGCATACTTTCAAGCGATTACTGAACAGACATAATTTTTCGTTTGTAAGCTTACAAACTAGTGTATATACACAGTTCATGTTGATAAATACAGTAAAGCTTAATATAAAAAAGTCGGCTCTCAATTTGTCATCAAGGCAGGAGGCAGTTTAAGTTGTGGTCAGCAATTTACATGATCTGTATGTTTTATTTAGATGACATACAGCAAATGTAAGCTAAAAATAATTTAATCAATTAAAATTTTGCTCAAACAGTTGTAAGGTAACAACCTACAATAGCATACATAAAGGTAGGAATGCAAATGGGAAGCAAAATAGAGTTATTTGTTATGGTAGTGATTGTTTGAAATTTGTCAAATAAAATCTATATAATTTTTTAGGGAAATTCAAACATTCCTCAATTTTTTTTAACTACTTCTAATTTAATCACTTCCGATAATAAAATAACAAGATGCTTTTTTTTTACCAGCATAACAGAGTTGTGACTTTGTTTGTCTCTTCACTTTGCAGCTCAGTGGATTTCACTGGGAACAGTGTGGTTCAAGAAAATTTACAACTGTGCTCTAAAAAAAAAAAGAAAAAAAAAAGAGCTCTACTGCTGTTAAGTCTTTTTTACTCCTTATGTGGCGGAACGCAGTACAGCAGCCTCTGCCTGTGTTTTTGCCTGGGGTAGAAACTTGTCATGTTCATTATTTTGCGAACTCCAAGTGAAGCGAGTGTTGTCTAATTATGACACAGTACAGTTAGTGCGTGTTCCTCTCCGTAACGATAAGTGACTGGACACCAGGGAGAAATGCCTTGTCATACACCCAGCATGCTTAATTCATGTCGACTGTACAAGGAAACTGCATTGAAGCGGACATGTTCCGGCTTGATCTGGGGAGAGAGAAACTTCTTTTGGAACAGGGAAGTGATTCCTCTTCCGGAAGGCTTTAATAATTAATTGATAAGCAATCTTTCACACACGTTTGCTGTTTGGCTTACATAATCCAGTCGAGTACCTTTGACGGATGCAAAAGTTTGGTGGTTTGCAATGCACTTAGAAAAGCCAAAACATTACGATCATCCATCCTAATAGATTTAGTAGGTCATGTTTTAACCACAAAAGCAGCTTCAAGCATGCAGTGAGCGGACAAGGAAGATCTGTGGGTGTCCTCAAACATGATGTTAGTGGCATGTTGTTCAAGCTTTGTGGATTATGGGGTGGGATATATGCAGTTTGGGCTTGCCTCTAACTTATCCCTTTAAATCATTGATAGACAATTCAAGACGTTTTTTTTTTTTTTTTTTTTTGCTGGGGTTAGTGGTGTCTTTTTGAGAAGTACTGAGTGTATTAACATGTGGGGCTGTGACAGGTCAGGCAAGTTGTCTGGTAGGTTTGCAAAATTCAAACCTTTCTTGGCAGGAAAGCTTTCCACAGGAATATGTTAGGTTTCACTTTAAAAGCATTTCCTGCACAAGTCCAGGTTGTTTCCAGAGTAGGTTGGACTCTACCAGGCTGCCCCTTGTCACTGATTCGATTTTGGCAGACTTTAAGGCATGCTTGTGGTGAGGCGGGTCTCTGGTTTAAGGACCTCAAGGAATCATCTTTGGCTTTTGCAAATGATGTGATGTTGGTGTCGTTAACGGATGACCTTCAGCAGGTGAACTACCAGTCAGAACTATCGGGACTGCTCAGTCTGAGTCAGGGCCAGTCTATGCCTCAGGTAGATAATTTTAAGTACGTCAGTGTCTTGTCTACGAGCAATAGAAAGGTGATGCAGAAAATCTATAGATGGATTTGGGCCTCGTTTGTAGTAACGTTGACACTAGTCTAGTTTGTTATGGTGGAGAGAGAGCTAATTCAAATGTGTAAGATCTGGTTCACTGATTCATCTACATCCCAACCTTTGCTTACGGATGTGAGGCTCGTTCTATTGACTCATAACCAACAGAACGAGACACTGGATACAAGCAGCTGAAATTAGCTTCTCTCGGAGGTTGATTGGAGGGCGCCTCAGAGATCAACTGAGAAGCTCCATCCAAAAGAGTCCGCTTGAACTAGAGCTGCTGCTTTTCGGCATATAAAGGAGTCAATTGATGTGGTTGTTAGCATCTATACAGGATGCCTTCTGGGCACTTTACTTGGAGTTTTTTTTTTTTCTCGATCTGTTTAACCAGGAAGAGAACCCGGTTAAGACCCAGAAATTACTAGTGGGACTATATACCTCTTATGCTCTGGAAAAACTTTAGGAAGAGTTGGAGAGTGTCTCTGTGGGATGGGATCTCTGGGTTTTCCTTACAGACCCTCAACCCCTGTGACCCAATCTCAGATGAGTGTAATACGGTGGATGGATTGATGAGGAAGAGCCAGAAAACCAACTAGTGAGCATATGTATCATTGATTGTTTTTCATTCTATATTCTGCCCTAAATGCTCTGAACAACTGCAGCCATTTCTCCTACTGAGGTTTTTAACAAAAAATAAAAGAACACCTTGGTAAGCTAGCTCCCACTTTATGATTGAAATGAAAATAGTGCTTAACTATACGTTTTTTTTTTTTATTATTATTGTCAGCTTGCAGACTAATGCCTCTAATTCAACTTTATGAATTAGCAGGTTGTTTTAACTTGAGTACCAAAACCACTGCCTAAACAGCTGGCCCTACCCAAGAAGTTTTCACCCTCAGATTATAGAAGCATCAAACCACTGAACCCCTGACACTCCCTGATCCCTGCTGTATGCGTCACCGGAATGCGTCACTCCTCAATGTACCAGACAAGTTTTCGCCTCAATACTTTTTAGATGATAAATGTCAGGTATTCTAGATTACTGCCACATTTGCATGGTGCTCAGTTAAATCCCCAGACATATTGTGAAACTTGCGGAAGCTTTCCTGAAGAAGCATGAATATTTGTCCAAAATCATATGCATACAAAGTAGATGGAAAACACTGTTTATCATGCAAGGTGTAAGAAAGGGGGCTGCAGTTAACATAATATTAAATTTGTGCTCTTTATTGCTGTTACTATTTAATATGACTTTACAGCAGTTCCGTTTAAATGTCAAACTGCTGATAAAATAGCCTTTTGGGATTTCATCTTCAATAGAGACTTTTTTGTTGACATCATGTCACTTAATTTTGCCATGTTTTGTATGCGATACATTAACAGAAGACTATTTTTCCCAGCTCATCTAAGGGGTCCAGCAAGAAACCTTTACACAGTCCCAGACACAGCAGTTACTCTAAATACCTCATTCACTGACAGAAAGCGGCGCCCCTGGATGTCTGACAGGCTCATAAGCAGATGATTCACCAATGCTGCATCACCACCAGCCAGGTTCATTGGCTACATTTTTCTGTCCAGCTAAAGCAGGAAATTAACCTTTGACTCGTTTTGCCGTCATCACGGTCAACAGGGAACAGCTGGTGTTTCTCAGCAAAGCTTCTTATATATTTATATATTTTTTAGACATGATGCAGCTAATTATGCTGTGGGGAAAGGCTTGTGGTGTCACTAGTTTGGCAGGTAGGGTTTGAATTCTCCCGGTCAAGCCATCTTTTTTGATCTCTCACTAACAACTGCTTATATCTGTTTTTCACCAATCAGTTATACAAGCATCTGAAAGGATTTCCCCGATGCATCCACCAGACCCTAAAGCTGCCAAGGTTACAGGGATCCATCTTTCACTTTCCTCAGGGCCACCGGTCCCAAAAACCGTATTCTTAATGTGTCACTGAGCTGTACACTATTATGTTCGCAAAAGTAATATGAACAACAGTATGTCATTATTGTTTCAGCCAACATGAAATAGTAACATTATCCAATGTATATTACAATAAGAATTAAACAGTGACCTGCAAATATTTTATTAGCTGAGTGACAAAAACAGGATCAATATTTTAAAAAGTAATAGTATGTAAGAGGGGAGAATGCACATAAAAATGTAAGCAGTGAAAGTACAGTATGATTTGGATTTAATTACACAAGTTGAAAATCTCATTAAACTCATGTGGAAACAATCTTTACGTAATAAAATAATAGTTTCTGAAATGTCCATCTTTCTTTTGCTGGACCATTTTTGAGATGATTTTTCAGAAGGTTTTAGGATATCTGAACTGTTCTATACTGATGCATTTAAATCAGAGCATTCAAGAGTGTAGTTGATATTTTCTGAAAGCCTTGAACATAGCTTGGCACTTTTAACTATTAATGTAAGGCTTTTTTTTGCCTCTTTCTGTAGGTAAGAATCAGAATGAGGATCAGCTTTAGTTGGCCACGATTGTACCACAAACAAGGAATTTGATTTTGGTTACTGCGCTCACAGCATACAGATACAGATACAGCGACATCGACCTGACCAGCCCCTGCCGACCAGCAGCCCCTGCGGAAGGTTGTACTTCCTGAGTTGCCGCAGGAAGCACTCCCTCTGCTGGAACCTTCTTTCAAACAGTGTCTATGTAGGGGCCAGCTGAGGTCCTGAGAAAGGGTGGTTCCTAGGAACCGGATGTGATCCACAGTGGATGCAGTGTTGTTGAGGACGGTGAGGGGTGTTATCCATAAGTCTGACATCCTCTTCACAGTATTGAGTGGGTTAAGGTCCAGGTGGTTCTGACTGCACCAGTGGACAAGCCGATTCACTTATTTTCTGTAACCAGACAGTGTCATATGCAAACGTCAGGAGTTTCACAAACAGCTCTGCCGAGGGTCAGTCATTTGTGCACAGGGGGAAGAGGAGTTGGGCACCCTGAGTGCTGCTAGTTCTTGAGCAGGAGGAGATGCTCCCCAGCCTCACCTGCTGCTATCGGTCAGCCAGGAAGCTGGTTATCAATTAGTAGATGGAGTCCGGCACAGTGAGCTGCCAGCAACAATGTTCAGACCATTATGAACAAGTTTTGCTGAAATAACAGCACAATAGTTTTTGTTTTTATTTATTTCTATACATGAGGAAATGTCCTGATGCATCTCAATGATCCAGGTATAAAAATACAAAATGACTAATGATCGGTTGGTAGCCTGATGACAGTTTTGATTGTCACACTTAAACTTGTTGATCAACTACGCAAAGGCGCCGCTAGTAAGGCTGAGTTTACCCACAACTCTGCAAACTGAAGAAGTCTCTCAGGGAAGAAATGAAACGTTTCAACATAAAATAACCCATTCAGAGGATCTATCCAATTTCTTTTTATTTTACTTTTATTTTTTCGTACATGAGGAAATGGTTATTTAGTTTACATCAAGCGTATACAAAACCATAGTATTTTAGTAAAGCACAGCATCAAGTTGGTGAAACTGTAAAAACGTTTTTTTTTGTTTGTTTTTTTGGAATTTCAGATGTTATTCGTTTTCTTGATAACACTAAAAACTGCTTCTGTGAAATATCAGTCGCAATTCAGTGTAATTTTTTATCCATTGTCTTGATACCTTGTGATACATTTCAATATGTGTAACATTAGTGATCTCTTTATTTATGCTATTGCTATTAATTGCTGCTAAACACAAATAAAAAAATCATACCTTTTATAGTTTTCAGAGTTTTGTTTGACAAACTGATTTTACATATTTTCTTCTTTATATCTCATTAAATGAAGTTAAATACATTGTCATAAAATACTTGTGCTAAAAAGGAACAAGATTACTTATGTGATTTCATGGGGCGAGAGAGGGTGCCCTTTAGTTAGTGTACTGTGTGTGTTTGTGAGCATACATACACTTAAAGAAAGCCTGGACAGTAGCACTGCTATTAGCAGTAAAGAACCACTTGACATATTCATGCCCATCTGTTGTTTAGAATCAACACAAGGCGGTGCTCCAGAGAGACAGGAGGAGGTGTCAAACCACATCGAGTTAGTAATACACCAAAGGTCCAGCAAAGTCATCTCTATTTATTGGGATTTAGGCTGTCATCTTACTTTTTTCTTTCAGACGTAGGAGATCAGGGCAAAACTTACAGGGAGGTCTGGACATACGTTCATTTGTGTTTCTAATTCAGTCGCCTCCTTTATTCAGATTAATTTAAACCTTTAGAACAACATTAAGGGCTCAGTATAGCAAAATATAGTGGCAAACATAGTAGGTCCTGTACCTATTGCATAGTTAAAGAAGTCACACTAAGTTGATGTTATATATTTGCTATATAGAAGGTTTGCTGAGAGAGCGAGAGAGATAGATAGATAGAGAGAGAGAGAGAGACAGACAGACAGACAGAGAGAGACAGAGAGAGAGGCGGGGGGGATTGTTACCTTGACTACCTTATCATTGCCACTCACCTGTTGGTCATTTTTCATTGGGTATCTTGGTGTAAACATTCAGTTGTCTGATCATTATTGTTTCCACAGGTTTGATGTTGGTGCATAAGGTGTCATGTTTTTGTGAGGAACCCGAACACAACCACACACAGAGTTCTGTTTTGTGAGTTTTATTGAAGATGAATACCAGAGTTCAGACCAGATGGAAGCAGGAGGCTGTTAGTGGCTGAGGCTGGCAAGCTGGATGGAGACGGAGCATGGAGGCAGCAGGAGCAGCAACACAGCAGAGTGGAGACTTGGAACTAGAACTTGACAGCAGCACGGCAGAGTAGAGACTTGGAACCAGAACTAGACCAGCAGAATTAAGCAGCATGACTGAATGAATACTTGCTGGACCGGAGTGGAAGCGGAACCAGAACCACAGCAGGCGGACGGACGGAGATGAAGGGAACCCGGGCTGGTAATGAAAAGGTAAGGTGAGCAGTCAAGAGCATAGGTAACAGACGAGCCGACAGGGAAGGGCAAACTGAGGGAGGTTTAAATAGTGAAGCTGACAGGTGGACTGAGTCCTGGCTTGATTAGTGGCTGGCAGGTGTAGATGATTGCTGAGGTGGAGAGGAGACTGGGGTGTATGGAGGGTGAAAAGTGCCCTGAATATGTGCATGGTGCAGCAGACAAAGCTGCACCATGACATTACCCCCCCCTTAAGGCCGGCTCCCAGACGGCCAAAACAACACAACAAAAAACGACCCACCCAGGGTGGGTGGTGGGAGGCTAGGATGGGGGGCCGGAGTAAAACCAAAAACTACCCAAACAGGGCAAACAAGAAAACTTCTAAACAACGCTGGCAGGCAAAAACCTAGGAAACGAAGGGGGAACTAGAGGGTGTACTAACACGCCAGAAAAACAGAAAAATCTAAACACCAGGAAAACAGAGAAACTAGGAGGACTCAGGAGAACTAGCACAACAGGGAAACTAGGGGAAGTCAAAACAGAAACTAAAGGACTATAAGAAATATAAGAACCAATAAATAATTCTGAAACCAAGGGATGATAACTAACCCAAAACTAGGGCAGAACAAGAACAAATAAACAAGAAAGCACTGGAGCCTTAAGGGCACAGACAGTGACGGCTGCTAGGAGACCGGCAGCAGCTAGGCCACATAGAGTGGTCGTGGAGGACGGCCAGGACGTGGCAGGCGGCGGAGCAATAGCGCCCGATCGAAACCTCGAGGAGGGCGGCCCCGACGGCGGGACAGCCAAGTCAAAAATGGGCGTCGTGGCGGACGACCCCGACGAGGCAGAGTCAGATTCGGGCGTCGCGGAGGGCGACCCCGACGAGGCAGAACTAAAAGCGGGCGTCGCGGAGGGCGACCCCGACGAGGCAAAGTCAGACACGAGCGTCGCGGTGGGCGACCCCGGTGGCGAAGCAGCAGAGTCTGATGTGGCCAGCGGTGGAAAAGTACCCTGGAGGACAGGCGGCTACCTACTAAGGGCAGTGCAAGGCCACAGGCTACGGAGGTCACAGGACTAGAGGCTACGGAGGTCACAGGGCTACAAGCTACGGGGCTACAGACCACAGGGCTACAAGGGACAGAGACCACAGGGCTACAAGGGACAGAGACCACAGGGCTACAAGGGACAGAGACCGCCTGGCTACAGGCCTCAGGAAACGCCTGGCTACAGGCCTCAGGAAACGCCTGGCTACAGGCCTCAGGAAACGCCTGGCTACAGGCCTCAGGAAACGCCTGGCTACAGGCCTCAGGAAACGCCTGGCTACAGGCCTCAGGAAACGCCTGGCTACAGGCCTCAGGAAACGCCTGGCTACAGGCCTCAGGAAAACGCCTGGCTACAGGCCTCAGGAAACGCCTGGCTACAGGCCTCAGGAAACGCCTGGCTACAGGCCTCAGGAAACGCCTGGCTACAGGCCTCAGGAAACGCCTGGCTACAGGCCTCAGGAAACGCCTGGCTACAGGCCTCAGAAGGCGCCTGGCTACAGGCCTCAGGAAACGCCTGGCTACAGGCCTCAGAAGGCGCCTGGCTACAGGCCTCAGGAAACGCCTGGCTACAGGCCTCAGAAGGCGCCTGGCTACAGGCCTCAGAAGGCGGCGTTCCCTCCTGGGTCACCGCGTCGCAGGAAGGCGGCGGACCCACGTCGGACGCCGGGCTGGCGTGCTCTGCACCCACGTCGGACGCCGGGCTGGCGTGCTCTGCACCCACGTCGGACGCCGGGCTGGCGTGCTCTGCACCCACGTCGGACGCCGGGCTGGCGTGCTCTGCACCCACGTCGGACGCCGGGCTGGCGTGCTCTGCACCCACGTCGGACGCCGGGCCGGCGTGCTCTGCACCCACGTCGGACGCCGGGCCGGCGTGCTCTGCACCCACGTCGGACGCCGGGCCGGCGTGCTCTGCACCCACGTCGGACGCCGGGCCGGCGTGCTCTGCACCCACGTCGGACGCCGGGCTCTGCACCCACGTCGGACGCCGGGCCGGCGTGCTCTGCACCAACGTCGGACGCCGGGCCGGCGTGCTCTGCAGCCACGTCGAGCGCCGGGCTGGCGTCGACCAGATCCTCGGCAGCAGGCTCTTCTGATGCAGCCCCTGAAGCAGGATCAGGGCTTTCTGTGGCCGACTGGGAGAGAACTAAATCTTCAACTGCAGGCCGAGCAGGATCTGGATCTTCGGCTCCGGTGGGTAGACTGAGGAACAGGTCATCCCTGTCCCCATAGAAAAAATCCCACACCTGAGACTCGTCGACCTGAGGAGCTTCGACCGGACTCTCCTGATCGACAAACATTGCAGCCACACCCGTTCGAACCACCAAGGGAACTGAGGTGGCTTCGGACCCGGTCAGAGTGACTGCGGCGGCTGCCTCAGGCAGGATCTCAGGGAGCGCTGTGGCGGAACTCCTATGCCGGCGAGCTCGCCGTCTGCGCCGGGAGGGACCGGGCAGCAAGGGAGTGGCTGCTGCTGCCATCGAGGAAGCAGGGGTTGCAGAAAAGACAGCAGCAGCGGCAGCAGTGGTGAGAGCCGGATCATCGACAGGCACCGCGGTAGAATCAGGAGCGAGTGGAGTTGTAGCAGTGGAGATGGCAGCCGTGATTGACAGGCTGGTGGGCGGAACGAAAGCCACAGCTGCGGTGGCATCAGCGCTGGAAACAGCCGCGGTGAAGGGAGGTCTGGGAGGAGGTGGCCGGCTGAAGAGCTGGGCGACTGCAGCCCGTTGGTTCCAGTCGAGCTCCTCATATAGCTCCGGAAATTTGAAAAACGGTAGGAGCTCCTCTTTGCTCTTCAGCAGATTCCGCACCCGAGTCACCGCACTCATCCGCCTCCAAGGTGGACTGAGCGTGGCGATGACATTCAGACAATCCTGGACCTGTTCCATGAGGAGCCCCACGTTCTCCTGGAGAACATGCTCCGCTGAGCTATGGTCCGGGAGCGGGGCAAGATCCATCTTGCCAGTTCCTGTATGGAAGCTCTGTGTGGGTGTCGGGTTCTTGTGGTCGGCTCGTTCTGTCATGTTTTTGTGAGGAACCCGAACACAACCACACACAGAGTTCTGTTTTGTGAGTTTTATTGAAGATGAATACCAGAGTTCAGACCAGATGGAAGCAGGAGGCTGTTAGTGGCTGAGGCTGGCAAGCTGGATGGAGACGGAGCATGGAGGCAGCAGGAGCAGCAACACAGCAGAGTGGAGACTTGGAACTAGAACTTGACAGCAGCACGGCAGAGTAGAGACTTGGAACCAGAACTAGACCAGCAGAATTAAGCAGCATGACTGAATGAATACTTGCTGGACCGGAGTGGAAGCGGAACCAGAACCACAGCAGGCGGACGGACGGACGGAGATGAAGGGAACCCGGGCTGGTAATGAAAAGGTAAGGTGAGCAGTCAAGAGCATAGGTAACAGACGAGCCGACAGGGAAGGGCAAACTGAGGGAGGTTTAAATAGTGAAGCTGACAGGTGGACTGAGTCCTGGCTTGATTAGTGGCTGGCAGGTGTAGATGATTGCTGAGGTGGAGAGGAGACTGGGGTGTATGGAGGGTGAAAAGTGCCCTGAATATGTGCATGGTGCAGCAGACAAAGCTGCACCATGACATAAGGTCTCTGATTTCTAGTTAGTCTTTGGTAGTTTTAATTCTGCTTTAAGATAGAATGTAAGAATGCTACATTCTCCATCTGCCTTCCACCTGTGGCTTACGTATTTAAATCAAATCTCACCACCCATTATTTTACAATCGCATCCTTTGAGTTAGTGGCCTGTACCATAAGTGAGAGTACATGCTAAGTTTATACACAATCTCATAGGCATTATATAGGTAGATGCCCCAAGGACTGGCACTGCCTATTGGAGCTGATGTTTCAGCACGGCCGCCATCTTGCATGGGTCTCTTATGCACCCCAAGTGCATTTAATTGTACAGAGGAAGCTGTTTCCCCCACTAAAAGAAATCCCAGCTCCCCAAATTTTTACCTGATTTTCACACGGTTTGGTTTGTTACAAACGGCAGAGATCTGGTTATGATACAGGATGCTGTTACACATAAAAAAAACGTTTTCATGCTAAAATACATTGTTTTATGTGCTAAAAAGACAGACATATGGTATATTAATGTATAGATAAATGCATGATTTCATACTGAAATACTTTGTTTTGTTATCTAATATCACATCCCTTTGAACAAGGAGAAGTGGTATTGCATAATAATACATGTATAAATGAATGCATTTCATATTTTAATAAAGAAACAAGTTTGATTGTTCATGTTAATTATTTCACTCTCTCATACACATACAATCCCTAGCCTTCTCTACACACCAACAATAATTTCTTTTTCTTTTTTTTTGCGTGCCATGCATGCACACATGCATTTTTTAGAGACCTCCTTAAAATTTCCAGGTCATTCCAATGCCTTACACTATCCTGCTTGAAACTGGGGCTAGAGCTTAAGACCGTTAAAAAATAACTGTTTTCACAGCTTCTTGCATGTGTTTGTACTCTGTAACTCCAGGGTACTTTATTTGTCAACATGAATCAGCCTTAGTTTGTGAAATACAGAAATAACAAATTAATAAGCATCAAATTATTTTCACCAAGTAAAAACTCCCCTTCAGAACCAATCTCGGACCAGAATGGTGATCTGCGCCATATGATTAACTTTCATTAGTTATTGCCAGTTATTCCAACCGTAAACTGCATAAAATACAGGCAAAGTTGCTCCGTCTGCGTTTACTCCCGTTGGCTTCTATGCCGGCCTAGAGTGGGAGAGACCCATCCAATATGGCGGCGACACAGGATGCGCTCCAGCATGTAATGCGGCGTCTACGCATATAATGTCTTTGCATAATCTAACCAAAAACAGCTGCATTAATAAGTCAAATGTGTATTAACCTTTAGCACATCTTGGAGGTGATGTGGTTAAAAGTTTTTACTTTATTTATTAGCCCTGTCATGTTTTTTTTTTTTTCATTTAAAAAAGCCCTGTCATTTTTAATAACTTTATTATTTGTGTAAAGCAACAACAGAATAGCCAAACCGTACCTTTTACCCTGACTTATTTGAAAACAGAAATAGTCATCCTGGGAATTAATTTGGCTCCACATGTTTACAATTGTTGCCCCTTCCCTTTCACCATTGAGGGTTGACTTTTTGACATTTAAAAAAAATCACCAGTCACCAAAGACTGTATTAGTTTTATAAGCAATTGTTGTTGTGCCTGGAAGTAACAATTTACAGAATCTTTTCTGTGGACACAAAATAATGAATTTGGTTTTTGAACTCTTTCCTCTTTTTTTTTTTTGCTAACAGACTCAGTTAAATAATGTAACAATGTGTATTAAAATAGGAAAGACACAAAAAAAGAAATGAGACGAGGTAAATAAATTATAGAGATGGTTACATTTTTATAGAAGGTCCTGCTCTACTACAATAACAAAAACATTTCATGGAGCAAAGATCGAACCCCTGGGATTTTACTGTCATGTTTCACCCCATTTCTTTTTGTGCATTCCATCTGCTTATTGTGCAATAGGTCAAACTGGACAAACAACTCTTGAACTACAGCTTCTCAAATTAGCATAACTTTTTATTGATTCTATTTTACCAGCTTTTACATGTTTCAATGACAGCATTGTGCACTGTGCAACACATACTATTCTAGATAGTTTCATCACATTAAAGATCAAGAAGATCAAATTCTGCCAGCTTCTGGTTTTTATAGTTAGAATTTAAGTTGTCCTTCAGAAAAGCAAAACATTTTTCTCATAAAAAAACAAAACAAACAAACATGGTCAGTTTTCAGATTTCTTGCCTCCGTCAGACCCCAAATCTGCCAAGGGTATGAATTTTGTACACAGAACTATTTTTGCCCAAGACTTATGAGTACCTGTGGCCTTCTGTCTCACTCATCATTTGATAATGAACAGTATTCAACATGCTCTATCCAAACAGAAAGCTCCCCAAAGTTTGTACACATAGGAAATTCATGTGTGAAGTGCAATCAAGTATAACACAAACATGTAGGCTATTTATTTACAGTCAAGCCCAAAATAATTTGTACCATTTGTAGATTTAGAGCTTAAATATTTTCACTCACTCTGGTTGCAAAAAGACAGGGATTTCTGAAAATACAATAAAAACAAATTTAATATAACTTTTTTAAAAACAGCAAAAAACTATTTTATTTTTCATTCCAATAAACAATGATATAGTATCCCCATTTTTCAATAAAACAAAATGCTATTGCATCGATTAAACCTCCTTTTATCATTGCTGAGAAGCATTTTCCATGTTTTTTAAGTCAAACCAAAAATCTGCCAAGGATATGCATATTTTTCAGCTTTGTTCTTTTTTATGCCTTGCCTCTTTCCTGTATTTTATTATTATTTTTTTTGTTATTTTTGACATATGAAGAATGTTAAATGTGGCTTAACATGCCTTTTAGTAAATTTGTAATTATTTTATTTTATTTTTTGTGTGTTTTGGTCTTTGATTTTGTCATGTTTATGTTTTATCAAAAGCAGCCCTTTCAGAATTGATTAATTTCACAAATACTTCCTTTTTTCCAGATTATCTTTCTGAAATGACCCAAAACCACAAAGCATTTAAACTTAAAGAGAAAAATATATCTAATTGTTTAAAGCTTCTAAAGCACAAATAAAAATAATATCCACAACCCCTTAAAATTGTTTGTCTTTTTATACATTTACAAAATATGGAATAAATCTAAATGGTATGCATCTGGTGCAGATAATATGAGTAAAATATTTTCTTCCTTCAGCAGTGCCTGTCGCTTCTCTTGATGTAAAAGCAGCAGGGGTAGTTGCCTAAAATCTGTGACTACTTGGTCAACAATGTGTCATCTCTGGCTTGTGCTACCAGGCTCCATGGGAACCAACTGCTGCAGTGGCCGAAAGCTGCTGGTTGTCTCCACCACTTCAATCACTGCATCAACTTTTAACTCTGACTTCTACTTTATGCTGTGATTTTCATCACATTGTGGTTTCTCAGCTGACCCACCATTTTGCATCTGCACAAAAGGATGCCAGCCGCCAGCACCGCAAGTATCTCCAGCCGGATACAAATGGGCTTTTTCCATTAGTACCTGGTCAACAGAGAACAGCAGGGCTCTACCTGGGTATTGAAATGTTCCATTAGAAACTCTTCCATGGTACCAGCCCCTCTTTTAGTAATTTCTTGGCTGGGGTTCCAAGCGAGCTGATTTGGGCCTTATAATAAAATGCCTGAAAGCTGTTGGTTACTGATTGGGTAAGCCGTGGCATCGCTGGTTGCATCATTCATGAGACTCTTTAACAATAATCAGACCTGACATTTTTAAAAGCTCCCAACAGTCACTGAACGTATTATGACTGAGTATATTCAATTGAAAAAAAATGGAAACTCCATATAATTCCGTCCATCTGATCTCGCTCTATTACTTCCCACACTCTCCTGTACGTCTCCAGAGGGTTTTGTCTTGCAGCTCTGGCTCTCTTTTTTTTTTTTTTTTTTACTTTGAGTCCTACAAATGCTATAGACCAAACAGCATGTTCAAAAAGGCTACCATGGCCTCGATTGCTGTGTTGTGTTTTTGTCACATACAAATGTGTTACGTTACCTTGCTATGATGACCCCACCCTCATTAATGCTGTGCCTAGTTTTAAAGGAAAACGATCTAAACCATGTGGAAATGAGTAGGAATTTATCGTGTTGACCCAAAGTGGCTCCAATGGTAAAGAGCCAAAAGATGTTGCTATGGATATTAGTATGCATGTTATGTGTGTTGTTGAAGTTGTAAATAATCCATCCTGTTATGCAGAGGAAGAATATTAGCAGGAAAAGGCAGTGGTTGGGCTGTCTCAGTGCTGCGCAAGCACGTCACATTCTATGCGTCCTCACATGGTCAGCTTGGTCCTCTGGCTTCCTCTTTAGGAGTAGGCCATGATAATAATTCTCCATTTACTATCTTTTGTGCATTAAAGTATATTCATATCTCCAACGGAATCCAAACAACACAGACCTTAATTATTATTTTTGGTACCTTTTAAAAAAAGTTTAAGAGAGAAGACAGATTTTGATTTAATGTTCCTGAATCGTGTTACTGATGGAAGTGGGACAAACAGTGTATTACCCGGTTAGGGTGGGATCTCTGGCAATACATCTGGCCCTTTTCTGGACTCTTGCAGCATAAACTGTGTCCATATCTTGTAGATGGGATTCCGCAATCCCCTGTGTTGTGTTATCACCCACGGTAAACCCTTTCTCCACACCGTCACAGGATGGCACAGGATGCTTTCAACCATGGCCCTATAGAAGCTTATGAGCAACTGAGTAGAAAGGTCCAGTGCTTATATTCTGTGAAGGAAGAGCTGTTGTTGGGCCTTCCTCACAAGGTGGGAGGTGTTCTCTGTTGTTTTTTAATGTTCTGTTCATGTACAGCACTTTGAATTGTCTTGTTACGAATAAACTTGCTTTACCTTGCCTTGCTTGAAGAGGTTAGAGGAAATGTGAATGCCCAGGAATTCCACATGGCAAGGTATAATAAGAAAGTAATATGCTGTCAATTCAGAGATAGTGAGGCATACTTATAAGTATAAAGCTAGGTATTTACATTTATATCACAGAGTTGAACCTCTTCCTTCCAAATCTCCCTATGTTGTATGCATTTATATTAAAGAAGAAAAAAAAAGACAAGACTGCCTACTACTACTACTATTATAAAATGGTTCAAGTGTATTTCTTTTCATCATGTGCCTGTTAGTGGGCGGGATATATTAGACAGCGAGTGAACATTTTGTCCTCGCAGTCCTCTAGAAGCAGGAAAAATAGGAAAGCATAAAAGTTTGAGGAAGTTTTTTAAAGCCCTAAATTGTGATTGCTAGATGACAGGGTCGGAGTGTCTCCAAAAGTGCAACACTTATATGGTGTTCCTGCTCTGCAGTGATGAGTATCTCTCAGCTGTGGTCCTGTAGAGAAGCAGTAATAGTAAACCAGTGACGAAGCTCATTTATGCTTGTGTGTGGGAGGGGTTTGATGTGTGTAGCAATTCCTGTGTGGTCAAATCCAAAAGACGAGCTGCTGCAGCCCATTTTCTGAAGTTAACACTTTTCTGTGAAAGATAATACTTTTGCGTTGAATTTTGATGTTGTTATTTATATGTAAATATGACAAATAAAAAGTTTACATAAATTAATCTGCCAATCAACAATGGGAAAAAAATAAAAGCAACACTTTGTGTCAAACATCCTCACTTCAGCAACAACAAAAAAGCTGCTGTTGCTGTGTTTTCTTGAGACTGGGCGTAACGCTTAGCCCAGAAAAACACAGCTCTGCCCCAAATTATGTAACAGTATCCTTGTTACACTACAACATGTGATCATGAGGGTAAAAAAAAAAATCTTGCAGAGTCAAAGACGTAGGCAATACAGAGTGTGACATTGAAAGAGCTGTGCGAAAGATAGAGGAACAAATGGTTGTCTGCTATCAAGCCTCTATAGATTTTTAGAAGAAATTAGCAGTCCTCATTACTCTGTGTGGCCCATGTAAATAGATAGATAGATAGATAGATAGATAGATAGATAGATAGATAGATAGATAGATAGATAGATAGATAGATAGATAGATAGATAGATAGATAGATAGATAGATAGATAGATAGATAGATAGATAGATAGATAGATAGATAGATAGATAGATGGATAGATCTGGATTGTGAGTAGGAGGTATATGAAACCTTGGCTACAGATTAAGAGAAGCTCTTAAAAAGATGGGCATCCTCTTTTTTATTGAACTACAATCGGAAACAAAGTCTTTAATTGAAGATCTTTCTATGGCGTTTAGGCTGGTTTAAGCAGATAATTTATACCTTAAAACACCTGCCAAATATAATACAATGCAGTCCTTGTTCAGTTTCTCTTTTAATTCATAAGGGGGAGATTGCATCGATTATTGACTTTTGTCTAAGGTGAGAGTGGGTTTATGGGTGTTTTATGCATGGGAAGGAATTTGATTACTTACATATCAGCGTATATCGTAAAATATGTACACATGGATGATATTCTTGTAAAACTGTCAAAGTCCCACATAAAAAACAGATCAGCACAAAGTTTCAGAAACTTTTCCAGCAAACTCAAAGATGCAGCCTCTTTAGGACACTCATCTCTGCCCACAAAGTGGAATCCCCGTTGAACTGTGCTGAGCAGTTTAGCTGGATGCCTCTCAAACTAGGCTGTTTGTAATTGAAGGGGGGATTAATATAGAAGCCCAAAGGATATTTTAAAAAAAGGATGCGTGCATTCGACAAACTAAGGCTAGCTGTAGCAGGCCTGATTCTGTCTCAGTGATATACACCGCTGCAGAGTGTAGGTCTTCTTGAGGCTTTTAACACACCGGACGGGACCTCTGTTGGGGCTGTACGCTTGATGAATTACCCGGTGGTTATGAGATAACACATGTCAAACTGTAGTTGTCACACTCACAAAGCTCCCACAGAGAAAACAATGGCCTCTTCATTTCTCGCTCTGAACTGAGAAAAGGGGATGGCTGGGTGGGGGTGGAAATGTTGCTGAAGAAAAACGATAAAAGGTGTTCATATAAAATATGCAAGCTGGTTTCCAGACAGATAGGAGAGAGATTGTGTAATTATCCTGGGTGGCTTATCTCTACTTGAACTGAGGACATTAATGCATGGACAAGAAAACAGCAATTCTATTAGGATATTTTATATGTTGGATTAAAGTACTTGGCCTTCACTCGATCCCCTGTAGCTTTACCTCCTTTCATCATCTATTTTCTGTGTAATACATCCAGTGCTTGGTCAAGACTGGAGCCTAAGCAGAATGTGCTCAGGGCCCCTGTTAACATGCAGTGTCATGAAAAAGTATTGTCCCCCATCCAGACTTAAATAGAACCTGTCTGAAAACATACAGTAGGGGTAAAGATCTCAAAAGGCAATAATGTGTGCCTCAATCTAGAGAAATTTAGTAACAGATGAGAAAGAAAATAATCTGCATCCATCAGTCTGGAAGGGACACAAAGACTTTTCTAAGGCTTTGGGACTCCAGCAAACCACCATTATTCTTTAAATGGATAAGACGTAGAAGAGCAGTGAACCTTGAAAGGTGTTTCCAGTGAACAAATTATGAAATAACCTAGAACAACATCCAAAATACTGCAGTCTTCATGATTAAAAAAATGAGTAAGCTGGGCAGAAATGGTATCCATGAGAGGATTCCAAAGCCAAAACCACTGCTAGCCAAGAAGGCTTCTCACAAATTTTCAAAAAATAATTTGTATGACCACCAAGACTTTTGGAAAAGTATTGACATGACACCATGACATGACATTGCTGCAAAGCCATCGACAATGCAGACGACTGTCCACTGTGGCTCTACGCTTTTTCAGGAAGAGTGAATGCTGCTTGTTAAGACTTGATGAAATCTGCTGGGTTTCCTTAGACAGGAACCTTTTTGACCAGTCTGTATAATTTGATCGAATTTGACTTTGTAAAGTGCCTTGAGATGACATGTATTATGAATTGGCTCTATACAAATAAAATTAAATTGAATTGAATTGAATTTAAAACAAAACACTCGAGGGTGGGAGGGCATAAGTGAGCAGAGAGCCAGTCACAGGATGCCCACTCCATTCTCACTGACAGGTTTACCCCCTCATCCCACCCCCGTACACATCAGCTCGGAGCACGTCGACCCATGAATATTCAAGAAAGTGATCGATGTTTATTGGTCCCCAGCAAAAATCAATGCGTGCCTTCTACATGCAAACACAATCTAATCTCCATGTGACTGTAACTGTAACGACACAAGGCAAGGGGATGAGGCCAGAGGAGCTGAAGAGTGAAGGAAACGTGTGTAGTAGGCTTTTTGATGGAGGGAGAAAGGGAGGTGAAAAGTTTTCATTCTCTCGCCAGATGTCCTAAACTCACAGTTTGGCTCTGTTTCTCAGTGGAAGTGTTCCCCGTTGAACATGATGCTTACGCTTAAGCGCTCACAGCGAATGAGTGCAAAATCAAACATTTATACAGCTCCAGAGTGGTGCAACTATCACTCTGCAACATGCCAAATGAATACTGAGTTTATGAGATTGTACTCACTCCCCAATTAGACTTTGACTGTGACACTGTAGAGAAAATGATTTAATTGCATTCTGGTATCCCTCCAATCATTTTACTCTCATTCCCATAAATAATAAACCATATTGTTTAGTTGCTTTGATTACTCAGGAAGGCAGTGCACACTGAGCTACGATCTGATGTACAACACTTGTTATTAAGAGCCAAATCAAATACTAATCTGTTGAGAAGAGCTTGCCAACAGGAGAGGTTTTGGCTGCACTGGTTGATCCAGTTTTTTTTCTACCAAGCTGGGTTTGCATGAGGAGGGATTGTTCTCAATCAGCTAACGCTGCACTGTGGTTGACTTCTCCAAACAAAGTCGCGCTAACAGTTGTGTTGAAGGTGTGCTGCACTGAACAGCTGAACTCAGCCACTTACTCGCTCCAGAGGGAGAGGACTCGTAATAAAATGGTTTTAATGGAGTGCTCTTACCGGAAGATCAAGTGGAGTTGGATGGCGTGTGTGGTGGCAAATGCAGAGAAGGCTTCATTTAATTTTTTTTGGCTATATTTCCATGTAATATTAATGAGAATGGTCTTATAGGATTATGTATAGAACAGGGGTGGAGTGGAGATGGATCAGTCGGCCAGTTGGAATTGGCGTTTTTCTACTTAATCTACTCTTATTGGGAATTGGAAGGAAAAATACTGGGGAAAACAGCGTTACTTTTATGTCAAGAAGGCCAACAACAAACAGAAAGGAATATAAATTAACTTGTACTTTATTGCACTTCTTTAGATTTAATAAAGATCTGATCAAGGTTAGTGACAGCAGCTTTGATGAATAAGTATAGCCTTTTAATTTATTAATTTTCTGTTACATTCTGAGCTACTAACTCTATCATAAACTTGCAAAAAATACCGTTGATTTTATCATAGAGAAAAAAAATCAGGTGGTCTGACCAGGAGACACCTTATCAGTATATGTCTTGTTTTAGGAAGGCATTCATTCAGACAGCGAAGCTTGGGTCACAGTAATGATTAAACTAATGTATTATCTTAAGAGCATGTTTGCTCATCCACAGTGGATGGAAACGTAAGGGTAATCATCAAAATATGTTTAGGAGCTTAGATCAGAGCCAGATTGAGAGTGAAGCGGTGTCAAACTAAAGCGTGTGAATGAAGTGTGTGGACTCGGTGTGGGTGGTGTGTGTGTGGTTGCTATGCACATTTGCCTGTGTACACATACATGCATATATGTGGGAGAGGGAGGTGGACCAGTGGGTGCGCAAGCCAAATGATTAAGCACTTTATGGACAAGATTCATTTTTTATGAGCAGAGGCACCAATAAATTACGCAGGGCTAAGCGTTTCTGCTGCTCCAGCACAGCACGGTCCTTCCCTCTTTCTGCACCTTTCTGTCTCACTCTTTCTTCACTCACGCTTATACAACCTGTTTGTTTTTTTTTGTTTGTTTTTTTATATGTACTCTTCCCTTGAACCTTCACTCTGTTTTATTCCACGCGGGCCGTCACCAAGTTTAGTTTAGTTTGGATGCTGTAGCGAGCAGCAGGTTCTTCTCAGCTGAGATGCCTGTGGATGTTGACTGAGCAGCCTACTTGCGTACTCCCTGGTAAACAGACATGACTCAGTGTGGTTACCTGTGCGTCGCGTGTAGGCATGTGACACAGCCCTGTACTTTCTGGAGTCTGCTTCGGGGAGCTTCTTGGGCGTTACTTAGCAACGCTCTCTTTAGTTTCGGGCAAGATTACAAGATAAATGTATTTTCTTACCGATACATACCCTTACAATCGCAGTTGCCTCCATAGGCTCCATTAGCCAGTTCACGAGAGAGCGATTCGGTTCGTATTCTCTGGCTTGTGGATGTGACGCGTCGCACGCTCTCGTTCACCTGGCTACAGGGGGCGACGGTGGCGCAGAAGTTAGCGAGTTTGTCGTGCAATTGGCGGGTTGCTGGTTCCATCCACCCGCTCCGACCATCTCAGTCATGTTCTTGGGCAACGCTGCAGTCTGCTCCTGGGCAGCTGTGGCTACTAACATAGCTCACCACTGTCAGGGTGTGAATGGGTGAAGGACTGTTTGTAGTGTAAAGTGTTTTTTGGGGTAGTCTGTCTAGTTAAAGCGCTATAGATGCCATTAAACATTTACTTTCTTGAGGTTTGGCCGCCATGGACGCATTAAAGGGAGAGAACAGGCACTAATTTTAATATCAATACCTCAGAAGACTTTATGCCTCTAAACAAAACACCTGTGCGGTCACGGCGACAGATGCTTTTTCTCTTCTCCCATGCACGTGCACAACACTGGTGTCACGTTCAAGCCCTCAAAGCAGCAGGTGGTGTAAAATTAAAAACACAGATGCTAAAGCAAAAGTAACTGACTAAAGTATTTATTTAAGCCTGATTTGGGAATTCGATCTGTCTCCTCTTGTAAGAATTGGATGTTCGGGGAAAAAAAAGGAAAATAACTGGTAAATTAGATTTAATTAAACAGTTGTAGGTTAAGCCTTTTCACAATCCTGCAATGAAGAACGCATTCCCCAAACATAAAGTATTTAAAAAAAAAAATCCAGCCTTATCACACTCCCCTCATGTTGCCCATGGCATTTCGGAACATAGCTGTAACTTGAACCCTCTGTTGGGTTAATGGAAGAAACTACAGTGCCATTAATTGAACATCCCCGCTGACATCAATTTTCAGGCAGTGCAAGTCTAATAGACTTCAGACAAGCATTTAACTGGTTAAGATCTTTGACCATTCTGCTTTGAACAATCTTTCTACATCTTAGCTGTTGCTTCAACTCACCTCTCAGTTTTTAGGGTTTAAGTGCTTCGACTGAGAAGACCAGATGGTTGTCTTTGTGTCTCTGTTTGTTTGGATAATTTTCCTCCCTTGTGATGGCCGATATGTTTCCTGACAAATCGACTAGATCTGTATTTTCCCTTGCAATTTCAAAGACTCCTTGATGTCGCAGTGTTGTTGAACGCTCTTTTTCCATATAATCATCCAAACGTTGGAGACTCTATGTTACTGTTCTCTGGTCATGGGTGCTTGTTAAATCTCAGCTAAATCTGATAATCCTCAGTGTATTTTCAGCTAGTTATAGTAATGTGAAAATAGGTAAAGCCTTAAATCACCTTTAACTGTCAAACCTTAGAGAAAATATAAACCATATTTCTGTTGCAATAATTACAGATTAACCTACAGTATGTGGTTTTTGGAGCCCAACCTGATCATTTTTTTTTTCACAAGCTGTTTATCAAAACTGTTGATTAAACGTTGCTATTATTAAACGAACTGGATGTTAAATAAATTGATGTGAGACGTTAGTAGTTTTTTATTCATATGCTGACAAATTGATTGTGATGAGATTTGATTAAAGTGAAGAAGCAGCCTGCTGTGGATGCTGTTTGGATATTTTTGTTTTTCTTTGCTGAGGTGATGTTCACACTTGGGTTCTTAAAACATTACCTGGGTCTGATGTTGTAAGTCTGTTGATGTTTTATGTTGTTTCTGAATACTCTAGTTTCAATATTTGACCAAGAACATTAGATTATTAGGTGGTTTATGTTGCTTGAAACTGTTATTGGAAACCTAAAGGTTTATAATAACAAAGGCCAGACATTATGTTTAAACAAGCTTTAAACATGTGTGGATGACCTGACTTTGGTTTACTGAAGCACTTGCCTGCATCCTGACTAACAAGTAGACTATTCCCCCCTCCCTTTTTTTAAAAAAAAATATACATTTAAAATAAAGACCACCTGCATTAGTTGTTCTAATAAATGCTAATAAAATAGATATAAACCCATATTGAGTAAATCTAGATATTGTCTGCTTCAGAACCCAATTAACTAAAAAACCCATTATATTGATTACTTACTCACAGATTGATGTTTTAAGCCTTAATTTCTGTCAATAAAAATTACTTTCTTTGTTTACATATAATGAAAATGTAAAACATTTAAGATTAGAATAATACATCAAAATGAAATATAAAAAAATATATTCTAATACAGAAATGTGGGCTTAATGAAAAATATGTTTAATACCTGCTCAAAGGTTGTTATTTTCAAAAGATACTTTTAATCTGATAAACGAGCCTGGCTTATTTTCTCACTTTCTAATTTTGTCACGAAGAGCGACTTCTGTCGCTTATTGTTATCCCCGTTGACTCAGCACATTCTGTGGGGATGATTCACTCTCCTGTCCTCGTTTCTATTTTGTCTGGGGAAAATACCACTTTAGATTCCCGCCTGCTGCCGAATTGTTTGAATTAGACGTTAATTTTAATGTTCAGAGCGTGTGAAACGCAGCGAGCAGTTTCCTGAACACGCATTAGTCTTGATTTTGTTTTAACTTGCATTTTACCACAGTCACATATATCTAAGAAGAGTTAGAAAAAAAATCTAAACTAAACCCAGATTCAGTGCTTTAAGAGCTCAAAGTTAATGCTCCACAAATGAACCTTACAATCAATAGTTATGAAAGGCTTTGTTGAATCTGAGTTCGTCATCTATTTTCCTCTGCTGGTTATGAAAGAATAGCTTGTCCATCTTGAAGAGGATGTGTTTCCAGCTGCTCCCATCCCATCCTCCACATAAATCTGTTTGCAGTAAGCATATGGGCTTTATAAACGTATCATTTGTCTCTTCATGAAAAATTGCTTATTGTCAGAACGTTAGGATCTGGACTCTGGCCTTTCTACGGGACAAATAAGGTAAACCAGTCTTATTCAAGCTTGTTGAAAGAGAAGGGACCTATTTCCCTGAGCAGGAAGTGACCTATGTTTGGTGATGGTGGTGGCGGGGGATGGAGAGGGCAGTGTGCTGTGTGCATGTTAATGACCCTGGAACACGTCTCCGTGTTTGAGACTGGTGTTGAGACTGTTGTTTTCGTGATACCGCTCCTCACAAAGCATCTTACTTATCCCGGGAGCTCCCCTTTATTTCAGAATGGTGCTATTTTTAGAGCTGTGTCGAAAGGTCAGCTCCTCTGTCGGCCGGAGATACACTGAAAGAACATTTTATCAGGAAACAAGCAGCACCGGCTGGGACACACACACCGCTTTGTCACAGTCACCTGCTGCATGGTTTATATCCTTCTGAACCCACAGAAGGCTTTCATGACGCTGCGCACCGACACTCTGGTTAAAACTGTGCTCTAACCGTTGAAGTTGTTGCTAAATCATCTTTCGTTTTGTGTTCTCATCATTGCCCCCTCACTTCACACTGCTGAATGTGATATGTTGAATAACATTAAAACAATATTGTGACACGTTTTTGTCTTTGTACGCTAACTCTTTGTGACTGGAGGGAAGAGTTTTCTTTTGTAAATTTAAATTAATAAAACATAAAGAAAAGCAAACCTGTTGAACTACTTATTTTTGTAGACTCACTTTTTTTCCCCTGATCAGTCGCTTAGATGTGAACCGTGAGATGGAAAACTGCTCAAGATAAGCGCTCATGCATAAAAAAATCAACACGGCAGCTCAGTTTTTTGTCCTTTTCTATTTCCATTTGTTTTCTTTCAGATTTATTATTGACACTATGTCATATTCCACAAAAAATTTAAAATTAAAATATAAATAAAACAGCATCGGCTAGGGAAACATTTTCTTAAATGTTATAAATACACATTATGCAAAATTATCAACTTGTTTTGTGTCACACAAATTGCAAAATTCTTGATGGCAGGGCTGTTATATTAGATCACAACTGTGTGTATGTTTTAAAAGAGTATATATTTTGCATATTTGAAGCAGGAATGTTTTCTTTCAAATTTATCTCTGCCTCAGTTTTTGCACTGGTTTCTATTTCTACCATAAAGCTAAAATAAAAGCTAAATTATTTGCCAAATTGTTCTCAAAATTCTAAGCATGAGGGCTTTCATGCAACAATTACTAGGGTGCAGAGTAGAAACAGCAGCAAAGAAAAAAAAACACATTGATTTATTCATGTTAGTGGTACCATTTTATTTATGGAATCAATTTAAGCCTGAATGTGAGTTGATTTGTTTATTTGCTTAATAAAGTTGTTTCTATTTAATGTGATTAATATAAGTTAGAACACAAATTAAAAAAACTTGGATACATGTATGTATTTATGTCAGGGGTTTGTTTTTAATATTTACAAGAACGATTTAATCCAAACGGAAGCGCACAACAACCATGATGCAAGACGAAAAGTACAATCAAATAAAAAGAAAACTAAAATTACCCAAAAAAACAAATAAATGAAGGTATTAGTAAGTGTTTAGTTTTTGCTGGTTTCTATAAATTTAAGTTAATTAAAATGTGAAATTCAAAAATGAATTGTAAACTCTATTTAGGAAAGTTGAATAAACTAAATTTAATAGTAATTTCTTTCTAGTCACAACGACCACTCAATGAGGTTAAGTAGGGGAGGAAGCTGGAGGAAGTTCAGTCTTAACTGCTTCAAGTAATCATAAAAGCTCCAATCAACGGGTCCCCTAAACCCCCTGAACTCCTCACATCGACCTTCAGTCGGCATTTATGACAAGCTATCAGAATCTGACTCAGCTTTATTTACCAGGTACGTGTACATGTGAAGAATTTGGATTGTACAATGCTTACCATGCACTTTCTTATACAACAGTACAACAACACAATAATGCAGTATTAGAAATCAAACACAGTCTGCAGTATAGAGAAAACATATGAGCACGCTATACACAAAACGGACAGTTTGAGACAATATGAGATCATTACATGTGTAAAAATGGCCAACAGTAATTAGGAGTAAGGCAGGACTCAGATGTTTTATCGTAAATAATGTATGAAGAGCATTTTTGTAAAACTTACGCAGAAATTCTGTACCCTGTTAGCTACAGGCGTGAAACCAAATTAAGACTGGTCCAATCTTCTTGCCAAATCAAGGTAATTTGTGAGCTAATTTTGCAAATTAGCAAATTATGTCTTGTTTTTTTTTCTGGTAAATATAAGCAACTCATTTTGTGACCATTCTCTAAGGCTTACATTGCTGCGTGTTCACGTCAATGTGTGGCAGCAGCAGCAGCAGCAACAGGAGGTCAGAGGATTGTCAGTCTGCAAAACCGCAATCAACATCATCTGCAGCTCTGTTCCCTGCCAAAAATCTCAATCATAAATGTCCTGAAGCGCCGGCTAAAAACATGTCCCTCCTCTGTGTCCTCCTCCACCTCCTCTGTAGGTAGGCGTGATGGAGGAGGCGCGTGAGCTTCAGCTGTACAATGTGATCAAAGCCAATATTCGGTGGCCACATTGCAGGCCGTACATCGAGCCACGTCCCGACAGCCTGTTTCCAGTGGAAAGAAAATAGCCACGCTTTGACTTATTTTCTTCCTTTAATGAAGCGACATCTACTTGCATGTTACTTGATTTAAAATGCCCCTCCCTGATTCCTTGCCCAGTCATTAAAACCAGCGCCGTTGCCTCTCACTTAAACACCAGCTAATTATAGTCCACTGTAATTACAAATGTGTCCTTTCTCATTAAGCCAGAACCACAGACGTGTAAAGGAACGCTTTGTTTTAAGTTATTTCTTTCTTTATCTTTTCCTCCAGTTTTATTTATTTTTTTACTTTACACTGAGCAGAAACTGCCTAAAGGCAACCATCCCTTTGTTTCTACACAGTATAGATTTTTATCCTTTTAGTCTTGATTTGCATATACAGTAGGATGATCTGATCCTTGGGAGTGGAGCTACTATGCTGTTGGTGAGTCTGCTTATTGCACTGCTCTGTCTGTTGTTGCCAACTTTGCCCATTCTGCTTAAGATACAGAGATGAAAGCTAACAGCTGTTCAGCGCTTGCTTCAGTTTTTCCTTCCTCGTGACAATCATTGTGCTTTTGTCTGCCGTGTCTGCTGCCTTTATTTGGCATGCTGTCATTTATTTTTTATATGTAGAGGTAACATGTGTTAGCAGGTGATGAATGAGTGCTTCATAACCCCCCAAAAAAACTCACAGTAAGACTGTATATGTGTTGCTAAAGCATTCAGTCATGACCACAAACCTCTTTTTTTTAAAACTCGGATTTTAAATGACACACCCCTAAATAGGAGTCATATTTTCTAGGAATAAAAAAGAAAATAAAAGTTTGCATTTAACACCTTTTACTCTTAACTTTACCACTAAATAAAATCCATTGCGATCAGTAGCCTTCAGAGGTTATATAATTAGCAAAGAAAGTGAGGTTATGTGTAATTTCATCGCTATAGGTACTGTGGACAACATTATAGGAACTGACAGTGTTCCAGGTTTTCATCACATTTGCTGTTATTAGACTACAACTTTTTACTCAGTTTTTGTTCTGGTGTAAGGTCCTCTTAGAAAGTAAAAAAAAAAAAATTAAAATCTAAACGATTGTTTTGTCAGTGTTTCTCTTGCAAGTTCAAATGCAGTGTTTATAGTGTAGTTCACTTTGGCCACTTGAGGGCATCTTGTAATCTAATCTTATTTATTATTTTTTTTTTTGTTCTTAAAGATCAGTATCTGTTCAGGCGAGTATGGTGAAGGATGCTTGTATGACTCTAATAAAAGTGTAAAATCTAAACCTAATGGTCCAGTCTAAAAGAAAACAGACAAAACTCCAACATGATTCTTTTCACATCAGATGCTGTTGAATTTGAAGGCTCCAAATGAATGTGCACCTATTCTTCATGTCGTTTGTAAGAAGCACTCACTCAGCTTTTTTTTTTTTTTGTGTTTTGTTTTGAACAAAACAACAGCCTAGTTTTTAGAGCTGAGTCATATTTTCTTTCAGCCCTTCTTGATCTACAATCAGATCATGCAGCACTCTCCTGCCGAGCCCTGCACTGCCCTCTAGTGGCCAAAAAGTAGCAAAACACTTTAGGAATTCAACTCGTGACATTTGAGTCAGCATCACCTTGCCAGAATGTGTTCATCCTTTACATATTTATGTAAATCGGTCCGAATACGGCCCTGCTTGTTTTCAAGCCTGTAGCAAAACAACAAAACTCGCAGAGGAATTACATTTTAATTTGGTGCCCTTCTTATTTTTGGACAGTTTGAAAACTCCTGGAATGACATCTCAGTTGTCCTCCTGTCCTGTAATGAAAATGTAAAATTTTGATTAGGTGAGAGGAGTGTACATATAACTCTTGCTGTAAGCAGCAGCATGAACCAAATCAAGTATTTATGCAAAACCTCAAGGCCTCTTTTTTCACTGTCACTTTTACTGGTGAGTCTTTTGTCAGAGAATCCCAGTTTTCAAGTTAGTGAGCATCATAGCCCCGTCTAATAAAAGAAAATGGCCCCAGATTACTGGTACATCGGTCAAAAATGTTGAATAAACTCTATAAAATCTATGTTACTGCTTACAATGTGCGCTCAGAAATCCCATTGTATTTATAAGTAGCGTTTTTCATACCACATCTACTTACAAACACTCTGATAACGTTCCTATTACCTGCACCAATAGAAATTTCCAATAACATCTCTACTATTTCTTTATGCATTAAGATTTTTAATTCCATTAAGGCTTTGCATAATCATGTTGCCAACAACTTATAATGAGGGTGTTTTTTTTTAGCTCAAAAGCAAAGCACTTCGGGATAGTTTGGAATGTTGGGGACACATTTTTATTGCTTTTTTGTTCACATATCTAATTGTAGGTTTGGAACAAAGTTATAAAAATTACTGATAGAATAAAAGCAAGGACAAAGAACATTATTTCTAGTAAAAAAAAGAAAAGGTAGGTGCTAAATCACATTTTGCTAGGCAACATATATGTTTATGATATTAGATCTACCTCGCTGTGCAAATGTACTAAAACCTCTTGGACTTTTTTCATATGTTATCATGTTACCACCCCAAACTTTGATGATGGGCATCTTTTAGATTTGTTAAAAAAAAAGAACTGCAAAGTGTGCCATGCATTTGTATTCAGCCCCTTTGTCCCAATTTTGGATTCAAATGTCCAGAAAAACATATATTCTCATGGGCTGGACAGCCTTAATACTTACAATATGTATAAACAGTATTCTGCAATAGTATTCACACCTTTAAAACCTTTCTGCGTGTTTTAATTACAACCACTCATTTGAATGTGTTTTATTTGGATTTTATCTTATTTCTATTGCTTTATCATTTTCCCCTTTTATTTGAATTTTATCCCATCAGAAAAGGAGTTCATTGCTGTGTAGTGAAAGCTAAAGGAAGCACGGTGTTTAAAAACATTCACTAATAAAATCTGAACAGTGTGGGGTGCATTTTTCTTTTAGCCCCTCCATGTCAACAATCGGTAGAAAGATTTTTTGCTGCAACCACAGGTCTTTTGGGACATAGCTCTCCCAGCTTTACAAACATGCAATTTCGTTCCCATTCCTTTTTGAAAAATAGCTCAAGCTCAGTGCTATCAGTTGAAGAGTTTCTTGCCACAGATACTCAAATGGATTTAGGTACATGATTTTGACCAGGCCATCATAACACATCAATATGATTTGGTCCAACCCATTCCAACTTAAGTTCTGGCTAGCTGTACAATTAGGGATGTTCAAATATTCTTTTGCGGCCTCCATCAGGTTTTATACCGGGATTGGCATGCATTTTTCTTCCTCAAATTCAACTGAAGCCAACTTCCTTGTCCTGCTGAAAAAAAAAAAAAAAACATCCCTAAAGCATGATGCTGCCACCACCAATTCCCATGGTGGGATGTTCAGGGAGTTAGTTTTCTAACATGAATAGCTTTTTGCATTTTGGACAAATACATTGGTTCGGTCTTCTGTAACCAGAGCACATGTTTGCTGTGTCCCCTATATCTCTTGGGTTCAATCTGCTAAGGGGATTTATTTTGAATTTCTTTTCACAATGCCTTGCCACAAAATCACAGGCAGAAAAAAACAGGGCAAAGATTGCAACAAAACAATGCATTAAATGGACACTAACATTTTAAAAAAAGAGAATATTTTGGAATCGCGTATCAAATATTTAGGTGAAATACTGTTTATTCATGCTACAAAAATTACATTGGACAAATGCATTACTCCCATAAGTACATGTGGCTGCAGCGGTTCAAGTCCTGGTCCGGGCTCCTCCTGCCAGGAGTTTGCAAGTACGAATTAGTGGGTATAGACGAAGGATGGATGTGTTAAAAAACGCAAACGAGAAAAAGTAACAAACAATCCAAGAAGTGAACAAATACAGAATCAAACCTACATTGTGTATAACTCTTGTAAACTTTCACATAATTCTGCACACAGGTTGTCAAATCGTGGATAACCTATGCGTAAAACTTCCTCTGATAACAGTTATTAGGCTTCTTCATGTCTGAAGCATTTGACGTATTCAGTGCTGTGGCGACATTTGATCCATGACAGCGTTAATGGGTGCTGTAATGTCTGCTGGTTAATCACTGCTATCATAAGAGAGTGCTAACCTCATCTCTCCAGAATAATCACTGCTCTCCGCGTCTCCCTGTCACTTCCATTATCTCACCGTCCCTTGTGAACATGCACATTTCTCCTGTGGTGACAGGGTATCATCTGTGTTTCTCATACTTTCCTTTCAGAGTAAAACGAACAAAGGTCACAGTGCAGTCCTAGATGATGATAATTACCACTATAATTTTAAATCATTACAGATGCCATTAGTCTTTCATTGTCTCTTTGGGAAAACTTCATTGGTGCTCTTAATCAGGTCCACTTACCACTGTTCCTCACTGCTGATTTATGGTGCATATCATATGAAGAGACCTTGATGGACCTCCGGGAGAGGAAGCATTTAAACGAGAACCATAAAAAGCCTTTTACTGCTTGACAGAACCTTTCATGCAGGAGCTGTTGGAGTCATTGATAATAGGTAGTTTGTCTTGTTATTTTAAAGGCCGCTCTTATCATGCATAGATGTGTGTGTCTGAGCGATCCTTTTTGGCACAGTGGGTTCTTTTACTGGGTAATTAAAGTAGTAACTCTTTGTTTCATCCAGGCTGAGATGTTGTGCAAAATCAATAAACACGCATTTTGATGAAGCCATTGTTCCTCTTGAAATCCGACTGATGCCAAACAAGCAGAGCGACCGCCACCAGATTATGAAGGATGGTGAGACACAGTTCAGCAAAAAACAGATCAAATTGTTTCTGCTGAGTCAATTTCAAAGACGAGCAACACAGTTTTCTGTGCGCTTCCCAAACTGGAAAAACCCATATTATTTTAAACGGTAGCTTTGCATTAGGGGAAAGTGACATGAAGCATTAGGTCAGCTTTGACGGCAGACGTTGAGGGAACGGTTTACGTTTATGTATGCGGTGTGTGTGTAAATTTCTTCTTTCATACGTATGGCTGAACTTACGGCTTTGGTCAAACTGCCTGCAATAATAAGCAGCAATTACAGTTTCCTGTGCTAACATGTTTCAGCTTGACTAGATATATAACATCAGATGTCTGCCGTGCTCTCAGAGCTATGCTTTGGCCTCTAGTTAGCCTTTGGTTATTCTTACACCTGCGCTCCCTTCAGGCACTATCAGTGCAATGCTGCATGACATGGAGCTGACTTACAGAGAACAAGCTGTGACCACTCTGGAGAGTCGATCAGCTATGGCCTTTAAGGATAATCCAAACAACCTCGCTGCCCTAAAGTTAAATTAAAGTTGAACTATTGCATTTACTAGATTTATTTTTTGGTACGTTTTGTGATTTGGTTCTTCAACAGAACTATACGTGAGCCTAATTCCATCTCATTAGGGCTCCGTTATATCCTCCCTGAAATGAAATGCATCTCCAACTCGTGCATCTGTGAATTATTCATATTCACACCTATAGACTTTATGCTAAGTCAGAATGTACCTTGTTTTTGCACACCTGCACCTCCATCAAGATATTAACTTGCTAGGAGTGAAGAGTCAAACATAAAACACACCCACACACACACACACACACACACACACACACACACACACACACACACACACACACACACACACACACACACACACACACACACAAACTAACACACTTTATGTCGGCTTTTAGTTTCAGAGGGAGGCCTTGCCAAAGGGCTCGGCTAATTGATATTCTCCCACAGCATTCAGGGCTTCTCCGAGGAACCTCACTCTGCAGTACTGCTGACAAAGCATATTCCATCCCTGCTGCAAATTTTGAATAGGATCAAAAGAAGGAGAAGGGTGTGTGAGAAGGGAAGAGTGGGGATCAGAGAGGACGTGTGTGACCAGGATGTTGAGACAGTCTTTCTCCCATTGCTTTCATTTATTTATTTATTTTTTTTGCGCAGGGCCTTGTTTAGCCACCCCGATCTTTCCCGTCTGCTTGCTTTGAACAGGTTTTCTCTAGTTGTAGGCACTTTAAAGTGCACATCGTGTCCTTTTAAAAAAAACACAGCAAACCCCTTTTATAAAGTCCCCAAAAGACCTAAAAGGACGCCGCCATTTACTGCTGTTTGTGGTATTTTCATTTACGTTTGCTAAAAGAAGATACGAGTTGAGTGAAGTTTGGTTTTGCAGTTTGAGTGTTGGCTATAAGTGGAGCTAACAGTTTGACACCACTGTTTCATTAAAGTCTCTGTGGGACAGCGCCACACCTCAGCAGCACTATAATCTTGCAGCTGAAGGAAGGGCAAGGCTTTTTCCCATTCACACATCCTTTAAACTAGCTGCTCACATGTGTTGTTTTCAGGACAATGTGTTGTCGGTCTTTCATGTCCTTTTGCATGAATTGTTGACGCTACATTAAGTGATAAAAAGTTGTTTAAAGGTATGTGGGCAAACCTAAAGCAGTAGGTATTGTTTTTGTGTTTAGCTTAAAATATTTTAGGCATGTGTTCTCACCTTTTAAGATATTCATGCGGCGTACTACAGTGTTGCACTTAGCTTTCAGCTCTTATTTATCACTTCTGAAACTCGTGAACTCATACCTCTCTGTTATTGGACCGTTGCAGGAAAGTAATCGTGGTTATGGTTGTCTGCAGTTTGAACACCTAAAAAACATTTTTTTTTTGTAGTTACCTGAAAAATACAGGTGGTAGGCTACAAAATCTGGGCATGCAAAGAAAACAAAACCAACACAGCAGGACTATGCAGCACTGATAGCACAGACAGGATATGAAAACAGGCAATAACTAAGCCAGGAGCCCAAAGAATACTGGGAATCCTGGCAGTGGGGGAACTTTGGAGCTTTTCCTGGCCATCCATCCATCCATCCATCCATCCATCTATTCCTGTGACACCTTGCTAACTCAATGCTGAAAACCCATCCGTTCTGGAGGTAACAGTGTTACCTGGTACTAAAGAGTAGCTAATAAAGAGGCCATCGAGTATATGGGGATGGAAGGATGGCATGTATATGTGATCATTTTAACATTAGACATCCACCATTCCTGCTTTTACTGGTTGACACTGATTTCTGGTCTTCTTTGACCGGTGATTGAGATTTTTTTTTATCCCCACACGTGACTCTAAAGGTGAATTTGATCCAGATGTAATTGTGTGCTGGTAGCAAATCAGTGGGTCAGCTACAAAACCTATGTTTTGGTACTGATGTGCATGTCTTACCTGAATCCTGATGAAAAAATTAAAATACGGGACCATAAGCACCAATCGGCAATGTCAGTGCAGCATTTAGTGACCATGGTGACTTAACACTGCAGGAGAAGATACATCCCTGACTGAGGAGTTGCACAGATTTCTTTCCTAATATCCTAAATGCACAACTCCATCAATATCCTCTTAATGACAGAAACACAATTATTTGCAAGTGGAAATTCAAACATAGCTTAATTCTTACTAAATGTAATTACAAACTGGAAGTTTTTAAGTCTGGATTCTCTATGAAAACGATCTTGAGGTCCCCCTGCTGGCCCTAAGCAGTGATTCGGTTCACTTGTGCAAGGTAGGCTGTGATTATTGGGAATATCCTAGGACTTGCATTATGTTTATGCCGCTCTGGTGCCCAATGTACAGTGGAATCATTTTAAAATAAGATGTGATATACGTAGATAATTCAATTTAAAATATTAGTTTAAGCCAAAAGTTTTCCTAACAGCTTTCCGTGGTAGCATTAGTGCTCAAATCATGACCCCCTGAAATATTTCAAGCTTCTCTAAATTGCCGTCTCCCTCGCTTTCCATTTTAATTTCCTTATGTGAAGCCATTTATATTTACTCTCTGGTTAGTTTGGACTATTACGCTCATTAAAACAAATGAGACAGATACACAAGCACTGGAGGGTACTTAGAGTCCACGAGGGGTTCTTTGGGCTTTTATGTTTTCTGAAGATGGAGTCATGACAATCCATTTATTAAAAAGCAAATGTGCATGAGGAAGGATAAAAAAAAAAGACAAGATAGGAAAACTGTGTGAGTCGTTAAGACAACAAATGCACAACTCATCTGTAATTAAATTCATTTTAGCCTTTGATAATGCATAATTCAGGTCCATTAATCTTCTTTCATTTCTCTGGGCCAAGGAAGTGCTGAGTGCCGCAGCCTGTTTTTCCCCATCAGGATGTGTGATAAAAAAAAATGGCCCTGAAGGAAAGTAGCAGCAGTAATCAAATGGGTTGTTTACCCCTAGTTTCTGCAGTGTGACATTTGCTCTGCCCCAGCAGCAGGACATCTAACAGAGATAATTTAATTTCCCTTAGAGGAGATTGGATTTAAATGTCCTGACCTGATGAGGCTGAGGCTGCGTTCATTAAAGATTCTGTTTTCTATTAAATGAGTGCAAATGGGATTGTAATGTTTTCCATACAGGTAAGGCATGATTCATATAGTGTGTGCTGATTATCTCTCCAAAAATTATAAAAAAACATAAATACCTTGGTTTTTATGTCTTTACGCCGCTTCATGACTTGCAAATTCCAGCCTGTGGCAACGTTTCGTTGGATCACATTTGTGGCAACGCTAGAGTGTGGGCTTAGACAAAGTGTCGAAATGTGTTTATCCTAATGTCTTTCTTTTTGCACTAACTTAGAGAATGAATTAAGTGTTTAAGGCATTTGTGAACAAATTAATGTGAACAGCTAGGGGCACATGCTGTCTGGTCAAACTAACCATATTAGAGCTTTTAAAGGGGGAGTATAAATGAGGCATTGAAGCAACCTATGGCCAGGGCTGGACTTAGAAATGGAATGGGATTGCCATGGATTCTCATACATTCTCATACAAGAGGAGAAAAAATGTAGGTATGTGCGCATATTTGTGCTTTTTTTCTATTGTTTTTATAAAGGATTTCAAAACATCTTTGACACCTTGCGCTGTATTACCTTCAATTAATAAGTTGTGATAAGCGTTAGAAGGACATTTTGAGATTTGCTAGCTTTGCACATTAACAGGAAACTATATCCAATGCGTCCCACAAATGGGTGAATATCATGTTTTGTTGTTGTTTTGTATTTATTAGTAAATGCATTAAAATTTTATGAGGACCAATGTGTTACTAGTAAGATACGGCAATAAAATGTAATGATGTGCGGACATTACAGTATGCCATTATCAAAAAAAACAAACAAAAAAAAAACATTTGTTTTTACTTTTCTGTTTCTGCGGTCATAGAAATATTTTTACTTCAAAAATTAATTGTCTAAAGCAGAAATACCACCATGTTTGTCTGCTATGTGTTTTTTTTTCTGAGGTAGTTATAATTTAGAACGTGCAAGGGGTTGCTGGAAAGTCATACAGTCATACATAGCCTTCCTTAGACAACTTTTGACCAATAGATATATGGGCCACTGAATTTAACTGTAAGGTATAGTAATTTGGATAGAAATGAACTGTATTTAAATGGACCTAAATCTCATTCCATCCATCCATCCATTTTCCGACACGCTTATCCCTTGTGGGGTTGCAAGTGGTGCTGATGCCGATCTCCAGCTGTCAATGGGCGAGAGGTGGGGTACTAAATCTCATTAGATGATTAAATTGAATCGATGTAAAAGTGAATGTGGACCAAATTGGATTTCCATATATCTATTAGACCTGTGTCTTGTTTGGTGTCTTGAAAATATGTTTGTTGCATTGGCTCTATAAAGTATTTTGCAGAAAAATCCATATTCCTTGAAAGAGTTCACATTTTGTCACATTACCACCGCAAACATCAATGTTTGCGCATTTTATGTGATAGACCAATACAGAGTACCACATAATAGTGACGTAGGAAAAAAAGTTATAGAAAGTTTTTTTCTTTTCTTTGGAAAGTCTTCTGGGTTTTGTCTCTATCAGCTTTGTACATCTGGAAAAATACATTTTTGTCAATCCTTTTACAAAATAGCTCAAACTCTGAGAGATTGGATGAAGAGTATCTGTTAACAATCATTTTCACATCTTGCCACAGATTCTGTCTTGGTTTTAGGTGTGGCCTTTTACTAAGTTATTCTAACATATTACTATGCTTTGATCTAATGCATCCCATTGTAGCTTGGGCTGTAGCTTTGTCCTGTTCAAAGTTAAATCTCCACCCAAGTGTTTTGCTGCCTCTGATGAGATTACTTCCAGGTCTTGTCTCGTATTCAGCTCAATCCATCTTCCCATCATCTCTGATCAGTACCCCTGTATCTGCTAAAGTGTAGGGTCTTCACAGCAAGATGCTGCTACCACCATGTTTCCCTATGAGGGTAATGTGTGATGTTTTCAAGGTAATGTGCAATGTTAGTTTTCCACCACACAATGAGCATTTCATGTGGGCTAAAAAAAGCTTCACTTTGGTCTAGTCTAACTAAGCAGCACAGTTAATGGTTACTTTTATTAATGCTGTTCTTGCCAGATTAGTGAAGTGTCCGATGAATGTTTTTTCTGCAAACATATTGTTCCTGAGCTGTAGATCTGTACAGCTCCTCCAGAGCCAACAATATAGATTTCTAAGAAAGACCAGTTATAGCAACCTCTTTGATTAATGCCCTTTTTGCCAACCCTTTGCTGAAAGACCTCGTCTTGGTAGGTCTGCAGTTGTTCCATACTGTTTTCATTTACAGAAGATCACTGAACAGTAATAATGTCCATTACTTTGGATGTTATCACAACTTTATCCCTGATTTGGACCACCTATTGTTTTGAGAAATTAGAGTAAAAGACATTGAAAGCAACTCTATACCACACTTTTCAAACCCTCCATTTGACAACCTTTTTTTTTTTACATGTTCGTTCCACTTCACTTTTGAGCTTATTGGTGTACGTCATATAAGATTTTAATGAATGTATTAAAATCTCCAACATCATAAAATGTGAAAAGTTCAATTGGTAGAAATTACTAAAGCAAAGTGCTTTAGAAAGAAAGGGAAGTAAGTTGAATATTTTTATTTATTCAGAATACTTTATCATTTAGTACAATAAGATTTTTTTTTCCTTTCAGGTGCTTTCATGTGTAGGTTTGGTACACATTATTATTCAGGCTCACATTGCAACAGCCTCAGTGTAGGGAAACAAATATGCATATAAACGTGGAAAAACAGATGGCACATTCGTGCCTGATCCGTCATGGTGTCAGTGCTTATTTAAATGCTGCTGTGGGACCATTGTTGAGCTGACAGTGTCCGCTGCTGGCTGGAGCGTTTACTGCATCCCTCGCAGAGCGGAGCCGGGATCTATGGGGTCATAAACTTCAGCACCCTCCTCTGCCTGTCCCAAAAATCATTGGAGTGGAATGCAGCCATATAGCTGATAAAATTTGGATCAAAAATCTCACCATATGTTTTTAAATATCAAAATAAACGATGCACGAATGATTATTGGTTGACTCCTTCTGGAGGACCGGCATTGCAATCTGCAAATGCGACTGCAGCTGCAGGAGACAAACTGGGTTCTCAGACAGTTGCTGCTGTTACCCCTTCAGCTCAGGCTCCTATATTCCCTCCTTCGTACAGCTGGATATCAACAGGTGAGCACGACTCGCTGAGAATATAAACGCACAAATGGCGGGATGCGGTGCAATACAAGAATTCCCCATGAGACCGCATGTTTGATTACAGCCACAAACAGCAGATGGCTCTCTTGAGTTTTAATTTATTTTTGCTTGAATTCATGCTGACATTTTGTTCTCTTTAAACATTTTTGGTAGCTTGTTTTCTCGTGTTTTTTATCTTTATTCTTTTTTTTATTTATTTTTTTTGGTGAATAAGAATGCACACCGTGGTGAAGGCACTGGGTGCAGGAGGGTTGCTCAACGTCTTGCTGCTTTCGTCCAGGCGTCAGTCGACCTTTAGATAGGTTTGACTGAAGAAAACGTCTCCCTCCATCTCAGTATGGACCTCAAACGACTGGAGCTGGCCGCGGTGCTGAAGTCACCGACAGCCATCGGAGCGCAGTAACATCTTTTAATTTTGCTCTTATAAAAGCAAAGTTTTGTCACTCCACGTCTATTTGTAATTTTAAACCATAAAGGTAAAAATGCAATTTTACTGCGAATTTACGCATAAAAAAACAACAACGTGAGAGCTGATGTTGCAGTGAGAAAGAGAGGAAATATACATTTCACCTACTCACAGCCTGCAAATCGGCAGCATTATTCTCCCTCAAGCAGGGGCTTGGTGGTCGAAAAAACAGCAGGAGAGGTGGGGGTGGGACTATCCTCCACGCTCAGGCGTTGTAGCCAGTGGTTAGGACTTGTTGATGAGGGGGAATTTTTGTTGATCTGGGACGTACAGCTTAATACCACTGATTATCACTCACTATCTTTTTTTTTTTTTTTTACCTCTCTCACTGAGCGTGGGAAAATAAATTCCGTTGTTTGTCAGTGGCATTTCTCTCTTTCCGGACTCCCGTTACGCACCGTTCGCCATGCATGCGTCTCCCTCTCAGTAAGCCCCATAATGTCATGGGTCATGCAATGCGCTGGTCGTCGTGGACTTTACATTTCTATACCTTCACACTACGCAGACGTCATCTGCACCGTACTCAGATCAGCTCTTCTCCCTCCTATTCAGTCTGGCTGGTGCGTTAACGGATTGAGATTTGCAGAACATTTTAAGAAAGATTAACCGTCAGGTTGTCCAAAAAAAAAAAAGAAAAAAAAAAAAAAAAAAGAAAAAAAATCGCACCGCTGCTTCACTGTTGCGGATTTTTTCCCCCCCTTCTGTTTGTCTCTTCGGGGGAAGCTGTCGCGGATCCCTCCTTGCAAACTTCGCGTCTCGCCTCGGCTCCTCCACTGTCAGCCGGGTGGTGATCTTCGTAGGAGGCGTCTATGTTTGTTTAATTGCCCGGCGGCGCACATGCACGGTCGTCCTCGCCGCTGCTGGACAACCAGGGCTGCCCTTCAGAAGAAGGCAGAAGAAGAAAAAGGATAAAGCAAAAGGTTAAAAAGAAGGAGAAAAAATTGGGAGATTTTCCCCCCCAGCGAGGACGCAGCGCAGCCGCCGTTAAACATATCTAAGGACAATTGACTGATTGAGACCAGACGGCCACAGGTATGGATATTCTTCCGAGATCTCCGTGCGCCTGAGTTGGGCTTTTTTTTTTTTTTTAATCGAGATCATTGTCACTGATGAGTGGGATTACTCATGAAGCTGTCGATTATTTTTTCATCATGCTCAAGAATATTTCAAGTAATAATGGGAATCTGGTTTAGTATCACAAATACCATGTAGTGTTTGGACGACGGAGAGAACGCCAGCGATCAGAAATACCTAACCCCGCCGGTATGGGACTGTGACCCGGGCGGGGAGCTCCGTGAGGCGGCTGTTCTTTGCGTGCAGACTGGACCCGAGCAGTTGTGACATTTCTGAGCCATGGCCGCTGCCATCGCGAGTGGGCTGATCAGACAGAAGAGGCAAGCGCGGGAGCAGCACTTGGACCGACCCTCCACCAACCGACGGAGGAAGAGCCCCAACAAGAACAAGGGGCTCTGCAATGGGAACCTGGTTGACATCTTCTCAAAAGTGCGCATCTTCGGCCTGAGGAAGCGGAGGCTACGGAGACAAGGTCTGGGAACTTCTGTGTGCCAAGTGTGTTGTCGTTGACATATCAGTAAAGATGCACTGATCAGACGTCGAGATCAGCCAGTCGATGATCATCTCCAAATGGTGATCGCCGGTATAGTAAAAAGTCTGATATTTTTTTTAAGCATTTAATTAGATCAATCTAAACTAAGAACACATTTTGGTGTTTGATTAAAAACTACTCCCTCCATCAAAGAAACTGCAGCAGTTTTCTTATTTTTATAGGTCTTAGAATAAAACATTTAAGATGGTCAATGTTGAAATTGGCTGGTCAAATCCTGAATTTTTTAAAAATCTTTTTTCATTTATTCTTTAATAATTAAGAACTCCCTCTGTTTCCGAGCTACACCCATCAATCATAATGATCAAATTGTCCCTCATCCCACTCTGACCAGCAGATAAAATGATCCATTCCATAAGATTTTATTCAAGTTCCACCGGAAATGGTGGAACTTGTTAATTTTGATGCATTTATGCAGATAAGATGAAGATTTTATCTGCATAAATATATTAAAACTAACAAGTTCCACCATTTCTGTTGTATAAACCCATTAGCTTTGATTGACAGTATGAGTTTGGTTAAAATGTCTGATAAAGATTAGGGACCTGTCTTTTAATACACAGGTAGAGACATATAGTTGTTGGATTTAAAACCATTAAATCTAGATTTTAAGTGTTATGATCTTTGGAATGCAAAAAACTGAATTAGCAGTCCAGGCCTCAATGAAAACAGCTAATATGTAGGAACTGGCAAACCCCTGATTGGTCTATTGGTTTATTCCCTTCCTTTTTAAATACATCAAACTATAAATTTCTGTTTTCCTGTTGTTAAAATTGTTTCAGCCCTTAGAATAAAAAAATAATCAGTCAACAGTGGCTAATTTTGATTTATTAATTTAGTGATAAAATAAAGTTTAGGGCCATTGACCAGGTTTTTGCAGTCAGTGTAAACATTCACTTTGATCCAGGCTGTGAATCATCATAAATAGAATGCACCAATCAATTGGCCAAATATTGAAAATGGTCTGTTGCTCCCTTGCATAGCACTGACTGGTTATCAGTACCTTAATTACTTAAAGATCTTATAAATGCATCAAAGCTCAGAAATCCTATCCATTTTGTTTAATAAATACATCAGCCCAATGCATGGATGTTAAAGCATCCCTTTTTTTGGTCTAGGTCTAGGTCTAAAAAATCTTATTGGAGATTTTATGCATAAATGCAAATGATCCTTTAATTATTTCATTCTATTACTTTAACCTGCACATTTTGTCTCTGCTTAGTCTTATAGGCATCATAAATAAAAAAAAAATAAAAAAAATTGGAATTGGCAAGTCAAACTTCAAGGGAAATAGTATCGGCCAGGAAACGGCCTGATCAGTGCATCTTTTTTGCTGTCAGTATGAAGATGATCATACATGCAACCCATCAGTCCCCACAACTTCTAAAGAACAACAAGATGGTAAAATTCTACTTTTGTGCATGAAACGTCAATACAGTTGGAGATATTTTTGTATGTAAGAGGAGGGATGAAAACACTTTTTCTTATTCATGTTCATTTTACCGAATGATTTAGATAGATTTATCAAGCTGTCACAGCCTGTAAAGGGACTGATCATTTTATTGTACGCATATAAACAGAAAATTTGTGAATTGTCTTGTAGCCTCACAAAAGCATACCAAACATACTCAGGGACATACGTAGCTTATTTCCGTGCAAGTAAATAAAGGTCAGTATCTTGAGCCGAATCAGGGTTACGCTTTTTAAACAGAGGCTTTTTCTCCAAGTCGGGGACCAACGGCCTCTCGCTCAGGCTGAAATGCGCTCCAATTATGAAAATGTCAGGGACGTTTTAGTTGTAATGTGGCAGCCAGGGATTATTAAAGACCGCTGTCAATAAATATTTCAGGGCTGAAAATGGAGCCAATGGTGGGGATAATTCAGAGAGGAAATTTGCTTCCTTTTGGGTGATCGTGGGCTTTGTAAGTATCTTTAAAAATCATCAGGCATCAAACCTGTTGCTTCGCATGCATTTAAACCCCAGCTAATTTACAAGCTACACCACCCAGGCTACACCTTAGTTACAGGAAGCACATAGACACTGTTTAGTCTTTTATCTTCTAAACAAAAGAGAGCTATTTTGATTGCTGAGTCCCTCTCATGCTCCCTGCTTTCACATCTGAACAACATGATGAAATGTCTCCTTCGCTAGACCCTGGTGATTACATGGATTAAAAAGGCTTTGATAGAACAGCATCCATATAATAAGCCACACAGCAGAGGACACATCTGGACACAGGTCAGAGTTTATTATATTTGGAGGTTTATAATCAGTTATCCTTCAGGCTGCTGTGTCATGGTCTGTCTCTGTTTTTCTGTGGTAAGCAGCTGTCCCTCTTGAGTTGGCCCGTGGAGCATCACTTGGTATTGGGAGCAGGGTCCAGAAAGTCCCCGAGGTCACATATAGGGACAGAGGGTGGTGTTGTGTTTGGCAGAGAAATGAATATGAGTCTCTCGTGTTTGTGCAGTAGACCAAATAAGCCGTAAGGCAGATGTCCGTATCAGGTGTGGGGGTCCAAAGGTGGCACAATTCAGCTCATAAACAAAAAGATAATCAAACTATTTCCTTGAATGCGTCAACTAAATAAAATCGGAAGCAACAAAAGGATAATTTGTCAAAAAGTGTGAACTTAACTAAATGTGTCGCTGGTAGAGATAAAGATGAGAAAATATATATTTACAAAAACTCTCTATAAAAATGTCATTTTTAATCCAACCAATTCACTACCATGTGCTGCAGCACAGCATGAATGGATTTAACCTTTCAGCCTTACCCATCAAAGTCAGTGGATGAGGCTTGTGCTCCTCAAGTAAATATAACTTGATTAAATGCCAAAAGTTCCACTTTGCAGTAAATCATATAAACCACTAAGTCCTTATTTATATGTCATTATGTGTATAAATCAAATGTTAAATAGATTTATTCAGAATTATTTAAATGTGCCAATATTTTATTAAATACACAATTCAATGACTAAATATAAATCCATTTGTTTTAGTACTCATTCCAGGTTTTCTGATTGCTTAAATCCATTTAACCCTAAACAATTATTCATCTGATTCAAAATATCAAAGTAAAAAGTAAATAAAAAATAAACCTCACTCATCAGTATATAAAAAGCTACCAGCGGTCCCTAAAATTCACATAACTAAGAGAAAAGCTGTAAAACAATGACCTTTTGTCCCCACTGCTGAAGCTCCATATCAGAACTCACTCTTCCTTTCTGTCGCTTTAATTTCACCCTGTTTAGGATTAAAGATTAAATGGGAAAATACATCATTAATTTCATCCCCACCTGAGAATTCACAAGAAATGGTTTAAGACTTTGCTCCCATGGGAGTTTTTTTTCCCCTTTTAAAGTCTTGGGCAGTCCAAGGTTTTGCTCCTCGTCCCATCGTTCCTCTTTTTGTCGCTGCATTATCACCTAAGAACACAGATTAAGGAACACTAATGACTTCTTTAGAGTGCCTAATTTAATATCAGACCCCGGGAGACCTCATAGACCTTTTGTTTTTGTTTTTCCTGACTGTGACTGCCATATGCACTACCAATCCCATGTGTTAGGCCAAACCTCAGAGTTTCCCAGGTGAAAACAAAGAAAACACGGAGCCTTGCGCTGACAGCTGAGCCGGGAACAGAGCGCCATTCTGGCCTCAACAGGACAAATATAGATTGAAGTCAGATTCAGAATCCCACTGAGACGTGTCAAGATGATGGAGCAAGGGTGACTTTAAAGAAGCCCTATGTCCTGTATTCCTTTTGGCACCGAGGATTGATCTTTTGAGTGCGGCAGTACTTTTCTTTCTCTAGATGGCTGAATTGACTAGCTCTGACATCCTTTGTGGTTTTTCGGTCTTTTCGATTGGCTTTAAACACATTTAATCAAATCTTCACTGTATGTTACTTTCCTTTGAGATATTACCACTATGAAAATTTCCAAGTGGGAAAAAATGATGGTCTGTTACTCTAAAATCAAGAGTTATTGCTTTTTATGTTCATCACAGAACACATACACGGTCTCTGTCCTCCTCTGGCTGCTCTGGGAATACGCCGGAAACATTTTGCATCACATCTGCTTTCATTTTAAATCATTCTGATGTTTTGATGGCTGATACAGAACCGCAGTTGTTGTTGTTTTGTGTCTCCCCCCCCCCCCTCAAAGGATTAAATTTGAGTTGTAAATCCAGTTATATCGAAATCCAGTAAGTGAGCTCTGGCCCCATCCGACTTTTGGTCATAATCCCTCTTCTCTGGCTCTAATTATCCCACTAGATTAGACCCATGAACTAAAAGATCACGTTGCAGAGATTGGATGATTAGATTAGTTTACATGATCTAGAGGCCCTTTGTAGATGAATGCTTTCCTGCACATTGGATGTTTGTTCAACAGGGGTGTTGAAAGGACATAAAGGTGCTTCATCAGCTTCCCCTCGCTCTGTTCAGACGGCATATCCGTGATATCACAGATATTGTTATGGAAGGCAAAACAGGTGGCCGTGCTGTAACTGTTCCTAGCTGAGCTACAGTGATTGCAAGCTTTCTATGCTTGTTAAACTTTGTCCCAGATGGTCACATTACAACAAACTTAAATGTATTTTGTTGGGATTTTATGAGGTAGAGCAAAACAAAGTGTTACATAATTATAAAGTCTTGCCACATCAAAGAGATTGTTCCGCTCGGATACGATCAAAACTAAACTCTGTGGCCTAAATGCAAAACGGTGTTTGTGGCAGAACGTGATCACGGGTGGAGGTAGCATTATGCTGTGGGGACACTTTGCTTCTGCAGATGCAGGGAAGCTGGTGGGAAGATGGAGAGGGGTAAATACAGACAAGGGAAAGGTTTATCATGCAGCACAACAAAAACGCTAACCATACTGCCAGAGTTACAATTTAATGGAAAGAAATCATATGTATGTGTTTGAATTGTCTACTGAAAGCCCAGATCTAAATGTGGCAAAACTTCAAAATTTAGATGCATGGATGCTATTTAGGCTGGGATTCAGCTATTTTAAAAATAAAAGACAAGCAAAAATCTATTCTCTTGATCCACAAAGCTGGTAGAGGCATTTCACAGAAAGGTAGCTGTAATTGTAGCAAAGGTTTGTTCTACATGACCTATTCAACCCTTTCCTGGATTTTTTTTTTTACCTGGATTATTGAGATGTATCAGGATATTTGTTTATATGGTTTTGACTGTTGGAAGGTGAAATGTAGTGCACAATTTATTTTTTAGTTCAAAATGTTTTAAAGAGACCTGTCCAGGGTGTACCGCGCCTCTCGCCCATTGGCAGCTGGAGATAGGCACCAGCACCCCTTGCGACCCCACAAGGGATAGATAAAATGGATGGATGGATGTTTTGTAGACTGTATCTTTTCCTTACACTTTACAAGTCAGCACTTATTATGTTGGTCTGTTGTACACAAAAACAGAAGCTGTGAAAAGGCTCAAGGGTTGAAAATATTTTGCAGGGATACTAGGGGTATCTCCTTGCCAGTGTGGAAAAGCCCTTCTTCTCTTCCAGAAACATCCAAAGTGGGTCAGACAGGACAGAGCTGACAGCAGTCTACAAGTGCTGCTGCAGCTGTGTCACTGTGCGTGTGAGCGTGTGTGTGTGTGTGTGTGTGTGTGTGTGTGTGTGTGTGTGTGTGTGTGTGTGTGTGTGTGTGTGTGTGTGTGTGAGAGAGAGAGAGAGAGAGTGCGTGTGCATGTATGTGTGTGTGGGCCAGTCCTTCCTTCATGGTCTGCTTGCTTTGAGTTGAGCTTGACGTGTGTTTCTGCACAAACACTGGAATGACACGACAGAAAATGAGACAAGAAAATGCGGTAAAAGAGTTGTGGAGAGGCCACTTATGGAGGAGAAAAAAAATATCACACCCTCTCTCTGACAGGCCAATTTATATGTAAAAGGGACCACGGCTGTACAACAGAGCACTTTGAAATCTTGTGTTTTTGATGGACGTTGTTTTCCAAGGAAACCCCCCTGCTGATGCCAAACCAGCACTCTGTTTCCCTAGAAACAGACGAGTAGAAACATACAGTGCTTCTGTTGTAAAAAAAAAAAAAAAAAAACTCATAAAAAAAAACAATGATGATATAACTGGGGAAAGTCTAGCTTCCATCTGTGATGAACAACACTTGTGTTTAGCCATTTGGGTCAAATCTTTAAGACACTATAGTGATAGAAGTTCAAAAGAACTGACAACAGGATCACTAAAAGGCCATTTAAACCAAATTCCATATTGACTTAATGAATTCTTCTTAGACATATTTACAGCACCTGTGGATTAAATGTCTAAAAGTTCAAAAAAGAGAGCCACACCTCCTGAATGCCAGGATAAGGGATTTATTAAGGAGGAATTTGGATATCTTAGGAGAATTACTAACATTTTCCCAACTTGTTTCAGGGAATTACAGAATGATGCTGTGGAAATGGGGACTCTGCGTGGTCATGATGAATTAGGGAGGTAGGGATGAGTGCTGTACAAAAACTGGAGATGAGGGATAAAGGAGGTTAGGATGAAGGATTAAGATGAGGGAGGTTATAGGGAGGGATGAGGGATGGAGGAGATGAGGGATGAAGGCAGGGAGGATGACAACTAAAAGGTAGGGATGCGAGATGAAGGTGAGGGAGGATACGATGAAGGATGAATGAGGTCAGGATGACAAATGTAGTCATGAAAAAGGATAAAGGTAGAATTGGGGGGTGAGCAATAATTGAAGTCGGGATAATAGATAAAAGTTTGGAATAATGAATGGATGGTTGAGGTATGAGGGATGAAGGAAGTAGGGATAAGTAATGATGGAGGTAAAGATGAGGGATGAAATATATGGGGATGAGGGATAAAGAAGACAAAGGTTAGGATGAAGGAGGTATGGATGATTAATGAAGACGGTTGGGATACAGATGAGGGAGGTTGATATAGAAGATGACAAATGAAGGGGATAGGGTTGAGGGATAAAAGATATGGAGGCTTGGTTGATGGACGAGTGAGCTAGAGTCAAGGGGTGAAGATTAAATGAAGAAAGGATGAGGGATGAAAGAGGTAGGCAATCGAGATGAGTGATAAAGATTAGGAAAATTAATATGAGTGATGACAAGGGAAATAATGATGAGGAATGAAGGAGGCAGACACGTGAGGAGGATTGTAAGAATAAGGAATGGCACAGTTATGGGGGAACGGATGATAGACAAAGGAGGTAGGAATAAGAAATGACAAACGAAGTGAGAAGAGATTGGGGTGAAAAAGGTGGGTATGAGAAATGAAAGAGGTAGGGATGATGAATGATTGATGAAGTGGGCAGAGAACAGTGGTAAAGGGGTGACTGGTTGAGTGTGAGTGGGTGTAGTGCTGAAAGAACACCGAGAACATGGCTGACCTGGACAGATCAGTATAAACAGATCTCAGGTAGTAAGAGGTGTGGTTGGGGTGTGGACCTGCTCCTAAATTAACACATTAACTTTATTTTGCAACAGATATCAACTGTCTCTCCAAGTTTTGATGTGTGACAAACATTTCCCCTGATGTTAATCTTAATCAGTGTGTTGCTTTTGTAGCCCTAAAGATCCAACCTGAGGGGGGGAATCTGTGTGAGGGAGATATACCGGCTATCCCGCCCCAGGCAACAGAGCCAGTATCTCGTGATTTATAGCACTATGGGGGAATCCGTCTCGCCACACACCATCCATATGCATGCTCACACACACACACACACACACACACACACACACACACACACACACACACACACACACACACACACACACACACACACACACACACAAAGACATCCTATCCACCAGACGCAGTTTTAGTTATTAAGTCCCTGATCGATCGCACATTTGCCAACTTTGTGTATCCACACGAAGCAGTTTGCTTGAGGTAATTGTACTCTCATTAAAGAGCCATGTAAAAATATCCGTGCAGCGCTGAAATTTCGCTGGGTTCTTGCTGCTGTGTGAAAAAGTGCAAACCCAAACACCCCCCCCCCCCCCCCCCCCGATTTGTTTTGTGAGTGCCTGCCTCTGCTTCCAAGAATCAAGAATTCTTGAAGCATCCAACTCTGTATGTGAGTTTTCTAGCCTGATGACTTGAAGATGCTTTGTTTTTCCAATAACGTGTTTTCCCATCTCCCCACATGGGGCGGACATACTGTACTTCACGATGCCAGGAAACACTAGACATCATTGATCCTATTGGCTGATTTAGACTCTATGATACCAATGAAAGGGGTTTCACTTGCCCTGAAACTTAAACTCTATTTATCCTGAAAGACCATGGCATTAAGACAACAATTCTTAATGTCCCATTGCCAGACAGGACACTAAGAAAAAAAAAAGAAAGACCATCAGAACAAAATCACAAGGAAGATAATAAAATCCAATTTTGAATGACAACACATTAAATTACATAAACACTTGTTACTCTGCTAAGTATTTTATGTTTTCATATATTGCTACATTACAGCCACAGACTTCAATATCTCTTATTAAAATTTTATGTAATGTACCATCGCAAAATGGCATATAATTGTTAACCAGTATGAAAAGTATGCACAGAAATGTTGTGTGCGTCTGTTTTCAGCCACACAGTCACGACTTTGCTAGAAGTCTTTCCAGGTGCGTTTCTACCAGCATTTTTGTCCGTGGCTCTTTTCAAAATACACCAATATTGGTCTGCTTGGATGGAGACCGTAAACTGCAGCTTTTAAATCTTGCCACACATTTTCAATGGGATTCAGATCTAGACTTTGACTGGGCCGTCCTAATGCATCAATATGCTTTGACCTAAATCTTTCCATTGTAGCTCTGGCTGTCTGTTCAGGGGCGTTGCGCTTGTTTTTTTCTCAGCATCTAACAGGACAGGATTTCCTCCAGGGCTGCGCTGTATATAGCCCCATCCATCTTTCCATCAACTCTGACCAGTTTCCCTGTCCCTGACTAGGAAAAGAAATAACAAGGCATGAAGCTGCCACCACAATATTTAACAGTGACGACGATGTGTTCAGGGTCGAGGGCAACGTTAAGTTTCCCGCCTCACTTTTCTTTTAGCATGTTGGCAAAAAAAGTTGTTCTCAGCAGACTAAAGCCCCCTCTACATGTTTTCTCTGAGCCTTACATGGCTCACAGCAAACTACAGATGGGACTTCCTATCACTGTCTGTCTCACTTGTCTGTATCACTTGTTCCTTAGCTTTCACGATTCTGTTTTAACAAAAACTTTTCTTTACGCTACAGCACTGAGACTGCATGCGTATCTCTTGCTTCCAGTATACTTCTTTTTAAACCTGTACTTTTATTCTTTTTTAAAGCACTTTGAATTACATTGTGTATGAATGGCACAATACAAACAACATACCTTCGCCTGATAAAATATTTGACGCCTTCCAAGAACAAATGTATCATTGCAGAGGTTAAATTGAACACACGTGGACTATATTCACCAGTTACGTAATTAGGTGACTTCTGACTGCTCGGAGTTTATTAAGGTGTATTAGGGTACCAGGCTTTGGAAGTGCTGGCCAGATTTTCAATTCTTAAAAGATTTTTGAAAAGTGCATATCATTTTCTCAGGCACTTTGGAGACCTGTTCATTGTTCAGGTGCAGCAGCACAGTTGAGTCCTGTAGCATTACAGCTCAGCCGGTGCATCAGGAAATGTTTTCTTATTCTGTAAAAAGGTGAGGAATGCACCCAGCATCACCATTTCATAAAATGTCATGACATGTGCAGCCACAAAAATGCCATAACTCAGTTAGACCTCTTAAGATCTCCTCTGTACCTGTGCACATATACACAGTTACTTGCTGGAGGGGGAAAAAAAAGTAGTGGTTGATGTGATGGTGAAGCGGATTTTTTTTTCTGCTCCTAAGGGCTTTCTTAGAATGAAATCTAGTGTGATAGCCGTCGCTACAGCAAGTCTTCTGTTGAACATATATGAAACCCGACACATGCAGGCCTACGATTCAACACCGGGATTGTATGTTTCTTGTACAAGCAAAATCTATTGCTCCTTAACAACAACCTCTGTAAGCCCTTTTAAAGTAGTTATCAATATAGTTGTGAAATCGCCCAAACATCAGAGCTGCAGTATTTTAAGGAATTTAACCACATAAGATATATCTTTACTGTAAATACATGGATAATCCACCGGCTGGATTAAGGATGGAAAACAGACAGTCTTGCATCCCAGAGAGGGTGCTGTTGGGTTCATTATGGGAGTCAGACAGCCACATATTAATTCTGACGCCTATAATTGGACGGCCTATCTCTGAGCAGGATTGGGTTTATGAGCCTATAAAGGTAGCTCTGGGATTTCACAGCAGACAGGAGGAGAGAGAGGGAGAGGGAGAAGAACCACATGGTGCTTTTATGGCATTTTGAAGCAAAAATGCTAAACAAACCAACAAAAAAAAAACAATTATTGTACAGAATGTTGTGAAATACTGAAGCATATTGGTTCATCTAGTTATATGCCATGGCAAAAATATTCACAAGTATTGTTGTCACGCTACAAACACAAACTCCAATGCATTATATCAGGATTTTACACATTGGGCCAACTCAAGGTAACACAGAATTGTAAAGTAGAAGGCAAATGGTTTTCAAATTTTTTACAAAGTATAAAAAGTGGAGCACCCATTTGTATACAGCGTTGTCCTGATACAATACACTGGAGAACCACCTTTTGCTGTATTGTTCTTTGAAAAATCAATCAAATCATGCGGGTGGGATTGTTAGTGGCTTTTTTCCGATTCATTATTATTTTATTTCTTTATAGGATTTAGATCTGGACTTTGACTCAGACATTGTTATACATGAATATGTTTTGATGTAAACCATTGTATTGGGGTATTTGCTGCATTTTTTGTGTTGGCATCCTGCTGTAAGCTAAAACAATTTCTCAGCCTGCAGCCTTTGACAGATTTTCATCAGATTTCTCACCGGTTTTGACCAGCTTTTGTATCCCTGCTGAAGAAAAGATTCCCCGCAGCTTGATGCTGCCTCCAACATATTTTACTGTGGTGATTGGCTGTTTAGAGTTTTGCAGTTATGCCAAATTGCACTTCACCAAAGTACCCTTTTTGACATATTTGCTGTGTTGTGTACTTGACTTGTGGCAGGTTGTGAATAAAGTCATCAAGTCAGATATTGTGAGTGCAGGGCTACATGTAGTCCCATTGACAAACTTTCCGATCTAAATAGAGGATCTTTGCAGCTCTTTCGGAGCTACCATGGGCCTCTTGCTTTTCTTATTAATATACATTGGTTGTATATTGCTTCAGAATGTAACTTGGCTTTAAATTCAATGGGCATGAATACTTTTAAATAGGATTTTTTTATTATTATTCCTGCAGGAACCTTGACTGTTCTGTCTGTTTCCCCTTTTTTTCTTTCCTACAGATCCCCAGCTCAAGGGTATAGTGACCAGGTTATATTGCAGGCAGGGATACTACTTGCAAATGAACCCAGATGGCTCTCTTGATGGGACCAAGGATGACAGCAGTAATTCCAGTGAGTACTGTGGTGCTATCTTTTAACCTCCAGGAAAATATAATTTTTAAAAATTGTCAGAAAAAAAGGAAAAACCCTAAAAAGGGAACATTCTTAACCATCACTCATCTGTTTTACACAATCGATTATGCTAATGTTGATGTTCAGCATTGTAGTGTTGTGCATTTATCATTCTGGTGTGGAGAATACATATATTTCCCACCTTGCCTGTCTTTTCAAACCTTTGAGTCAATATATTCCCTCAATTTTTTAGCCTTTGGAGTTAAAAAAAAAAGTCTCCATAAAGCCATGGGATCGCACCAATTTGCTGTTATCTCTGAGGGAAAAAGTGGACCAGGAAACAGCGGGCTTAACAGAGAGGAAAATGGCATTATTACCTTGTTCTGGCACGGCTCCTCTGCTGCTTCAGGCAAGATGGTTAATTTGATTTTTGAACCTGGTGCTAACACTGGCTTGACACTCAGCATTGTGTCAGTTACCGCTGTCAGCAAGAGGAGGTTTGGCACATGTCACTTCAAATCAGATAAAAAAGCAAGCTATAGATAGGATTCCCCAGGGAGAAGTTATGTTATCAATAAAAATAAATGCTGAATTTGATCTTGAAAGAATTTAAAATGTCTCCTTCTATTGATCGTTTACTTAATGGTCTCTGATTTTACTAAGACTAAAGATTCACCAAGTATAGTTGGTGATGACTGTGGCTCTATGGCGCTAAAACAGTTAAAAACATAGGGAAGATCTAAATGAAATGTTTTATACATAGTTAGATTTAGAAGGATGTGCACCCCTGGGCTGGAGCCAGTTTTGGTCCCCTACCAACGCAAGTTTTTTTTAACCGCATGCAAATTACAAGTGATAGTTGGCTTTAATGTTTATAGGCCTTGTCCACATGAAATTTTATTTCTAAAAATCCTTACAGCACAGGATCATTTATGATGTAAAAATATGACATACATTGTTGATGTATCCAAATCATCGATTTCATCACACATGCAGGATGAAAGTGGAATCTTTATGTTTCTGAGTTTAAGATTTATTTACCGTCATTCAGTTTAATTGCACTCAATCAAGGATTATATTCTAAATATAATTAGATAAATTGAGACAAAACTACAGAAACAAGCAAGATCAGACAAATATGCTGACTGATCCCCATACTACTACAGCTATGAGGGGGAGTTTAATGAAGAAAATGAATGTTTACTATAATAGCCAAACTGATTTGTCAGAAGATTACTGAATGTCCCTCAGGAATTTAAAGAAAGGGTTTTTATGACCAAGAATTCTGAGTCTAAATACCTGTCATTAATTTGAGGGGAAGAATTTGGAGAAGATACAGAAAATAAAGGAATTCAGTGTTGAATCACCTTTAGATTGGTTGATTAAATTCAGCTTATTAATTTAATGCCAGTTCACAACATTTTGTGTAAAAGTACTTGACGAAAAAGTCAATTAAATCCAACCATACAGGTGAATTCCAGGTCAATTGTATACATCCCAATCAATCCTAGTAATCAAATAATGTGGCAAACAAAGTTCAGCTTATTATTCTAAGTGGTTAAAAGTTTTCCATCAAAGGAAACCTGGCAAATTGCATAGAGTCACTGACTTGCAGCATTCACTCTTCCCTTTAAGGCTTTGCAGCAATCCCTCATACTAAGCATGCATGTAGCTACAGTGGGAAGGAGCACTCCGCTTTTACAGGATGAAACCTGCAGCAGAACCAGGCTTAGTGTGAATGGCCACTCATGGAAACATATTTCCATGAGTGTTCTGCCTTAGGAGTTGAGAGGGGAGGTGTGGACATAATATTATTAAAAGTTGCCCTTGACTTCTTAAAATAATGAATGAACTCAGTCTGTGTAAAGTTGTTAAAACACCCGTCCCTTCATTCCTGGCTCCTTTGTGCAGCTAAAGCTCCATAAAATGTCAGAATATGAAGTTTCACTCTCTTTATATTCGTGCGTTTCCCCCTCAACACCCTCTGACACAATAAATGGCTTCCGTTGGACACTTTAAACCATAAAACCTATTTGTTTCATGTTTGCTAGACCAAAGCGTGCTGAGCTTGAAGTTAGTGTTATTGATCTTTTGTACATGGCGATCAGTTTGGAGCCAGAAACATTTTAAAACTAATGTGAACGACCTCACAAAAAAAAAAAAAGAAAATCCAAATTGAGCATTAAGATCTGCAGTGGGAACATTGCCATAGTGGTCTATTAAATTTACATTTTCTTTCTGGAGTGGAGTGCTTAGTTAAATTGAATTTATGGGGGTCATTTAACTAAGTTCAGACAGGACTGTTATGATCAAATACTGTTATTTGTTCACACTCATTGCCATATGTTAGCACAATGTTCAGCATATTAAGACATAAGTGGATAGGTCTGCAGATGTTTTGACCAAAGCAAATTGGGTCTAACATAGCATTAAAGGCAATATTTAGGCTATCACTTTCAGTGCCTTTGTCGTGCATGTGTTAGATGTCTCTACCCCACCACACCTGATTAAAATGATTGCCTGAAGGGCATCAAGGGCTGCACAGGCCTGATGCCCTTCAGGGCATCAGGATTTATTTAAGCCAGGTGTGTAGAGGCAGGGAAATATACAGGACAGAGGGTCCTGAAGACCAGGTTTGGATCCCTGGTGTAGATAAGCAATGGTTGAATGACGCCATGTGACTAAACACGTGGTACTAGAGTGGTGGGCTAACCAAAAAGGTTAGCTTCCCTAACTCATATTGTACAAACAAAAATACTAGCTTTACCAACACTAAACCAATACTAAATAAGAAATTAGAGGAATGAAATTAGATCATATATGAGGGGAAACCCCCATCCATAATGGCCTCCTTTCTCCTCATCATGTGAGGATGTCATGCAACACATTTAACACAGTTTAAGGTTAACTTTTTAAGAAGTAGTTTAAAAGGGGACAACATATGTGCTTTTACCTCTGATTTACACATTTAGTAAAGCCCATTTTGGGAATTTTATTTTACCGTTTCTTTGCTCTTTTCACCATAGTTTCCATTGTTAACCATGAAATAACAATGATCAGCTGACTTATTTAAAAACACATTGCCGTTCATGAGGTGCTTTGCATTGACCATTTGTGCTTGAATTTGGGCGTGTAGCGAACAGAACACGAAGCATAACCTTGTACGTAAACGTTGAGGTGCAGTTGTGACTTATAAAGCAAAACTGCTTGCTGACGTGTGTGCACATGGTTATATAAATCTGTATTTTTTTGAGTGGATGCCATTTTTGGCTTTTCGGCATGTGCAAACGTTTAGTATAGATCTTACACATTGTTTGATAAATAAGACCCCAGATCAAATCAAGAGAGTCTGAAAAACTATGATCCACTGAATACAAAAACATAAACAAAATGTGACACAATATGCCTTACCTAATTAAGTTCCAAGATGCCATTAGACATTCAGTCAGCCTTCTGCACCAGAGTAATGGAGTTTGGACGTAAAATCAAACTGGATAGCTCACCGGCATCCCCCGACCGTCTCTTCTTGTGCCTGTGCTCCAGACAATCTGTGTCAAGTCCTCATCCTACCTCAGCCAATAATCCTGCAAGGCTTTGCTTATAAAGCTCTCCATACTTGGATTCTCCTGCTCTGTGGCTGAGCTTCCACCCACCTCTACTCCATCTCCTCCTTCACTCTCTCATGCTCCTCCTGGCTTCCTTCTCTCCTCTGGCCTTCACCACCGGTGTCCGGACCCAAGGGGGAAGACTTCTCTAATCCTAATACTAAAATGAACATTCAAACTCATAGCCATTCGCAGCTTTCATGTCTTCTGCTGATTTATGTCAGTAAATCTCTCTAATTGCCTCTTCTGTCTGTATTTTGTACATGATAAGCTTGATATATTATATATGAAACACCTGTTTTTGTGTTTATATGTACAAATTTGTTTCAAAAAATGCCTTAATTGACCAAATTAGATTGTAACCAGAATTGTATGATTAGATTTTCCACTGTAAGGTGACACCATGGAAGACCTAGAACTCTTTGGATGGACTAAACATCCCATCTGGCCTGGGAACTCCTTGGGGTCCCCCAGAATGAGCTCAAAGATGTTGCTGGGGAGAGGGGTGTCTGAGTTTCCCCCTGGACCTGTTGTCCCGCAACCCAATCTCAGAAAAGCGAAAGAGAATGAATAGAAGATGGATAAATTAGAACTGAATTTTAGCCATTACCTCCCATAAAGATTTGACTTTAATAGAAACAGCAAACACAAAAAAGGGGGGAAAAAAATCAGTATTATGCAGAATTAGTTTGCCAGAACAACAACAGCTTTCAATCCCAAGCAGCAATGGTAGCTACAGATACAACTACTTCTGCAGGTTGCACTGGAGTGCCATGTCTGTCTTACAATCTAAAAAGAAAAAAGTTTCAATGAATTGCTTAAGTTGATAACAAGTAATTGAATTAAGTTTATTTAACTTACTTTATTCAGTTTATAAGTTGTCAAGTTAAGCAATTGTAAACAAATTAAGTTAGGCAAAAAAAAGTTTGGCAAACATATTTAAATTACTTGTTACCAGTTGAAGCAATTAATTTAAGTTGTTTAAACATTCTCTTTTTAGAGTGTACTGGTACTTATATTTAGTATAAATCAGTTTAACACAATGACTAAAACAGAAAAACACAATGAAGGATACTTTTATTTAAAGGCTTGTGTTTATGTGTGTATTTTTCAGCATTGTTCAACCTTATTCCTGTGGGCCTGCGAGTTGTCGCCATTCAGTCAGTGAAGACAGGGTTATACATCGCCATGAACGGGGAGGGCCATCTCTACACATCAGTAAGAACACCTTATTTATCCTACTCTGTCGTTTATTGGTAGACTTTTGAACTATTGCAGTTTCTAATTCTTTTTTGAATGTCTATAGTTTTAAAAACTACTAGGACTGTATGGAAATTATTCATAGCAACATTTAGTCTTTTTGACTTATTAATAAATTCAGATCAATATCTCTTTATTTTTTTTATGTTGTATTGTTCTGTAATGCATGCATTTCATTACTAAAACAAAATCTTAAAAATCACCAAGGGTGGAGGAAATGTTGTGTTCTTATTTTGGAGCGGTCCCTTTTTTCGCTATATAGTCACTGTTATTGACTATTTCTCTTAGACTAGGGTTCAGTAAGCTTCATAGCCGGGGGAGTAATAAGACCTCACCCAGCAGAGATAGAGCTTCTTTGCTTGCCACTTTACTCTGTCCTACAGCAGTCATACAAATCAATCAGCAGGAGGAACACTGGGAGTAGTGCTCCTCTTTTAGACAGGAGAATCCATCAGAAGAACTGTCTCCTCTTGGCTCTGCAGCCGTTAGGTTCCTAATTCTCAGAGCACGGATCTGGCACGGCCATCTTATTCCTCATTCATTATTGTAGAGAGTTAAGAAGAACTTCTTCTTCTTCTTTCAGTGCACCCCAAATAATTTCTCTAAAATGCAATCACTGCTCGATTTAAAGCATGAAATGAAATTCGTTTAAAAAAAGGATTGACCTAGAATCCTGTGGATTTTGATCAGAAATTGTCCAACAAAGGCAGTAAATTAATTTATTATGTAATGTTTAAAGATAATATGTTGCTGCACCCAACCCCTGTAGTTAATAATAGTGAACAGTTAATACCCTTGCAAATAGTAATCCATGCATAAATGATACCGCAAGACTGCTAATAAAAACATGTGTCAAATAATTTAAATATCAGCACATTGGCTCTTTCATACTTGAACCAGTTACGACGACAAATGAAAATGTGGCATGATCTCTTCAGATTTAACAATGAAATCCAAAACAAAACTTCCCAAAGTTTAAATAATGTAAGAAAAATCCTGAAATATAAGAAAATGAATGTTTATGCAAGGCAAAATGAGTTGCAATTGTGTTCTGGATATTTTAGGTCCAAACAGCTTTGAAACACAGACTACATACTTGTAGGGAATCTATAACTAGACTGAGAGCGAACACTGAAAGAGTGAAGCCTACCTCTTCAGTTTTATCCAAGAGAAGAAGTGACTCTTAGCCTGAAGTGCTCGTATGCACTACGGAGACAAAGTTAGAAGTTCAAGGTAGGAAGGAACGTGATTGCCATCTTTCCATATTAATTTGGGATTTGATCAGAAGCCAATACAGAGAGCCTGACATGAGATCTCTCATACCTTTACTGGCTGTACTCTGGTGGTGTGACATTGGATTAATGGGAAGATTTTGGAGGAATTATCTGGATATTCAGCTAAATCCATTTTGAATATAATATCATCATTTACTTTTTTCAAAAAAAAAACTAAGGCTTTTAGTGCATGAACAAAAACAATGGTTTGGAAATGAAAATGAAAAATTTCTTCTGGAGGCGCACGAGGAACTACAGTACCACTAACTTCCCCTTTATAATGCCCTTGCTATAACCTTTTTTGTTGTATTTGACCCATATGGAGCTTCTAGGCAGTCACAAAGGTTCTTTCCACCTTCGGCTGGCCCCTATTATGCTGTGATGCTGCTTTTCTGACTCAAAGACTTAAAAAAAAATCTTAAATGTTTGTAGTTTATGTGTATTTCTGAGCATATTCTAATAGTAATTCTGAGCACTGTAAATGTGTGATGCCCAGACACACATTTAAATACCAACAACTATCTGTCCGGTCAGCTTAATAAACAATTACAAATCTCTTTATTTTTTTGAGAACTTTAAGAATTATACACTCAATATGTAATGGGAAACCTTCATATCTCTCCTATATTGAACTTTACTTATAAACCTTGACTGAAGAAAGTTTCCTTGATGGTCATTCTGGTTGTAAGAAAAACTAGATACACTGCTTGGTCAAAAAGAGTTGCCACCTGGATTTAACAAAGCAAATAGGTACAATCCTCCCATTGGATAATAACTACTTTAACAATTATGTTTCAGATGGCAACAAGTTATTTAATCCCAACTGGTCCAATGAGTTGCTTTTTATTTTTTAAACAACCCTGTTGAATGTCAGTCTGTGTCAGAAGGGTCAAATCATTGGTATGCATCAAGCAAAGAAAACATCTAAGGAGATTGCAGAAACTACCAAAATTGGGTTAAGAACTGTTCAACGCATTAATAAAAACTGGAAGGATAGTGGGGACCCATCGTCTTTGAGGAAAAAATGTGGCAGAAAAAAAAAAAATCTTGATTGATCGTGATCGATAATCACTTAAAGGTTTGGTGAAATCAAATCTAAGAAAAACTACAGTACAAACGCTGCTTGTGACATAACAGAAACTTATCAAAACAATGTCACAGCGAATGCATGCCATAAACAAAGCTAAAGGCGAAATCTGAGAGTTTGGGACCATTTTTTTTTTTTTTTTTTTGGTTTCCTGGTTATTATGTGCTTTCTACAGTAATACTGTGTGTCCAACAAGCTGATGTTATCTAACAGCTCACTGACCCAACACTTAGTCTTAGAACTAGTTTACCTGTAAACAGCATTACCTGTAAAAAAAAAAAAAAAAAGTAATATATGTTTCACCTGTGGTATCATGACTGGGAGGATTTTTCAAAAAAAAATTATTATTTCCCAACAACCAACTTGATGATGTCATTTAACGTATAGGACATTTGGTAAATTATTCATTTATTTGTTCATTGTCAAAACTTTAAAAACAATTTTTTTTTTTACAAAGTTGACTGACACTCATTCATTGATGAATAAAACAGGTCCCAATCTAAATGTTCCTCTCTAAATGAAAGTATTTTACCTATATGTTGGACAGCCTTTGATCACAATGTTTTTATCTTTCATGATTTGCCAGGGCTGAAGGGCTGTTAAGAGGATCTTTATACTTTTTCTAGTTGGAGTATTACATTTCTGTAGCCTGCTTCTTCTCTACAAGTAGCCCTTGTACATCTTGTGATTTTTTTTTTTTTTTTTTTGCTAATGGAGGTAGTGATCAGACATCAACTTTCCTAACCACCCACTCAAAGGTCTCTCTTTTGCTCCCTGGTGTGCAAATTACTCCAGTAATGGCAGCCTTGCAAGATGCTGTTCATCCTCCTCCATTTCCACCTCCTCCATCTTTCTGTGTCCTCCATTCTGCCCTGTAAGCAGGGTTCAGCTATTCTGCCCATTATCACTCTTTTCAGTTACAGGCATAAACCTGACAGTCGACCTTTTTCTAGCCATTTGAGGCATTGGATTTTTGTTCACTCACATGTTCAAAACTGATTTGGATGACTTTGATGGGAATATAATGTAACAAAATATATATCCAGCAGCATACACCACATATTTCTTTTACAGCACAAAAGTAATGTGTATATGTGGGGATTTACTTCTCAAAGGTCAGTTAATTTTCACTGATTAAAATTCAATTGTCCAGCTTATTCCATTTCGGTCCTACATACATTACCGAGTCTTTCCCCTCAGTGATGTACTTTGATAATTAGTGACACTTGAAGTGAGTCAAAAGGAGAATTCTACTCAAGCCCATTCAAGGCCTCTGCTGGTGCATCATAATCCTTTGTGTGAGGCACCCAAGGCGCAGAATGAGGCTCAAATGACAGAGATAGCATCAAAGTGACAAGTGCAGCCTGGCACAAAGGACACACCACAGAATAAAGGGGAGTTCAATCATCTCACTTCTTTTTAATCTGCTCCCCTTTGTGTCTGAGCCAATAAAGTCCAGGCTAATTTCTTTCCTAGGATGCTCCAGGATCAGGCATTCTTCTGAAATCTAATAAAGGGAGTTATTCCCCGCTTGTTGAATGAAGTAGAGGGAACAGGATGTACAAAAGTCTCTTGATAACTGTAATATAGATCATCATGCAAAAAGCAGGCAACTGTAAATGAGATCAGAAGTAGAAAAAACTCACTTATTCAGCAGGGACCCCTGTATTAAAACCCTAAGAGCTAACAAGGAAGTGGTGCATAGTCTGCTTTGCTACACATGATGAAATTGTGGTATTGGAGAATGCAACTCCCTGGTGATCATCTTCTTTTTGCAGGGCTGCTAATACAGACTCCTGCCATCTCTCTTGTGTAAACGTTCGGCATTTTATGGTTGACTGGGTCCTTTAGAACCACTTCCCCATTCCTTCGCTCCACCCCAGTCTCTCACTGCAGGCTTTCTTTATCAGGAGCTCACACTTGTTAGGGCTACCTTTCATGTTTCCTTCAGACGACCAATCGGGGGAAGTGAAGCAGCGTTGGTTTCACTTGTTAAGGGCCGTTTCATAGTAACTGTATGGACATAGAACTGAGGACATCCCCATCCTGCTGTGCCCAATTCAGAATCTACGAAGGCTCCAAGGAGCTTCGTGTGAGTGGTTATTTGGTGTACACAAAAAAGTGGTTAGTGAAAAGTGGCTTGTAGGAGTAACAACTGGTTTCTTTGAGAGAGCTGAAGGTGAATTTAATCTAAAATTGAGACAAGCTACCAACATATTATCTTCCAACCTCTTATGCAACAATTACTATAAATTTCACCTAGTAGTCTTCAGGTGTCTTGTATAAGAATTTAATGTGCAATGACTACATTTAAAAATGGTGAAAAAGGGTCTGGGGCATTAAAGTGTAACTCACCCAGATGTAAAAGCATGACCCCAACCCCTAAACAATTTTTCAAAACTGCCACCCAATCGGCAGTGCCAAGAGACCCTGGGGGGCAGGCTTAAGTCTGTGGATGAGAGAAATGCTAACAACAAACCTGGCCCTCTGTAAAAAATTAACTTCCCCTATATAGCTTAACTGCCATCAAGCAAAGTCTGCTTTGCAGTGTTGGTTTACGTAAATCGTAATGAAAGGTTTTCAAGCATGAGCAGCCTGTTTAACATTTTGTCACAGCATCTCAATTAGATTGACATTTGGTCTTTGACTAGGCCACTCCAAAATGTCCATTTGCTGAAACAGCAAAGCAACCCCACACCATCACACTACCACCACCACTTTTGACTGACGTTCACTGAAATACTGCATTGGTTTTATGTCAAATGTAATAGCACACTTCCTAGAAAGGTCAAACAATATTTTCCAAAACATTTTGGTGTTCATTGCAGTTTTTGGAGGAAATGTGAATTAGGGCTTTGTCTTGCTGGTCAGCTGCTTTTACCTTTGAACGTTTTGCCCAGTGTTTTTCTTATTGTTGAATAATTTCATTTATTAACAGTGACCAGAGTCTAGAAGGGTCTGCAGTGCTATAGATGCCATTCTGGATTATTTTGGAGTCCTTTTTAATGATTTATTGATGCACTCTTGTACTAGTTTTGGTAAGCTGGACAGTCCTGGGAATGTTCCCGCTCTTTCGTTCTTGATCAATTAGTTTTTGTAAGATTCAGAGTCCCTTAAGGCTATAGTTGGTAATCCTATTCAGAATCACTTTTTAAATGGTCCTTCCATCCTGACTGTAGTCAATACATTATGTGTTCAGAATCAGAAAGCAACATTGCTGGTTGCACATGTGCACTTCTAGTGTTTATGTATCCGGTTAGCTTCGGTGTTAATTGTAGCGCCACTGCTCTAACCGCATACTTTGAAAAGAAGCGAACCGCGTACAAATTTATGAGAAGTAGAGGAAGGCCGAAATAGAGAGAAATCAGACCAGAGCGGATTTGAGGTATTTTTTCATGTGATCCCCCTGAGGAGCGTAAGAGCAGGTAAGACGGTTTTGAGCACGAGCAGTTATTCAAAAAAGGACTTACATTTACGGAAAAATCGTCGACTACACATTTAATGAAAGAACTTTTTAATTTCCTTTTTTTTTAAAAACATTTTAACACCCTTATATATTTATTATCTTTGTGTGATTGATAAGGCGGAAACATGATCTTGTAAAGAGAAGCGGGGATACTTGCAATAGATGAATGTTGCTTTAAGAGGTTGACAAAGCACTCATGCTGCGTTGCGCCTGACATAATGTGACCTAAATAGATACGTGCAACATCTGAGCCTCATATGATAAAGTTGTTCACGTCAACACTTATCTGAGGAACAGGACTGACCAGCTGGCATCCAGTTTAACCTGAGGGAGAGATGAAGTAATGTTTTGTATCTACGAAGGAGAGTCTGAGGTCTGATCCACAAACTCCACTCTCCCTTTGTGACCAATCAGTCTCACCCGCAGGTTTTCACCTCACCTTTCTATATCCAATCATTGTAATTTTGGTATACCTCATCTATTATATAACACATATATGCTCTGTATTATCCTCACCTCTTCTTTGGAGAACCTCATATGCCTTAGCTTGTACGGTGGGTTGAACAGAGAAGGGGTGCTTGTAAAACCAAACAATAAATAAATGAATCAATTCCTAGGAGGAAAGAAGCAGTCGGCTGATCTGATTCTTACATAAACAGAACCAGTCTTTTAAACTCAACAATTAAAATGTGTTTGATGATCATAAACACACAACAAGTGTGACAAAATAGCAAAAAAACCTGAAGAAATCTGTAACGAGGGAAATCCTTTTTGCCACTTGGCTGTTCAAAATACGTCCCTGGCAAATTAAGCTGCTAAAATTAATAAGACCATCATTCATTTTGTCCAAAGATCTCATAGTGATAAGAAGATTAACTCTATAATTTCCTTTGTCTTTCAAGCACTCTTTATCATTTTCAAAATCATGCTTCACTTTTCACCTCTTTCTTTCTGAAAATCTTAATTTTCTGTTTTCAAAAGACCCCCATCCTTGAAAGGTTTAGTGTGCCCTGACTGGACAACTGGAAAATGCAATTATGATTGCAGCAATTAAAGAAAAGTCGAGATTAAAAAACTAATATTTCAAGCTTGGAATCAGTACTAAACAAAATCTCTGCTACAGTCACAAAAAACAAACCACTTTACAAACACAGTATGTTATTGATAGTTAAAGCTAAACGTCAACGGAGCGAAAGTGGTGCAAGGAGCAGGGAGTTTCTTCCTGTAACTGGTGGGATTCGACCGTCTCAGTCATTGTGTCCTTGGGCAAGACAATTCCCCCGCTTTCCCTGCCAGCAGCCTCATGGCAGCCTCACATCTGTCAGTCTGCCCCAGGGCAGCTGTGGCTACTAGCATAGCACACTGCTGTCAAAATGTAAATGTGTGTGTGAATGTAGTGCAAAGCACTTTGGGGTCGTCTGGACTGGATAAAACGCTATACAAGTACAGGTCAGACATCCGAATTTTCCTAACCCCTTTGAGTATTTGCTATTAGGAGGAGACTGTATCTTTAATAATGCAGACATGGCTACCTGCATAGGTTAGGTTAAGATTTATTAACGTTATCTGGCCATTGTTACAACATTTGGGTAGCACTAACTTATATTTTGTAGCAGTGTCTATGCACAATCGATTGCATTTCTACATTGTGTTGCTCATACCTGTGCAGTGCAGAGACAAATTAGCTGGCATTGAGGGATTAAAAGCACCGTACCAGGACTATGGGTCAGTAATTTCAGTAATCAGTGTTGAATATGAAAAGTAAACACCCAAATGAAAGGTAGATATGAAATAATGTGATGAAAGTTTTAGTCACAAACTCTAACTGCAAGGTTTTGAAAAAGAACTGAAAAACACAGGTAATTATAATAGCAACACTAACAAGTGTATACCTTGGACTACATTTCACTCTAATGAGACTCAGCTGGAAAATAGTTGCTTTCATGGTTTAGAGCATTCTTTTCTGTTTGCTGAAAATACACACGCATAAAGTACTCTAGACAAAGATATTCAACCGGTTATTTTCCACCAACAACATTCTTTTCCCACAAAATGGTAAATTAAAGCCATTTCTTTGAATATATCCATGTGTTAACATCTTTTTAGTGCAATCAAATAATATCACATTGGCTCTTTATGCTTTTTTTTCCAAAAGATGATTCCTCCCTAAAGTCCCACATCCTCCAACTGGCCAAGACAAAAAAAAAACTAGCTGAAAAATTGGGAACGTAAAGGTGTGTGAACATTCTGTGCTTATACTTAAAGCCACCGAGGTGCTGAACGGGGAGGACTGGCAGGTATAGCACTTTTTTGATTTCATAAATCAATGCAGTTCAAACATTCTTTCAAAAAAAATACTTTGATACTATTCATTGTTTAGTACTAAACAACTGTTAAATTCTTTCAACCACCAACACAAGAACCTAAGTTCCTACCTTTTCTCTAAAAAAATCCCAACTCAAAAGTGACTTCTAATGACTCATTTTGTTGTCTTGCATTAGACTCAACCAATTTATACTATAACAGGAAACAAATATGTTTAGAATGTATATCTCTTTGTTTTGTGAGAATAATAAACCCATCATATGGCAATTTAGTTTAAGGGACTTTATTGTACTTGGTGGCCTCTAATTGGACACATTTAATTAGGGCCGGGCGATAATTCAATAGCGATATATATCGATCGATCGAGGTGTGGTTCAACTGAAAATAAAAAGGGTCAATAAAAAGTTTAATAGAATTACAGCTTTCCTTCTTTTTGTATTCTAACCATATAGGTTAATATTACAGTCATTACATCCTTCCAACCAATCACAACGCAGACCCAGGAAAGCTCTGCCCCCCTCAGAGTTCAGAGATAACTTTTTTTTTTTTTAAGACTAACAGTTTTGGTAAAATGTTGGTTGAATAAAGGGTTGAGTTTAAATTTAGAGTTTGTGTGTTCTGTATCTAAAAATAGATCACTAAACAACAGCATAAAATGACCAGGGCTGCACGTAAAATAGATGTTTTGAATTTGCTGATAATTATCAATATCGTTCAACATGATTTCTATTTCTATTTCAGCCCTACATTTAATTATATTTATTAGTAGGCTATACTATTGCAGTTGCATAGATGATGTATGGAAGATAGGTTGTGACTCTAGCAAGAGTCCTGCTGAGGTTGAGTTGCTAGCCTCATTATTTTTAAAGTGTTGCTCTCTTTAATGCAGTGTCAGGAAGAGAAGCAGTCACAAGGCCGCCACAGAGAGTCGCTTCATGTTTTAATGAATAAGCAGCTTGAAAGAAGGTTTCAAAGCTTAACTGGTAAACTGCAGGTCAGGCCAAAGATGAAATAAGCATATAAAAAGTAGTCATTCTGTCATTACACATATTTTTGATATAAATGCAATAAATGGATTGCTGTTGTTTTCTTAAACATGGCCTTGTGGGTTTCGTCTGTTATTATCCTGTGAGATATTTAATTTCTTTGCAAAATGACGGAAATTCAGAGCTTAGAGTTAAAGTAAATAAACTGTTTCCCTTTTCACTATGATAAGACACCCACCCTAAAGCAAGAGTCCCTCCTCAGTTTGTTTGACTTTACCTGAGGGAATACCACCCTGAACTATAAATCATGATGCACACCACTGCTGGTGTGTCCTCCATCTCTTTCCAGGTCAATAACTTAACGTCTATTAATGTCAGATCCCTAAACCTTTCTGTTATTCCCCAGGTTATTCAGGGCAAATTAAAAGTTGTAGAGTGCAGCTGTGTTTTAAGTCTCTGGTTTACATGATGAATATTTATGACCAACTGCGTAAATGAATCAATATTTGGAGATCTCTTGGAACAGCGCTTTCATAGCCAGATGGATTTTGCATGGTTTGAACTTTCTATAATTCTGGTCATATAAACAGATATTTTAAAAACAATATCAAAGGCTCATTTGACACTTTCTTCACTGCTCGAAAAAAAGAAAGAAAAACATTAATCGAACAATAGTAATATCAAACTTTTAACATGTAATGCCAAACCAGTCACTCAGGTGTTTCCTCTTATAACCCACACTCCTTCCTAAAAACCTCTTATTAATCCCACAATAATTTATTCATGAGAATAAGAAATGATAGCTGATGTTTGCAAACCTTAAACGCTGTAAGCGTGACTGGGGTTACTGCTTTTACTATTCTAACTAAGACTACGACTGTTGGTTTATCTGTAAGTCCTTTGTTTACATTTTAAAATATGGCTGAAAGCAATTATTGGGTCCTGTTGAGCAATGCCATTGCACTTTTACATCAAGCTGTTGTTTTGAAGTAACCCTTTTGTTAACAGCTAAGTTTGAATTTTGTAGCTGTTTTTTTTTTTTTTAGGTTCTAACTTTATGCAGTATCGCATTTCTAACCAAAAATGATTTTGAACTTTTAATTGCTCTTCACTATCAAATTTATCACCCTCACACACTTATGTGAGGGGAAGCTGAGGGTGATCAGATGGAGTCTTTGCAGAGAATTTTAATCCCAAATCACCAATCCCTAATGGATTTTTGTAAATCCATACATAAGGATAATAACATAGATGTTTCTGTGTGATCTAAACATATAAACAGAGGTCAACACACACATTCAATGTGTCACAGAGATTTAGAGAACATCTACTAATTGAAACATCTGGCTGTAATATGCAATAACAATATTAGATGGCCTATAGTATGACTGGAATCACATTGGACATTTATTAAGATATTTCAGCCTCTTTCTATTGTTGTCATTTCAGCAGTTGAGGTGAAAACATCTATATTTGTATAATTCTTCTGTAGTTTTACTCTTGAGTTGCTTTGTAAAAAGTTCTTGAGAATTCATCCGGCTCAGATTCTGATTTGTTTAGTTCAAACAAGGCTGAAGCATGGGGGATACGTTCCTCCTGTTCAAGGAAGGAGACATTTTTTTTACTCATTTTTAAAATTAATAACATGGTGTTCAAAAGTTATTGGTTCCAGGAGTGAAAATCTGTCCAAATTCCCAATAGTTTATACTTGTTTGTTTGTGTTTTTTTAAATACACTGATGCAGATGATCAAATCAATGTCCATTATGGAGCGGCAGAAACAGCAAATGAAACAGTAAACAAAGCTTTGAAATTAATTAAAGTGTTTGAGTCAAGCAATTAGAAGTGCAGTCAAATAAATGATGAGCAAAAGATTTATTCTTTGAGAGGAAAGTCACTTATCGAGAAGCTGTCAAAACAAAGGCCCTTATGGTAATGGTTGTAGCTTAGAGTTGAAATAACTTGAATTACTCATTTTACATTTATGTTTATTAGAATAATGGCTCATTCTTGCCTGATACCCCTTTCAGCCTATGTCGGTAAAGGCTTTCTTTCATTGTGAATGATGCCACTTAGCAATTTAAGGCAAAATATTCAAAATATTTCAGTTTTGTCTTGGTGTTGCTACGCATCTGTCTCACCAGATCGCCTTGATCTCTGTGACACAGAACCGGTCCCCTTCCTGAATGGCATGGTGACTGTACATTTCCAAGGTTGCTTTGACTTACTTTGTTAACATAATGCAATATGAATGTGGCACTATCAGACATCTGAAAATTTCTTGATATCTTGCCTGATTACTTTTGATTATTTCCACGATGCCACACTAAGAAGCAGTGTTTTTGAGGCGTGCCCTAGAACAGCCACAGGTGTAGCTCCAGTTAACTCAAATGTTATGAAATAACCTATCAGACGCCTACAAAGCCATTATTTCAATGGCTGGGCTTCTCAGATTTAAAGTCATATAGACTTTGTGATTGTAAGCTTTCAAATTTAAGCAGAGTAATAAACATTTTCAAAAAAATATGTCTAATTGTTCCTGCGTTTGGAAGATACAAATCATTTTGGTAATCCGACCAGAGTCAGAAAATGAAAGGTTTTGTCTGAAGGTTTTGCCTGAAAGAGAGAGAGAAATAAGGTTGTGCGTCTTTAGACACAACATGTAACGATCTGGTTTCAGCTTTGTGTTTGAGTCATCAGGGTGTGAGCCTCGGCAGTGTTTATTCAAAAGCAGTACAAATATGTTAGTACCCAATGCTAACTATGGTGCTTGCTGACTCATGCTGAGCCCATGTATCATGTACCTTTTGAGAATGACACGGAAAAATAAATTAGCTGTGATCTATACTTTGCATCAAAGTTTCACTTCTTTTAACCTAATCCACCTTTATTGTGTTCTAACAGAAGGAACAATAAAGATGATATCACAAAGGGACCCTTTAAATAAGTGCATTGTAAATCTGCTCCTGCCATCTGTTATCTCTGCATTAGGTAAAGTGGAGTGATACATGTGCCCATTTCGCAGTAGTACACAAATAGTATTTTATTTCCCTACCTGTGTTCTATGCTTAAGGACCATAGCTACACAAATATAGAAATGTGTCTCCTGGCATTTCTGGGAGCTTGTACAAGTTTATGTGAACCTCCTAGAAGTTCCTCCTCTGCTTCCTTTGTAGAAGCATGTTCCGGCTGTATTTCCATCCCACTGAATGCCAGGTTTGTAACCATGCTGGAAATTAGCCAGATATCGATCCGTCAGTTACAGCTTACACCGAATCCCCCTCATCCATCTGAAATAATCTTTAAAAATGGGATGCCCAAAAACTTACAAATACTGGCAAGATGCTGCAGGAATGCTATGGGAAATCTATTAAATGTATGCCAGAGAGAGTTAATGAAAAAGCAGGGGCCTGGAGAAAACATAAATAGTGTATTGACTATTAGGGGGAAGAAGAAAACAGAGAGAGAGAGAGGGATCTCTAAGGTGTGTTTGGCAGGGAAAGCCCTGCTGTGGTTATTATAATCAGTGAAGCATGCAGACGATCTCTTCTTGTTGCCCCCATTTGTATCTCATTACTTATTCTAAAAGCAGTCTCCATCATGTAATTAATTTTAGTATCATGGCAGGCTAATTCAAGTCTGGCATCAAAAGGCCCCGAGCTATTACTGATGAGCTGGGGAAAAGAAAAAAAAAAGACCCTAAGTCTTTTATTGATCTTATCTTCTTTGTGCAGCTACATCAATAATCTTTAGATATGCTAATATCATTAAGAGAATCCCACTTCATTATGATGGGCCATGCTGTGGTTTCCCTTCTTCAGATTTTCACTTGATACGGTCATGTGGATCTCAATAACACTAAATATCTTTTTCATCATTTTCACAGTCTGTAGCTGATTGCTTTTTGAGGGCTGACACAAAAGGCCTAGCAAATGTCTATCGAACATTTGACACACTGCAACTTTTTTCAGGGTTTGCAGCAAATTTGCAACAGGAGGAATCCGGCATAAACTGCAAAAACAGAACTAAAAATAAAAAATAAAATTCTTGAGATCAGTGCGTTTGTCCTTGATTTGAGCAGGTAAATAAGATTATGTGCCAATGGGATAAGTATTTTGACCCCTAAAATAAGATATTTAGATATGCTGCACTTGAAATAAGATGATGGAGATAAATTGTTCCTATTTTAAGTGCATAAACCTTATTCCATTGGCAGATCATCTTATTTACCTGCTCAAATCAAGGATAAATGAACTGATCTCAAGAAAATTTTAGTTATTTTTAGTTCAGTTTTTGCAGTGTAGAAAGACAAGGTTGAGCACGACATCTAACACCGACAGATTGAAGACGTCACCGATATGGAGAAGTACTATCAATGGTTAGAACAGGCTGGCTGGAACAATGCTGTGGCACGGATTAGATCAGCACAGAGCAATAGATGCCAGGGTCTACCTTACCAGAGAGCACACACAAAGCAGGCTGTGGAAAGATATGCCTGATTATAGCTGGGCCTGAAGTGCTATCAGGCAAAGAGTACGTGGAATACCAACCACAGTTTACAGGAACATCTTTAGCGAGTATGGGGTGGAGTTCTACCTAGTGAATGTTGGAGACAACATTGACAATGGTGTAGAATGATAGTGCTAAGATGCAGTGGGACTTCTCCATCCATACTTTAAATACTTTAAATCCTGTTATCCTTTGACATATTGTACTTTTGAAAACTTTACAACCTACCTTTTTTGGCATGTTTTATCCACCAGGGTTCTCTTAAAGGGACCTAGTCATGTACCATGACTTTACAGATTTCTACTCCAGTAGCTCACTCTGGTTGCATACAGAGGTTTCCGTCGCATAACGACGTAACATTTTAGATGTTGGTGTGTGTTGAACCAGAGAAAACATAAAAAAGCTGCAGGACACCAGACAGAAACAGTTGCTAAGACATTTTGTTGGGTCTCTGATCTGTTGTGACCGTTTTTGGTGGACGGCATTCAAAAGGACGATTCCAAACAAAACTCCTGGGACGCCGGATGTGACAAACTTTCAAACAGGAGAGAAAATCTTTAAATATAGTTCACATGAAAACATCCTAACTCAACTTGAATTTCAAGTACTTGCGTGCTTACGTGCTTTGAGTCAGAAGAAAGGTAGACTCTATGAAATTATGAACTCAGATTTTCATCTTTGTTTCTGTGGAAGACACCCTTGAGAACATGTTGGTGTATAAATACAGATTGCGTCGCTACTCTGTGAATGATCATTGCAGCACTTATCGGAGCAAACATGGCGAGCTTGTTCGGTGAATTAATGACCCCAGTTCTGGCCTAATTGGTTTCCCTGTGCGTAAATGTCAAGCACCATGCAAATACAAATGCTACAGTCTTGTTTGTTGCCTCAGGAACTGTGTTATGAGGCAGATGAGAGCGGAGGGACGACGGCCATAACAGTAGCTCAGTATCAAACAGTATTTACAGTGGCTTGCAAAAGTATTCACCCCCCTCAGCTTTTTTCCCATTTTGTTGCCTCATAATGTTTCAAAGTTTCCCTGTATTTAGCACCATCCATATTTCCCTCCACTCAGATCAGTTTCCCTGTCCCTACTGCAGATGGGAATCTCCACAGTATGATGCTGCTGATGCTGCTCTCATGTTGTACCATGAAAAATGTGTTCAGGGTGATTGCCTTAGATTTCTGCTGCTCACAGCCTTTCGCCTGTTGACCAAAAAGATCAACTGTGATCTAATGTGATTAAAGCACCTTCTTCCACATGCTTGGCATGTTACCTGCGTGGCTTGTGACAAACTGCAGATGGGACTTCCTATGGCTCTCTCCTAGTCATGTTTCATGAATTGGCGCTACATAAATAAAATTGAATTGAATTGAATAGTCACTCTTTCTTAAATTCTAGATTGGTGAAATCCACAAATCAGTCCTGTTGACAGATTTACACCTGGGCTACCTCTGTAGGCTCTCCAGGGTTACCTTCAACATAACCTCTAGGTCTTTGGAGAACAGCAATACAAAGCTGGATTTAATTAGGAAGGATCAGATTAAAGTAGGTTGACTAGAGAGGCAAACAGCACACTGTTATTGATATCCAGTTTTGAAAACCCTGCATCTTTTTACTTTACATTCACAGTCCTGCCCTGCTTTGTGTTAGTGTTTTAAGTAAAATCCCAATACATATCTTTGATGTTTGTGGTTTTGACATGACAAAAGGGTTCAAAGGATATTTAAAGCTTTGTAAGGCACTGTAAATCAAGACAATGCAAATCAAACACATGGTTATTAATTTCCCCCTTATTTATTCTTTGCTTAATTTGTATGGTCTATCTAGTTGTTTCTTCCCTTCAAGTTGAGTCAGAAAATAATGTATACAAATTGGCTATTTCTAAGTTTCTAGGAGAGCCTGTAGGAGCTGCAGCAGCTGAAGTAGATTTTGACTCCAAAATCACATATTTAAAATGGTTGTTTATTTCCAGCCTTCATGTTTGTTTCTTTTGCACATATTTCTGGACTGTTTCCAGGATAAGTTACAAATAGAACACACTATACCCAATATAGCTATGCCCCAAGGTGAATCTTTTAAGTAACCAATTAGAGACCAGTATGGAGCATGGAAGTCAAAGTTTAAGAGCATACGACCCCTCAACATTGAAACAAACATTGAATGAAACATTGAAACATTTGGCCAACCCCAAAAAATCTTCCCCAATAAACCTAAAATGGCATGGGAATGCAGTCATTTTTGTGGCCATACCTTTTTTTCCTGCAATTTTGATGAAGGTGGCACCCCATTAACATGCTGTCACTGGACCCTAAAGACAATGTTTATCATTTCTCCAAATGTGTCACAGTACACCCCAAAATTTGTTGATGTGGAACGGAATATACTTAAAACCTTGTGAAGTTTGACAAGACTTTGTGTAAAACCTCTTTTACTAAAGTATATGTTTCTAGTTATTTTAACATTTGTTCTGCTTGATGTCTTTTCCTTTTAGCGTGGAGCCAATGAAACAACGTTACCATAACAGATTCAGCAATTGATAGTCACCGCTGACATGGTCAGGTCTAAGACTGTTGTTCAGTGTCACAAATGTCTACATCTTTTATTCCAAACTTTTTAAAGTCAGTGTTTTGAGCATTTCAGAATCAAGCTCTCTAAAGTATTGATTGACAGGATTTGGCTTCTTGCTGAACTCCTGACGGGCAGGACAGTCGGTTTTGTGGTTTCTTTCTGGCTGACTGGTTGACTCACTTAGCCTTTCAACACGAGACACGGGCTGTTTGGGAATCCTCTGCTATCATCTGCAGATGCGCGGGATGAGAGCTCTGGCAGCTTGTCAGAGAGGTTTCAGGAGAGGTTCATTTTGTGAAATGGTCCCTCTGCAGTGTAACTTTAGAAAATATATAATTAAAACGAGGACTCTCAGATATCAAGAACATTAGTTTTGCTATACATAATATCGAAAAGATGCTTAAAAAGTCAGCTTTTGTGATTGAGCTGTTACACGTTATTATAGTGCTATAATATAAATATTATGTTGTGCATATTGTTTCAAGTAGACTCTTGTCCTCCACACTATTAATCAGCCTGCAGTTATTTTTTTTCTTACATGTATTAAGCTATGGCTGTGAAAATTTTTTATTTGAAAGCTATCCAGGTTAATTTGCCATAGGCAAGAAGGAGGAAGCTTTCAACATCAGCTATGTGCCTGAGTAGGTGGTATTTGAGACTGTTTGCACCACAGTGGTAACTCAGTTCACATCAAAGGAAAATACAATTCAATTTGGAATAATTAAGAAAAAAAACATCTGTCAGGACTTTAAAGCTAGACTTTCCGTTTTCTTTATCCATCTCGGCATCGCAACTAAAGTTGTATTTCTGCATCACTTCCTGATTACAGGGGTGAGTTATAGGTCACAAAGCATGTTGACAGCAAATAACTGACAAGCCAACCTACAAAAATGCTTCATAAAACATTCACATATGCTAAAAATAAGCTACAGCATGAAATATTGCAGTATGTTAATGTACATGGAGCACAAATAACTGATTACATATCATTTGGCTACATCAATCCCTATCATGTTCCAAGTGAACCCTTTTGGCCTCTCCTGAATGAACCAGGCTCCATTCTTGGCATTGGTTTAACTATTTAAAACCTAAATGTCCCTGTGCATGTGATAAGAGGGGGTGCTTCCACCAGACCAAGTACTGTAAATGCACCGTGACACATTTTTTTAATCTGTATGCACATAACCTCGGCTGGGCCTTTCCACCCACTCCGTGCAAAGGTGTCACAAAAGATGAAAGAGCAAACAATGCAGGTGTGCCAGACAAAATTGCACCTGTTTTTCCTCTGCTTCTGCTTCTATGAAAATAGAACCTTTTATACCTGAGCAAGATAAGGGATTTATTTGGGGTTGTAATTACTTTTTTTTTCTTTAAGTATACCAGTTCTTGCCCATAGGACTGAACAATACATTGGCTATGATAAAGCCCTGACAACACTGAGATAAATCATTTCATAGCTCAGTAGAGCAGTATGATCCTGTCAGGAGATGCAGGGTTATCTTTGAATGCATAGCCAATTTATTATCCAGTGATATTGCCCATTGTGGCATATTTATGTCACATTTAATATAAGACCTTATGTCACAATTAATACTTAGGCCCTACATATACTTATACGTGGAGTTTTTAAATGCACATAGTGAACAGTGAAGACAAACATTCTTCTATACATGGATAAATGGTTTCAGTCTATCCTTCTCCATCTTCATCCTACCATCACTAATTAGCATGATATCGAGATATTTGAACTTTTAAACTTGAGGCAAAGACTGACCCAAACCTGAAGTTGACCATCCACAGTTTACTATTGACAAAGATTGCCTCAGACTGAGAGCATCTCACTTTCTGTGAACCTCTCCAGTCCACACTGACGTTTGTGGCCTGAAGGCAGTAAAACAACCACATTGTGTGGAAAAAAACACAAATATGATGCTTTGGTATTCCCAGTAAACACCCTTGTATCTATGGCGAATGCCTGAAGATCACAAACAATATTGGTGATTAATGAGAAGCCTTGACTGAGACCAAACCAACATTGGGAACAAGCTTGACTTTGTGCTGATTATGTGGACACTGCTCTGGCTTTGAATATATAAGGATATGAGAGTAAAATGGTAAATGGCTTACACCATGGTAACTCCTGAGGACCCCAAAGTGCTTTAAACTCGTGTTGCACCTAACAAAAAAATACCCCAAATGACAAAGTTGCACTCCTTCTCCAGATCCAGAAAACACATGTGTACACAAATACATGTTTTACAAAGTTTTACGAAGTTTTACCTTGAAGCATGTCTAATCAGTGGGTAACAGGCAGATGTGCATGCAGTACTGCTGCTTCAGTGGGACTGCACCCTCCAGGATCAACACCATGGATTGTGATTCAGACTTTCAGCAAAGTTAATGATCTTGACTTGAAAGCTGAATCATGGGCATTATGTAATTACAACAAAGGTATAAGAGAATAAACAGGGACATTGCTCTCCAGGGCATGAACAACACAAAGTTCAATACAAGGAAGAGAGAGGATAAGTGATTCTCTACCTAGACACTTCCCTCACATACTGCACAGTATTATGAAAAAATAGTTATTATTTCTTCTGTTTTTTTTTTTTTTTTTTTTTTTTACTTTTAAGATTCCTAAATGTTTCAGTCATTAAGCATTTTTTTAATATAAGCTCTTAGCCCAAAATGCAATTATCAAATGATAATTTAATTTATCAAGAGAGGGGAAAAAAATCTGAACCAATGCGATCCTGTGTGAAAAAGTAACTGCCTCTTTGTTAATCCTGAATCAATTCTGATTAACCACATATTCTGGGAAGCTGAGTTCAATTTCACCAGTCATGCCCAGGACTGTTACTGTCAGACCTGTAGAAATGAGGAAATAACTTAAATAGGACCATTCTAACAATGTGAGATAGGCTGACATCATGTAAGATCTAAAGAAATCTGAGAACAGATGAGAAATAAAGTAATTCTATAAGTCTGGAAAGATTTGCAAACTCATGTCTAAGGCTTTTGGACTGCAGCAAATCACCGTGCAACAGGCCTCAGTCAACCTTAGTGGTCATCATTCAGCAATGATAAAAGAATAAACGGCAACACAATACTGAACCTCAATTAGGGTGAATGTCTCATGCTGCTTTGCTTCTTCAGGAGCAGGATGATTTGCCATAGTTGATGAAACCTTGAGTTCTGCTCTGCACCAAAATATGTCTGACCATCAGTGTATAAGAAGCACATTAAGGCTATAAAGCCAACATAGAGGTCTCAGATTGGATTAAAAAAAGTACAAAAAAATAAAGAATTAAGGTTTTTAGAGAGGTCTATTCAATTCAATTCAGTTTATTTATATAGCACCGATTCAAAACATAACATCAAGTCTTGACAAGCAGCATTCACTCCTTCTGAAAGAGCGTAGAGCCACAGTACATTGTCGATGGCTTTGCTGTAATCTCTCATACTGAGCAAGCATGAAGCAACAGTGGAGAGGAAAACTCCCCTATAACAGGAAGGAAAACCTCCAGCAGAACCAGAACCAGGCTCAGTGTGAACGGTCATCTGCCTCGACTGATTGGAGGTTAGAGAAGACAGAGCAGAGACTCAAAAAGCACAAAAGCACACATTGATCTGCCTCCCCTGGATGATGTCACAGCTAACAGAACGCCAGACCAGGTGAACCTACTATGAATAGAAAAAAGACAGAGAAGAAAAAGTTAAAAGTTGAAATAACAACAAACAATGCAGATTGGAGAACAGTAGGAGAACTTAGCAGAATGAGAAAAAAAGCTTAATTAGTCTGTACACACTTGTGAACATAAATACCTCTACAGTGAGATACATTACTTTTCTCCAGTTATCATCAATGCTTGATGGCATTAAGGATGGCATAACATGTTATTCGTTGGCAATTTAGTTTTGTTGCAATCATGGTGGATACATATTTTCTCCTAATACATCAACTCATTGGTTGAAAATAAAATTTTGTATTTACTAAGCTCTTCTTTGTAAAAAAAACATTTGTTTGATGATCTAAAGCTTTTCAGTGTGACAAAAAAGCAAATACAGAAAATCTCTGCAATACTTTTTAGCACCCTGCAATTTTTTTGTGGACAGACATGGCTCTGTGTTTCTTTCTTTTTGTGCACTTGGACCTACAAGAGGGTGCCTAGACTGTGTGGGAGTGCATGCTGCTTGCCTAAAATATCCACTGGAGCTTGTTGCATTATCAAATACTGGCTTATTGTAAAATAGATGACTGGCTAATCTAACCAAAAATCTGAATTGACACCGATCTGCCACCAGTTTATAGCTCAACACTTGCGAAGTAGACAAAACACACACTTGAAGCTCTGCTCATGCAGGAGTGGGTAGTGGCACAGTTCATGCTTACTAGAATGTTTTCCTTCAGCACTTCATTACTTTGTTTAGCATGGGCAATGTTCTGTGGTATTTATGCTAATGCCCTTCAAAAACAGATGTATGTTTCTTGTTGTGTACACCATATGACATTTGTCTCCCCTCTTTGATGTCAGCTTATTGTTCCCCTGTTACAACAGTTTGGAGAACATTAACATATTTGTTCACCATGTACTTTATTTTATGGCATTTTATTTCTTCTATTCTATCTGTAGGTTTTTTTCACACTAAGATAAACCTCTAGATTTCTTGGTGATTAGATGTCACAGGATCCTCTTAAAAAAAAAAAAAAAAACACTTATCAAAGAAAGAGTGGCAGGTGAAGGGGTAAGTGATGGATTTGTTATGAGCCAGGGGAGCTGGTTCAGTGTTAATGGGTCTCTTCCTTTGGGGAAACTTTACTGATAGAGTAAGTGCTTATGGAGCAAATATGACAAAAAAAACTACAAAAGAAATAAAACAACAAAAAAAGAACAACAGTGAAGTACAAAGAGCATGAACATGTTCAAAGGTTTGAGTAGGAGTACACATGTGTTTTAAATCCACCCCTTTTTCAGCAGCAGGTTAAATCCTTGAAATATTAGCTTAATTATAACATTAAGATAACAAAGTCAGGTGCATTGGCTCAGAGCTGACACAACCTGTTTCTTTATTTTTTTTGCATTAAGGCACATGCTTTGTGTAGTCAAAGAAACCTCCTAAAATTTGGTAGGGAATGTAGCTACATCATATTCAGCTATGAGCACATACCACCATAGCATCTGCGACCACTGGGTTCAGTGTGGAGTGTAATCCCACTGAGATGAAGAAGATGGTGGTGCGACAGGAAGCTAAAGCAAAGGAGACATGCTGGGATTCAAGCTAGGCTAAAAGCTAATCTCTAAAAACTGCCACTGCTGAAAGCCTTCCTGGCAAATGTCTAAATATTTGCCAACAAACTGCATGATCTCAGATTGATGAGATAGTGTAGTGTAAAAACAGAGAGTGCTGTGTGCTTTTTTTTTTTTTTTTTCAGAGATATAGCTGAACAGTGATTTTCTAGAACCGACTTTGGAGCTACAAGGCCACCAGCTCCACTGCACCGACAGGACAGTAGAGGTTTGGTGGTGGTCTCTGCATTTATATTAACAATAACTGGTGCAATGACACTCGTGATAATGAGTCTTGCACTTTCGATATGGAACCTATAACTTAAGTGCAAACTTTTTCATTCATTGAGGAATTTGTTTTAATCACCAATATTGATTGGAAGTCGTCGCCTACTGGTTAGGGAGCTAGGTGTTTGCACCTTGGAGAGGCCCCAAAGGTCACCAGTTCGCAATTCAGCCTGTCAATCTGGGTCGCTGACCAAGACCCTTGACCACAGATTTCTCCGCATGCGGCATTCAGTATGGCACTACAGTGCTCCCTAAGTAATGGGTTAAACAAAGATAAAATGTTCCTCTGTGTGGGACTATTAAACATAGAAACTACTGTACACAGTGATGTGTGAACCACAGGACCCAGAGGTTATCATGTCACCCATGGTTATTTTTCTAATTTTGTACGGTGCCTTTTACTTTAGGTTTGTCGTCTCTTGTGTTGGATGTGAATATTACAGTGACATCCTGTCTTTGGGGGTTTTGGGTTTCTATTATGTTCTTTTAATTATTTTTATTCTTTGCATAGTTTTGTATATTCCTTGTCAGATTCCTTCAAGTCTTTCCCTTCAGTTCTTTTCATTGCACTCCTCTCCTCAGCTCATCTGTTTCATTGGTCTCAGTTGTCCCTAATTTCCTCCTGATTACTTTCAACCCTCTCCTGCCTCATTTTATCCACACCTCCCGCTGTATTTAAACTCCCTGGTTTCATTACTCATTTCTGGTTTCTTCTACTGACTTCATGTTTCCTGTAGCTTCACTGCTCTGCCAGATTCCTTTTGTGGTCGCTCCTTATTATGGTTTGTTTCCTTGTACTGTTCCTTCTGTGTTTCAATAAGTTTTCTTTATTACATTAACTTTTTCGGCAACACCACGCTCTTCGCTTGGGTCCTTCTTTGACCCCAATCATGACATATCCTCACTATTGTAACTAAATAAACAATTATATACTAGGAAACTATATTTTTCGAGAATATTGATTGGTAGCAAGCTGAATTTTAATGCACAATGTAGCAGATTTGAGCTACTTTCACTGACTGTTATGTACATAAACCAACTAATCTCATTGTTTATCAAAACACTAATGAGTAAGAACTAATTAGTACTTTTAATTATGTCTGCAATAGGACCTATACCTTTCCACTCATAAAGAAGAATATGAGATATCTTATTTTTTTTAAGTTTATTCATAACTGCCCCTTTGCTGGAGATCATAGAGGAAACTCAAATTAATGTCTACTTGCTACAAAACAAACTACACCTCTAGGCTGCACGATTTATTAGGGAAACATTAATCAGAGACGGAAGCTCCTTTCAATAAGAATCAAAGCTGAATTATAACTTCAACATTATTAAGAATTTTTTTACCCCTCTGTTGTGGAAATAAAAGTTATTTGACAGTCTAATGCTAACCCATTCTAATCTAAAAGGTGAAATTGAACGGAGTAAGAAAAGTAAATAATGGAAGCTCAAAAGTTTTCAAAGCTCAGGGTAATCCATCAGCTTCAAGTGTGAAACTACCATCAATGGGGTGGTGAACAAGCCACAAATGGGTCAGACAGATGACTCATTATTTCATCATGTATTTTTGCTTGTCAGTTGAAGCTGGCAGGGGAGCAAACTGTCTTTAGTTGATTCATGTCTGCTTAAATGGTCCTAAATGCACGAAAACACTTAATTTCTACTTGATATGTTAGCAATAATGGTGCAATTAGAATTTATAATATGAATTAAGTATTTTTTGTAGTTTGACTTTAAAGGAGCAATAAGCAAAATTTCAATATTTTAGACAGAAAGAACTAAAAAATAATGATGTGAAGAACTAAAGATAATATCTCAGATGGACTATGGTAAGACATCACTCCACAGCTCTCTCCGTTGTTCTCCAGTCTCTTGTTTACATAGCCAGGCTGGACCATGCGTGTAAATGCCTGCGCATGCATAAATGTGCATGTGAACAGCCGCCACTCGAGGCTTAGCCCCTCCCTGCCCTAAAATACCCCCGTCAGAGCAGCGCAGCATTGAAGCCACATGGTGGAGAGCACCCCGGCAGATCAAAGTGTTCTCTTCCTAACAACATTATAAAGTTATGGGTTACTTACTTCTTCACTTGAAATGTTCCTCTGAAAGGTCATGCTCTTTTGCTGTGTTTTTGTCCTTTACAAATATGCCCATAGAAAGCGACGTGTGAGAATGGAAGGAGTTCTGTTTTGGTCTAAAGACAATACTCAAGCACCACTTAGTGGTGAAATATTGGTTATTGCTCCGTTAAAAGTTGTTAGAATTAAATACAATTATGAAAAATTCGCATGGTCTTTTATTAAACTCAGTTATGCTTGCACATTTGGGTCAGTTTAATGCAGATCTACAGATATTCAGGAGGAAATTAACAAAGTTAATCTTTTTTAGTTTAACTGACACAGTAGGAAAGACAGGATGTCACCTTTATATTTTATTTGCTCTCTGGCTTTGTTTTCCATTTGACAATCAATTTGACCTCAAGACATGGGCTGGTAATTGGTGTCAATGTCAAATATTTTGGTGTACACTTTTGAAGCTACTAAAACCTGTCAATTTAAAGATGTTTTAGTGAGGTTCAGGAAATAATTGCTAGAGTGAGAAGAGGTTTTTCACACAATTGGAAGCACTTTAATTTTGAGAATTGAGTTGCACAACATATTCTAATTTATTGAATATGATCATTTTGGCCATAAGGAAGTCAATCCACCAGGATGTTCCTCTTAATAAAATCTCGATTCAGTACCTTGGCCGACAAAATCTTAAATCATATAAATTAGTTATTTGTCAGTTATGTAACTCCAGGATGGTTGAACAGAGTTCAAAGTTGAGGCTTCTCTTTGTTCCATAATCAGTCCAAAAACACCCTTCAGAGAAACCTGGTGGTTGGAGGATGAGTCTTCAGTTAATACCCTTGTGTATGACATTTAAAGCGAGGGGCCTTATCAACCAGTGTACATCAGGTCCTCTGAAAGCTGACCTGTGTCTGCGACTAGCACCTGCTACTAGTAAAGGCTAAGCACTCTCCTTGAGGGTAAACAATGTGTTTAGTTTTTCATGGAATTTTTAAAGTTGCCCCTAAAAAACACAGTTTAAATCTTTTGTTTGCTCTAAAGTTGCAGTGTTAAAATGAGCTGTGTTACCTTTATGTTCTCCATTTAAAAAAAGCTTCATCTTTAGGCTTAAAGTATGTCATAGAAGCAGAAGTATAACACAAATAGAATCCCTTATTTTACGTTTAGAACACTGAACTGAGATGGTTTAAAAAGCAGTTTGAGATTAATAAAGCCGTTATTGTATTTTTTTTAAAACACAAATGGTAACATTTTCAATGCTCAATAGGGCTAAGGACGATAAAGGATACAAAAAGTCAATTTTATGAACTAGTCAAAGATGGATTGTGCTTTAATCTATTTGTAAAAACAAAAAATAAGGACCTACCCAAAAGTGTTACAAAAAAAATATTGTTAAAATCTTCTCCTGACCCCATTATTGTTTATTTTGTCACCCCCAGTAAATTAACAAACTATATTTCATTCAATAAAAAACTATCAATACTGGTAAATACCATTATTAACTTTAATAATATTATTTTAACTGTAATAATTAATATGGTAAATTGTTTTAGCAGACATAGAAGTACTTTTTGCTTCCCTTTAAAAAAAACATTTCTATCATTTACTACAGTTTTGTTTTAAATACACCATGGTATGGCTAATTAGGGTGAGACTCTTGCATCATTCCATGCCATGTGGCCACTCACGCAGAAGTATATTTTATTTGCTTTTTAATTTAACATGTCCGTTCCTAACCATGCCGTATGGATTTAGGTAGGTCATTATCTAAAACAAAAAGCCTTACTTACCATTGTTCAAAAATGATTCTTCCTTCTCTGAGTGGAATAATCTGACAGGCCTGCCAAGGCTCCCATTGTCTGCACACTCTGTCTACGTGACTTTTATACATATGAGAGGGGGCTAGTATAGTCGATGTCACCCAGCTCTCTGCAGGTTGACCTTTTTCTATGGATTAATAGGTTTTATGCTTGCAGCATTAATAAACAATTTCTTGGTTCCCACAGTGGGGACATGAGCAGTCGCTTTTCATTTTGCTAAGCCTCCCCCTCCTCATATGAAACTCCACTCATCTGCTTTTTAGTTGTTCTAATCTTCAACTCCAGTTTTGCACATCTTCCCAACGTTATTTTTTTCAGACTGAGCCCCTTTGAAAGCAATCTGCTCTGTTTTAGTTGTTTGCTTTTATCATAAGTTCTTTTTAACTGGATCTGTTTCTTGTGATTATTGTCCCTGTTATTTATTTTCCAAAGAGCTCTTTCCCCAGGTCACAACCCCAATTAATTGCTCAAGTCCTTTTGGTTAGCTGTGGCTGCTCTTCATTGCCACTGCTGTCTTGTTGCTGGGCTGACTATGAAGGGCTGAGCAGTTTTGGCCCTCACGCTGTCCGTGGCCAAGGTCAATTATGGCCTTTCCATTCAGAGCATGGCCAATCACATGCTAAGGAGCCACTGATGTGGAGCGCCAGGCGGGGGAGATTGAGCGGGTAGAAAATCAACCATTTGGTGCCTCAGAAATGATTCGATTTTCCACTGGTGTGAAAGTGTGTGCTGTGACTGAATCTCCTTCACTTTGTTTTCCTTCAATGTCACCCACATTTTCCCAAAGGGCACGATGTTGGCTAGAACTATACAGGAGACAGCTATGAACGCAAGCCGAGTAAAAAAATTGGTAAATTCTCTTTTTAAGTCCTGCATAAAAATCTGCAAAGTATGAGAGCTTGTGACGTTATTGAACAGAAAAGTTAGAGCTAAAGAACACTGTGCACAAAACAGCTGTGCCAGTGATGTTATGAATGAAACACAAACCTGCTGTTGGCTTTTTGTGCCTCACAGAAAGGATCTGCTTTGCGAAATAAACTCAATGGAGATTTCCAATACTTTAGCAGGCTACGTTCACACTGCAGGGAAATGCGACGCAAATCTGATATTTTTGCCCATATGTGATCCATATTCATCTTTTTCATGGCAGTGTGAACGGCCCAATTCCGACCCCACCCACAAAAAAAAAAAAAAGTAAACAGTGTGCTGCTGTGTGACGTCTCCTTCTGTTATCCGCACATGCGGGTCACTTTGCAGTCTTGAACCATTCAGACAGAATGACCGCCATTTCTTAGATAGACTGGTGGACCTGTCCAGAGTGTACCTCGCCTCTCGCCCATTGACAGCTGGAGACAGGCACCAGCACCCTCAACCCCACAATGAATAGACGTGTTAGAAAATGGATGGATGGATGAAGGGCCACCTCAAAGAAATCTGATTTCAGTAAAAAAATCAGAGTTGAGCATCAAAACCTGCGGTGTGAACGTAGCCAAAGACAAAGACAGACACAGTAGCTATTTCCACTAAATAAACATAGTCAGTTCTTATTTTATTTATTTTTTTGGTGCGGCTTGTAATATTCTACAAAATACTTCAATTAATATCCAATAAAGTAACACTTGAAACCTTCCAAAACGTTTTGTAATCAAGGAATGAGCAGCAAAAACATTAACTAGAAATTGTCATGATTTAAGTTATTTTGTTTGTTTGTTTTGGACTTTTTTCCGGACTAGTTTAGAATCAGCTCTGTCACCTCTCAGCCACAGACACCCTCCAATCAGCTCAGTTCATTCGTCAGTCACCAGCCACCAGTCATCAGCTCAGACCAGCTCCACCTGCTGCCACTAATCAGTCCCAACTCTGCTCACCTGTTCCCCTGACTTCATGTACCTGCCTCACTCACCCACTCACTGCCAGATCAGCTCACATCACTTGTGCTCTGCCACCGTGATACTTGGAGTTCTTGTGTGCTCTGTCTGCGTCTGGTCAAGTCTGGTCCTGCCAACAACTCCTGGTCTGTCAGCATAGAACATTTCCAATAAACCCTTTTAACGTAAGTCTGTTTGGCTGAATTTGCAGCATACATTACAGAAAAACACTTATTAGGTTTTTCCCTGGGGTCCGTTCTTCGTACGTTGCTTAAAACATCCAAGATCAAATGAGACATCCAAGATGATTTCATCCGGCTAATCATGATCCGGCTAATTGGGTTCTTCGAACACACCTGTTGTTTATGATTAGTATGGCTGGATTGAGTTATCTGAGATAACTGCGCATTCATGGGTTTGTTTAAAAGGGGAAATGTGTCGATAGTAGAAACAATGATGAGCAACGCTGCTATTCGCTGTTCAGCAAAGAACGCCCACAGTTTTTCTCCCAAGCAGAACAAGAGCTTGGAGGGTTATGCCGAATTTGAGTCATTAATTAAAACACCTCAAAATCTGTTAAAGCCAGGAGAGAGGGCTGGCAAAAAGCAGCAGACAAATTAATGCGTAAATACTGTCCATGGTAGATGTTTCTATCACATTCTACAGCATGAATTTTTGTATTTTAATAATTTGATATTATTTGTTGTTTTATATCAGAGCCTCCACGGGACCCACTAGAACATAGGGACAAGTAAAAGTGAAATACAAGAATATTCTACAAAATGGTAACCTTTAATTATTACACTTGATTTTAAAAAGGCACTTGTTATGTCAAGAGATCCAAATTTCAGTGTCATTCCTTAAAGACGGGGAGTAAAGGACACGTGCAAACTGGGAATTTTAACAAAAAAAAATCTTTTTCCATAAAAAATGAAAATCTTCCTTTTCCAAGTCATCCACAGTTTACTCGGTAAAACTGTATTGCTCCGTGTCTAGATAATCCGTCCATAGTTTTTTCTAATACAATATACGGCTCGACAGGAAGCAAGCCTTTCAAAGTAAAACTAAATTTCACAATAAAATGGCCCGAACAACTCTTCTTACTGAATATGATAAAAATAAAAAGCAAACTATCATACAAATAACTTTATACAAATAACTTTTTTAGATTTATGGCTCCAACATCACGTTTTCCTCTTTAAAAGACACTGTTAAATGATGTTTGTCTGTTTATAACAGCCACCAAGAAAAATCTCTCTACAATTACACTGTCGCGCTGCGCTAAAGGATCCTGTCTATTGCGCAATACGCAATTAATTCAAAAAGCTCTGAAATTATTCTTGCACCTTCCGCAACAGGTTGCAGTCGTAAAAATGGACATGGCTACGGCAGACTTCCCATCTCCTCCGCTTATACAGCCGTGATCTAATCTTGTTTACATGAAATAAGCCTGCTCTGGAGCACATGTTGCTATGACAACAAGTGCAGGATGTCTTTCGAAGAACCAAACGATTCAAGATCATGCCAAATCGTCAACAATGAAATCCTGCTAACTGAGTTAGCGACGTACGAAGAACGGACCCCTGGTCTATACTGACTTCTAGACTTCCGGATCTATTGTCCTAAGAATTTCAAAGGAGAGAGAATGTGCCACAGGTTGTTTGATAAATCAAGTAGTTTTGAGTCCAACACAAGATAAAGGAATTAAAAGATTATCAGCTGTTTTTGTTTTGTTTTTTGAATAAAAACATGCTCCTTCTATCTTTTTTTTTTTTATAAACTCAAAAGAAATTGAAATTGCATGTTTTTATCGATAATCTTCTCCCAAGGATCCAAACTAGGGGTATATTTATGGTCACACTGCTGCAACAAACCATTTTTACTTTATTAAAGATGTGTTTTACATTACATATTTGATCCTTTAGCTGCAAACTATAAGAAAACTGGCGCTACTTTGTCTTTTTGTCACACAGTTACAACAAATAGGTTGGCCATCTCTAGAATAATGTGCTCAATATGTTATCAGTCTGGGTGCTAATGTGATAAAACAAGGGACGATGTCGGAAGGAAGAGCAAGAGTGTTTTTGTCATAAAAGCCGTCAGCATGCCAGTGACACACTTAAAACACCATCAGTAAACAATGCATCTGACGCCGGCTGCCTTCACCGCTCGGAGCTACAAACGAAGCTGATTACAGTGGCCTTCTCGTTCCACAAACAAACCACCTCCGCATGTTCAGCCTCCGTAAACAACAAAAAACAACAACTTATGCTTACGTGAAGGCATTTGATTAGCATCAATTATGGCCTTGGCACCAGCTTGTGTGATTACTTCTACTCAGGGCTGTTTTGTGCGTGCTGCATAAGCAATCACTGCCTTGCTAGACCTGGCTGCCGTCTGAATGATATGGCTTATTAAAGCCACCAAGATGGGGTTTCAGCTCATCTCATCAGGGAAAAATATGGGTGTTTAGCAATTTAAACTAACTCCTAACCCATGAAGGGAGACCTGTTTTGTTTGCTTAGTTTAGTAGTTTAAGCAGGAGGAATGCTCAACCATTATTATTTTATGTTTTGGTTTAGGAAATTATAGCTGGCTTAGCAAAAGCAGGGCAATGTTTTACAAATAATTACATCCTACATGATATAGTATGTATAATATCCTGCAGAGTTACAGCATGTTTTGCCTCATAACCATAAATTTCAGTTTATTTTACTGGGATCTTATGTGACATACATGTAAAACTTAGAGTTGGAGTGAAAACTGTACATTGCTTTTTGTTTTTTATAATCAAACGAAACCTGAAAAAAGTTCTGCACCTTTGTTTTCTGCCACCTGACTGCTGCAATTACAGATACAAGTCCTTTGGGATACATCTCCATCTGGTTTGCTGTTCTAAAGACAGAAATTTGTGCTTGTTCTTATTTGCAATATACATCAAGCTCAGTAAGATTAGTTTCACACTTGGCTTTAGGTGTAACCTTTGACTGGACTTCTTATACGCATGAATAGGATCCAAACCACGTCATTGTAGCTCCCGCTGAATGGTCAGTGTTGCTGTCCTGCTGTAAGATGAACGTCTGCCCCGGTCTCAAAGCTTTTCTGGTTCTGTTCTTTTTTCTTTTTTCCTCCTGGGTGGCCCTCTATCTTCCCATCAACAGCTTTCCTGACCTTGCTAAACAAATCCATGATGCCGCGATCTCTGTGTTTCGCAGTGGGCGTGATGTGGTTATGATGGGCCTGGTGATATGCAGTGACAGCTTCCCCCCCCCCCCCCATCAAAGGGGCTGAAAGCATACATATGCCACACTTGTCGGATTTTTTATTTGTAGAAAACGTTTGAAAATCACGCATCGTGTTCCTTTCTCTTTATAATTCTGCTCTATTTGTGTCAGGAATCCCAATAAACTTACGTTCAAGTTTCTAGTTGTAACATGAGAAAATCTAACGAGGTTTCTCGAGGTTTGTATATTATTGCAAGCCACCGTTGAATCTCTCTGCCTATTAGGACAATTCTTACATCATATTTAAAACATGCTCAGAAAAAAAGCAGTTTTAAGAGATTATTTAAAATTTGTAATGAACACACCCTCGTCTGCAGGTCACATAAGGCTCAGTTTTTAACACTTAAGCTATTAATGTGACCGTCCATCAATGGGTTCTGTTCAGACTCTCTGCTCAGCTTTAGAGGCCGCATCATTAGTTCTGTTTCTAATCCAACATTTACAACTAGAATAGTAGGATAGTAAATCTCTCGTATAATGTGATCACTCGACAGAGAGAACAAAGTATGGATCTTTATCGCTACACATCCCACAGACCAGATCACTGCTCTGAGCCTTCAGTTCCTGCTGGAGTTGCTTTGACTGTTTTCGTCTGGAACCCACACATGCTCCTCCTCTGGAGTTTTTCCACATGTCAGCTGTTGCTGTCGCTTTACATTATGCGTCCGAGCCGTCCACAAGTCCTCAAGCAAAGATAGAGAGGACACTCAGAATACAGCTGGGCCCTTCCTGGGTTCATTAATGTCGCCCAGGATGTCTCCTTACTTCTTCTTGCGGGGCTCCACTGTCAGCTGAATACTGTCTGGAGACATAGCGCTGACAGGAGTAATTAGACGATAATCATGAGAGCGTGGGTTCTAAAACTGGTCGGAAACAACAAAACTGGTCAGTGTATGACATCTTAAAGACAGTGTGTGTATGCATTTTTCTCCCTGTCATGTCAGTGCATGGACAATGTCTGGCATGGATATACCGTGTCATAATGGTCACATTGAGTTTCTTGGTTTGTTGTTTTTGTCCTTTTTTCCTTATTTGTCTAAATTTGTCAGATTAGTTTTGTCTCTGTTGTCTTGCTGCAAATCCAATCATCCCTTAAACGCAATGTGCGTTGAGTCGAGTGTTTACTGTCCGCTTTCGGGGAAGCGTAGATGTTAATTGCAGACTGAAACGGTTTCTCCTCTGCAATGCTGTTACATTTTGAGTAGAGTCAATATTTCTGACCCTTATTTCTTTTATTGGCCGCATCACTTATCCAGATGGTATTTTTGTTTGTTGATTTTATTCAAGTAACTTTTCTCGACTGTGCATTTCATTGGACTGAAATTTTAAAGATATGAATAAATTAGATCAAATATGCTAGGGATTTGGAGAAAAAAATGCTTAACACATTGAAAATGTGGTCAACAAAGTTCACAGGTAATATTATATCAGTGGTTACACCAATGTGGCTAATCCATCAGAACAGCCTTCTATTTTTCATAGAAACCCTAGACAGAAAATCTAAGAACCAATACTCCTTCAATTTGTATTTGAATTCTCTTCACACTTAATGGGAATGCTCCAGATAGTTTTTTGTCTCCAATTCTGATCCAGGTTCTTTAGGAAAAAACATTTGCCAGTACTGTGTTCCAATATAACATTTTAGTAAAGTTAATCAAATGCACTTGAATGTTGTATAATAGCCACATGAGCTTTAACAGGTGCTGAATACTGCACTTGTGCACAACTACAAGATCACCATGACTGTGACTCAGCTGTTACAACCATGACCCAGTAATAGCATGACTTTCTCTCACACCCCGCTGTGCCGGCGATTTACTCACCTGGAAACACGGGGTGGTTGAAACAAAGTGAAATTTACAAATTCATAAAGTGAATATCATCAACTGTTGCAGTAATTTAGCACTCGGGAAGCATTGAAGTTTCAGTCACAGATGTTCCCAGATGGAAAAGATAAACAGAACAAGATGGTGAATTATTATATTATTGAATGGATACCTGGTCACGATGAATGTCTGTTACTTTCCCCAAGACAAGATATGTTCATAGGAAACTGAGGAACCAGTGCCCATGTTCTCAAAGATTCTCAGCCCTCTGAGAGCTCCTATCTTAGTCTAAAAGTTCCTACTTAGGCGTTTTAGCTTAAAAGTGATTCAACTCACTGCTGAGAGCGACTCTGAGTAAGGAAATCTTTGTTTTAGTGGGGAGATGGGGTTGAACCTGTTGCTAGATGTGACGCTGTCTTTTAAGAGCTGTGATTGGTTGATGGTACAAAAAAGAAAAAAACAACAAAAATGCGCTCCTAGTGGTCAAAGGAGAGGGATTAGAATGGATTAAGAAACGTGTGTCGTGATGACAAACGTATTGTCACACAGCATCAAAATGTTTTAAAGCACCTTATTTAGATCCTCATCATTATTTTGATTTGCTTATTTGGCCAGTGATCTTACTACCTTATCTTTTTGATATGAATGTGCACTCACTCATCAGCATTTTACCGGGATTGCCTGCTGCTATAAAGCGGTCGTGTTTGGCAAAATTACTGATATGGAATGAGAACAAAAAATGGAAACACCGAACAGCAGAGCACCTGTCCAGTTATCTCTGGGAAGAGAAGGAGTGTTGAGAAGTAAATTGGTCCCCGCATCACGGCACAAATACACAGATGATAAATTGTATTGTCGCAGATCAATGCACCTGCTTTTACGCCCCAGCCTGAAAAGTGAGCGCTCCGTGTAACGATCAAAGCGAGGAGATGACATCACACAAGCAAACTTACATAACCATTTAGGCAACTAAAATTATCATGCAATACAGAAAATACTTTCTCACATCTTTAAGTATTCTTTGTACATTTTTCCACTTTTTATTCATAATACTTTTTTTTATCCTTTTATCCCCCATAAAATGATGTTAGTTAGGCTAGAGCTGTTGGAACCAATTAATTTCCCCCTATGGGAATGATAAAGTTTATTTTATTTAAATATCATAATTGTATGATTTTTAAAGAAGTTTATGTGCACTGTTAAGGTGGTGGATCAGCCAATCAGCTCTCTCTGTTTCCACCATCTTCTCTGCTTAAGACAGTCTTAGGTTCGCTAAAAATCCTCCTCACTTCTCCTAACATTTTGTCACTTTAGGAGCTCCTTATAAGGCTCAAGACACTTTGTGAATAGCTTTATTTTACCGAAGTAAAATTCTAAGAATAATCTTAGAATTCGGAAAATTCTTAAGATTTCTCCTAAAATGACGTCATTAAGAGCTACTTTTAGTCCTAGGAATTTTTGTGAATATGGGCACAGGTTTTTGCACAGCAGACACTGTGAATTCCCATTCCATTGACCTCAGCATACACAAATTTTCACAATGGAAGCACATCAAAAGCCACATATAAACTTCCAAGGCATGACAGGACTGGATTTTCCAGTAAATCTGCTTTATTTGTTCATTTAGTCCTACATAATATATGTTTAATAATAAGAATTATTATGCATGCATGGCCAGAGAAAAAAATACCAGTGTGCAGCAGCGATGTATTCTATATGACATGACACACAAAGCCACAGTTTACGAAAAGCCCTGTTAGCCCTGTTTTCAGGTGAGCGGTTTGCTGAAGTGCTACGCTAACATTAGAACGTTTGCTTTCTGTTTAGATGCAACTTTAATTTAGTTCCCAACATACGTATTTCCATGTGGTTGTAGTGATTTGTGTGCAGAAAGCACTGACACAAAGTTGTTCTCCTGCTTCAAAAATATTGCTTTTTTCCTTTGAATGTCATAAAATTCAGTCACCAGAATTTCAGCAGCTCTCCATGCTGCATTTCTTCTCACCGACAGCTCTGAGCACAGAACAAGCTGGTCACATGATACACACAGACAGTCAGGGAACTGCAGCAACCAATAGTGAACGTCATTGTAAAGAATGACAAACCTTTGTTTTGTTTTGTTCTGTCTGGGGGAATCTAGGGCTCAACAAAATGACATGTGTGATATGGTATGCAATTTAACCTACAATACAGTTTTTCAAGCCGCGCACATGAAAACAGGCTCTGGTTGTTTTAAAATCAACCAATCAAATTGTGGCCTGTTGGTTTGCTGGGATTCTGGCTGACACAAAATCAGCAACAACTGGCATCCGGTGCTGAATAAGGTCAGGATACTAATAATCTCAAAATGCACTGTTTATAACCCCAATGTTAAACCCCACAGGCACTCATTTTGAGGGAATTTAACCTTTCTTTGTACTATTTTGCTAAGTTCATAGCTGTAAGTTCTCTCAGTTAAACACAGATAAATTTGGTTTCCACAGATTATCTGAATAAACCAAAATGGCTTAAATGGAGTTTGTAATTGCTGATTAAAACATGATTAGATTTAAGCGTGTTATTTTGAGCAAAAAATAATAAAAAAGGCCTTTGGGGTGCTGGACTTAACAGGTTAAGACACCCCCAATACTTAATCTAGCTCAAATTTAAAAGGATATAGGTGGATTCACAAATTAAAACGTACAACTCTTCATTAATCACCTCTGTGGCGATCTTTAAAACAGGATTTGAATCCTGGTGGCATCAGAAAGGGCGCGGAAACTCCGGCAAGTCCGGAAGCAGCCAAGATAACTCACTTTCATGAATCAACCAGAAGTCATTAAGTAACACAGAAACCACGCGACAAGGACTGGGCGCTTGTAAATATTCCACAGTTTGCTATTTATTAATTAATTTAGAGCATCCTTTCACTAAGAAACATAACTTTAAACTTTTACTGTTAGAACTACAGCGGCACACAGTGCATAAGATATATTTTACGCAATATCTCAGCGGTTCTTTTGGTGTAGCACGGTGTGAAATAGTCCCCATAGATGTGCTGGACCTCTCCATTGTGATGAGCGGTCTTTGATTAATTTACCCCAAATGAAAGGCTTTATTTTTAGCCTGGCAGCGTGGACAGCGGCAAAATGCTTTTTTCAATGTGTGTGTGTGTGTGTGTGTGTGTGTGTGTTCTGTCGAAGATGAATTGGTAACAGCAGAGAGAGATGTGGTGCCTCAGTGATCATTTGTCACTGCCCAGCCGAGGTGTGAAGGATGGAATAATCACTAGGTTATTTCTGTCATGATTCGAACAAAGTTCAGTATTCATTATTAAGCAGTTCACAGTTGATGATCAGCTTTGGGCATTTCTTTTTTTTTTTTTTTTGTTGTTGTTTTTTTTTTTATAAAGAACCGAAAAAGATGAAACAGCAACGAAGGACCGGCTTGACATCTGGGTGGGCTGTTTTTTCTCAGCGCTTGTTTCATCGATGTCAGAGCCTAACAATACGCACTTTCTGCCGGGAGCATGTGCTAATTGGCGAGATGATTGCTCTTACATCTGATGTCAAGGTTAAGGCCAAGGAGAAGATGAGAGTAACATTTCACTGAAGATGATTATAACAAGGGACACTTTGCAGTGCTCACCCTTTTAAAGTCAGGCAGTGCACACCAACCTCGTTTCATGTGGCAAGGCCGTTTCCGCACAACGTCAGCGTCACATACAGGCGCCGGATGTCACGGCGACCCCCACGCACGCTAATTTATGATTCTGTCCTCTGCTGAAAACCTGAGAACGAGTTGTTTTGGCATAGCTCCGATTTCTGAATCTTTGAATGATGTGCTGCTTTATGCCTGTCTCTGCAGGAACTCTTTACAGCTGAGTGCAAGTTCAAAGAGTCAGTGTTCGAGAACTACTACGTGATCTACTCATCCATGCTGTACAGACAACAGGAGTCGGGGAGAGCATGGTTCCTGGGGCTCAACAAAGAGGGCCAAGCCATGAAGGGGAACCGAGTGAAAAAAACAAAACCAGCTGCTCACTTCCTGCCCAAGCCATTAGAAGGTACGTTGCTTTGAATGTAGTACATCGAGGATGCGTTTGTGCTGCGTAAATTTAGTTCACACTTTATCATCTCACAACTGCAACTTTTCTTTAGGATTGTATAAACCAATACGATGTAGTGGGACCTATGCGTGGAGCGAAGGGAAAATATTCAAAACTCTTTGCTATTAAAAATCTGAAGAATATGTTGCCGGTTTGAATTTGGGTATCAAAACTGTTTTTTCAAAATGGTGCGTTAGCTATTCGCAAAGAAGAGTTGGCTAAAGCTTCTGCTTCTAGATGAGATGACATGTTTGATCAATTGGCGCTATATAAATAAAATTTAAGTATTTGTAGTAAAAAAACAATTCCACTAAATATTGACAGACACATGTTGACAGGATAGAAGAGCACAACACACTTTTCACAGTTTTTTTTTACATGCATTTGTAAAAGAAACAGCTTTAAAATAATGAATTATTTTCTTTTGTCTCATGCTAATGTACTCCTTTGTTTTGGTCTATCACATAAATTCACTAACGATAACGCTTGACTGTAAAACGTTTCATGATTGCAGGACTACCTTTACAAGTCCCGATGTATCCATGGGGTTTTACTTGCCTAATTCTTGGAGAACCTTCTAGATTGATTAAAAAAAAAGTACATTGAATTTAGCTTGAATGTGACCATTACACTTATTTATGATAACGTGCTTAAATCTTCCCTAGTTGTCTTAATCTTTGCAACCTTCTATTGGCAAAATAGATTTCTTTAGAGGGCACCATTGCTGCAAGGTTTGTTATTTTGCAATGGACTGTGCAGCACGGTACATTTCAATACTCTGCGTTGATACTAAACATAGAAAACTGAAAATGCTGAGTATGACAACATTTATGATCCTTGTGATACACCAAGACAGCTGTCCTACAAAATAAGAATTTATACAATACTTAGCACTGGTACATCCACGACAACAAAACGACAGCATTTGACATACCGTGTATTTATATTTGTGGGCTGATTTACTGCACTGCTGCTGCAGTAAAGCACTATAGGAGGCAGAGGCAGCTGTGTAAGTGCAGCATGAAATGTTGATAGTCCTGCAGATGCCACCATCACTCTCATCAGCCACCGGCCCTGATTGCCGCCCATCATTTGAAACATGGAATCAAAGTGAAGTGTCTTGTCAACGCAGTGATACAGCTGTAGTGTGCAAGCTGCAAAATGAGAGATGAGGGCCTTTTTTTTTCTTTCTTTCTTTTTTTTTTTTTTGTCAAAATGATGTGCTTGGATTTCGAATTAGCCCCGATCAAGGAACAAATGAGTCAGAAAAAAGTAAAATAACCTGACCTTTTGTTCCCTCTCTCTACTTTTAACAGTCAGGTAACCACGCTTTTAAGTGCAGGCTTTTAAAAAGTATTTTTTTTTCATGTAACGTAAAGTCAAAATACAAACATTGCATTGCTCAGGGATGGAGCTCATGTCAAAAAGGCAGGGGAAAGGTCATCGCTAACAGCTGTCGTTTTCTCCCTGTTCTCTCCCTTCATGTCCGCTCCGCCAGTCGCCATGTACAGAGAGCCATCGCTGCACGACGTCGGAGAGACGGTACCCAAGGTGGCCGTGCCTCCCAGTAAAAGCACAAGCGAGCCAGTGGTGATGAACGGAGGCAAACCTGTCAGCAAGCCCGACAAACCGGCCACATAGCCACACCTGACCCGGTGCCCGGTGTGAGTGCATGCGTGGGAGAGGAGGAATGTAACGGAGGGAGGTCTTTTTCTTTTCTCCAGCTAGACTCCAAACCCTCTTTTTTTTTTTTTTTCCTGTGGATGACATCCAGCTGAGACTACCTTCTTTTTTTTTTTTTCTCTCTCGCTCCTCCTCCGACTCCGACTCCCTTTCTCTGGCTGTGAAAGCGCAGACTGATTCTGGGATTGCTCAGTCTATCCAGCACAGGAGGGAAGAGAACTTCTGATCCTGTAATGCCTTTAGATCCCTTTGAAATTGCGAGAATTGAACTGAATGACACGTGGTTCACACTGACGCATGATGCTGGCTTTTGTTGGAATAACCCCCCCCACCTCCCTCCCCCCTCTCTATAATGCCCTGTCGCAGCAGAGTCTGCGTACCTTCAGATCTATTTTCTATATCACAGTTCACCAGCTATGTTCTGGGATAGAGACTGTATAGACAGAGTAAATAACTGGACTGTTGTCCTATATTTTTTACGAGTACGTCCCCCCCCCCTCTCCTTCTCTTTCTAATGCTGGTCACATACTTTTACTTTTTGTCACAACGAAACTAGAAAAAAGATTTTTTGCAAAAGAGGAGTTGTATGTTTTTTTTTTTTTTCTAAGAAAGACAACTAACAAAAAAACCAACCAGTACACACTTTAACGAGTGCGAATAAACTTTTTTGTTTTCCGTCTACAACACGCGTACACCTAAGAGCAGTCGAAGAAAGTTTGAGCAGCTTCTCCGCGGCTCATAAAAACACACTGGAGGCTGGCAGACGGCTCCCGTAATCATAGTTGATGAAGTGCTAATTACCGCCGCTGCAATCAATGCGAGGAGCTCCCTGCGCGCACATACACACACACACACACACACACACACACACAAATATTTCTAAACAGATGTGCGTGTGGGTGGGTGGGTAGGAGAGCGCTGTAAGGAATGGTGTATACATATCACTATCTGTGTCCCACCAGCGGTTCAGTCCGCCTTCTCCGGTGAATGAAGAAAAAAAGGGGAGGGGGGGGGGATCCTGAAGTCTATTTTTCTTTAATCTTATTTCAGAGCGTGGGCTCTAGGAAATATCTCTAGGCCTTGTAGGCCTCTGTTCCTCACTCACCGACTTCTTTGGACATTGAAGCAAGGCTTTTTTTGGCTTCGACCCAGATGCTCTATAACTGCAGCAAATGGCAGCCATCTTGTGGCAGCATCTACTTAAAGCAAAGAAAACAACATGGCTGAAAACCAATAGGCCCTATTTATATGTGTGCTGCATCCCTATTTGGTTCAGCAATCTAAAGCATGGATAAGGTCACTATTGTTCCCACTTTGCAGCAGTTATACTACAGATGGCTTCTAGTGTATCTGTGTCTCTGTATAAAACTTAGGGAAAACGACTTTTGAAACTCATAACTTTTTAAGCAACTAAATGATATATTATTATTATTATTAATATTATTATAAAAGGATTTGTCTCCTAGCTCAGCATGCAGAGTCCAGTACTGATCATCTTGGCCTATCACGTGCCTGTTTGGACCTTTATTCCCGGCATGCAAAAATGAGATCCCAGTCCCCACTGGGCCAAAGGTGCCTCACTCACCCGATGGATCCATGGAAAGGACGCGTAGCATTATCCATTGAACCACCAACACTCAGATGTGTTCACTCTGAAACAACCAAAGTCTGTTTTTTTTCCATCCCAAGAAGAGCTTATTCTTAATCAATATGAAACAAAAAATAAACATATATATATATATATATATATATATATATATATATATATATATATATATATATATATATATATATATATATATATATATAAATAAATAAATCTGACTCATTCTCAGATTTGATCCATCAAATCTTTCACTGTGACGGCATTTGTTGAAGAAATCAACTTTCCCTCTGACCCTTAGCGGTCTTGGCTGATGTCAGTTTTTTTGGGAGGGAAGTGCGCATACCCCTAATCAAACACGTGCATGTGTTTTCTACCAGGAAGAAGGTACGGGCATTGTTCTTCACTCCTGGGTACAAGCCCGGGGAGCACTGAGCAGGGCTTGGCTGGGCATGTTGCAGGCTTTAGCACACTCATGAAGGTAATCCACTGCATTTTGTTTAGCATTTTCATCACAACTGTCAGTGGGTTTGTTTCATGGATTTCTCAAGTCTTGCTTTAATCATATTTGTAAAAAAAAATAAAATTAAAAAAATACAAGATTTTGAATATAAAGTCAATGGGTTTCTGCAGAATGCTTCTAAATCTGCAGCCACATTGCAAAAAATGTTATAGTGAACATACTTTTCTTTTTTTTTGGGGGGGGGGTTGGGAGGGGGGGTTATACATATTGAGTTTGTGATGATTATAGCACATCAAAAATCACTCAGACAAACTTACGCATTAGTGAAAAAGCAGTTAATGTGATAACAAACCGGTGTGCTGACACACACCTACACACACCTACACACACAGGAGCTGCAAACTGCTGAAGCTGTAGGTAGGGCTGATGTTTTGCCCCCATTACAGCCCGTCAGCGTCTACTTCTACAAACTCTACATGCTGGGCTGGTTACGCGCTCTGGCCATACAGGTCAGATCACTGGTTCTTTCAAGGCTGAAATTATTTTTGTAAAGGACTGGTGTGTAATTGTGCATCACTGTTTGAATCTCTGTTTTTTTTTTGTTTGTTACTCATCACTCTGGTATACAGATTATGTGTTGTTGTTGCTGCCAGATCCCAAATGGTTTTGCTTTGTTATCCATGTATTCAAGTTTTTTTTTTTTTTCAAATAAATATTCTAGAAAATTTTATTTACAGTCGCAATCAGAAATATTCAACCCCCGCCAAAAGAGATCAAACGGACGTGGATGGAAGATATTACAATTAAAGAAGAATATTTATTGAGTCATGTATGAGTTGCGTTGACAGCAGAAGTCATTAGCCTGTCCTTTTGCATGTCAGACATACTGCCGGTTCATATGTCCAGACAGGTTCCGTTTTGGGTTTGTCAGTCATCATATCCAAAATCCTTCCCAGCATATTCTAAATGACTTTTGGTCAAGCGTGGGGAGCATCTTCCAGCCCAGCCTTGAACTCCTTGTTTGATCAGCTCAACAAATGTTTTTGTACCAGCCTTAAACGGGCCACCCTGTAGCTGTCTTTGTTGTCCCAAGTTCTCTGTTGGGATGTGGGACTTTCTACCACAGAAAGGAAAGGTTGGAGCCATTCCCTATGCTTTAAACCTCTTTATAATGCTCCCAATGGTGTCTCTCGGAATAAATATTTTTCAAAATCTTCTCATACCCAAGGTCCCTCGGGTGTGCTGGAATAATCCCCTCTCGCAGCTTCATTTCCTTTGTCTCTCCTATGATTGTAACTCACCTTGCATCCTTTCACGGATTGGGTTCATACATGCATCGCTGCGAATGGGAGATCATTACGGAGTTCTTAATTATGTTAAATGGGCTTAATGATGTTTCAGCTCCACATTAGGTTGTGGAAGCTCAGACGACTCAGACACGGCAAGATGCATAAAGGAGTTGGATCCTCTGAAAAAAAAAAAAACTAAAATCTTCATGGGGTTGAGTAAATCTAGTTGCAACTGTAGCTTTTGCTTACTTTGTGACCTTCTGTTTTGTACACTGTTCCATCTGTTGCATGGGGAGAGGATGGCATTGATGAACTGCATGTAGTAGGCTATGTCTATCAAGAACTGTTGGTATGTGCCGCAAATTTTACATAATATATGCAATGAGTTTGTCTACACTATACAGTTTGTGTTTGTTGTATACACGTATACAACATGCTGAATAAAATATTTATAGAAATGCGTACTGTAATGTCAGTAACTTAATACCTAATGCAATATAGTGTGCAGTATATTATTGCACTTGTCATTTTCGAGAGGACAAAGAAAAACAGAAAGGGTTTGCTAGTTTAAGCATGAAAAAAGGCCAAAGTAGAAATAAAACCTTTTCTTGGTGACCTCTTATTGGTCGTCTCTTCAAGTGCTGACCGAGCTCTTTTTCTCAAAGTAGCTCCCATCCCCTTCCACCATGTTTTGAAGTGACATGAACCATCCAGCATGCCACAACTGAAATATTTATGCCCTCTTCTTTGTTTCCTTCACTTTAACCTTCCCACTGCGAGGATAGTGTGAAATTACATAACGGGCAGCTTGTTTTGGGTTGATTTCTTGGGATGGAGAGGAACAGACCCTATTAGAATGATTTGCTTTCAAAATATATATATTCTATTCCATTGCAAGTATGCTCATTGGAGTTATGTCATGTTATATCAAAATTTGTAACCATGTATGATTAAGGTCTTCGCATTGTTTTCCATGCAAAATGTTGTGTCATGCGACACATTCAATGTTTTACTATGAAAAAGAAATAAAAACAAATCAAAGAGTAATCACCAAGTTTTCAAGAATTTTTTTTTCTGTCAAATTTGGAAAGCGGAATTAATTGTGACGCATATCATTGTCTCTCCAGCATTTGTATTTGTAGCTATTTTAAAGAGCCTTGACAAAGTTTATAATATTTACTCGTTTAATATTTATTTATATGTTTTTTCTCACATTTTGTGACATTACAACTCCAAACCTAAATGTTTTTCTTTGGGTTTTTGTGAAGTAACGGGCAGCCACTTTTACTAAAGTGGAACCAAATGCATCCAGAAGTCTCCAAACAGGTAAATAGAGGAGAGGCCGCCATTTTTACAGTCAATTAATTGTATCTTCTTTGTATAGCGTGCGGCGACTGAGAGAAAGGTAAGCGAACCTAAACTTAAGGTCGGTGCATTTAATACCTGCGGTTCATCTCTCCTCTGAGGGCTAACCCTAACATTGGTGTATGAGAAGCCTAAACCTAAGGTCAGTGGATCTAATGCGACTCCATTAAGTTCCTGTGGTTGGGAGCAACCTACGGCAATTGCGGGAGCTTAAATGTGGGGAAAAGAGCTTTCTAGCTCTGTAGAGAATATCCAAAATAGACTTGCAGCTGTAGTGATAGCGCAGCAGTATTTTTCAGATTCCCAAACAATTCAATATCCTGTATTATTTACCTTCCACTACACGCTTATTCATTAAATTGCATTGTCCTATCACATACAATTTCAGTAAATTACTTATTATTATTGAGGTGTAATGTTTTGACAAAATATGAAAAAGTATAAATACTTCGGCAACTGCATGTTACCAGCTGAAATAAGCAAACCCCTCCCAAGGTATAACACATGAAAAGCAGTGCTGACAATTTTAATATGTTGGCTTTTTTTTTTTTTAAAACAACAATATATAGTTTTAACAAGCATATTTTGTAACCAGTACAATAAAATAATGAGCAATATTAGTATATTATATTAGTGGTAGGCAGATTTACATCTTTGTTCAATTTCTTCTCGCTGTGCTGTCCGGTGCTCACTGATGGTGCTCCTCCTGGCGTGTTGGGACGTTGGGAAGCGCTAGTTTTTAACTCCAGGGGGATTTCCTGCTCAGTACTCGTCTCCCACCCAGATCTCACAGGCGTTCCCTGTCCACCCTTCCCAGCACTCACAGCTGCCGCAACTGCAAATACCGTTCCCTGTGAGAAGATAAAAGGAAAAGTCTGTTAATTAAAAGAGATGGGTTACGACTGCCTGACCTTAAACATGAGATTCTTCTTTTCAGACACGGCTTACAGAGGTGAAGGAACGCATTATTTATTTTATTTTTGCTATGAACAGATCATGCTTTTCTTCTTTCTCTGCCAGCATCTAAATGAATAAACTGCTTCGGGTGTTGTTCATAAAATCAACCAAATGTCTATCAAATGACACTGTTTTAAATACAAATGAGTCACATAGATGCTCATATTGGCTGTTTAAGGACGCTCACATAAACAAGACGGACATAATAAAGATTTGTGAACGTAGAACACGGGTCTTTGTCCATGAATTGTAAAATTAAGAAAGAAATCTAATCCTAGTGGACTCAGAGACCAGTAATCCTGGCATCTCAAAAAGCACCAGTAGCTGTCAGACAGACATGTTGTAGTTAAGATAAGGAGTTCTGCTGGGCTCCTGTCAAAAAGCAACAGTATCATGCAGTTTGAGTCAGAACTGCAGGATACTGATAATTTCATAAGAATTTGGGGCTTTTATTAATTTGTAACAATGGTTCTTAACATAAGTGCTTTCTGGCTCATATTTTTGTAGCAATCCAAAACTGTCTGACATAATTCTTCTTGGATATTTCACCCCTCTTCTTCTCAGAAATGGTAAAATTTGTTTAGATCTGTTAGTCTTCTGGTACATACTCAGCTTTTCAGGACAGTCTATACATCTTCAACAGGGTTGGAGTCAGGGCCATTTCAGAAGCTTCATTTTAGCTGTCCTTATTTATTCTAAAATCTATTTTGATGTGCATTTTGCATCATTTTCTTCCATTGGAACACCTCCATTACCATGAGCCATCTTTGAAAGTAACGTCTAACCCAATACTACCACGGTTGTATTTATATTTTTACCCTTTATGTAAAAAATGTGATGAGATTTTACAGCTACCAGATATTTCTGGCTAATTTCAAATCTCTAGTTTGTGTAAAGGTGACACAGCGAATACCTGCTGATACAGATTTCAGCTGTTTTCTCTTTAATCACTACAATTAATCCAAAATGTTTCTTTTTAGCCTTCCAGTTCTTGAGCGGTTATTAATTATTTACATTAGGACCAACAATGGTACCACACTGTCTGTGAGACAACAGTTGCTGTACAACAGAGTTAAAAAAAATTTAAGAATATGACTAGTGCCCTTTGGTTTGGTTTGCTGAATTTGAAAAACTGTAACCGCTTGCGGAGCATCGCTAAAGAATGCAGAAAATCATTGGAGCACAACTGAATGACATTATGGACCTATTCAATTTCAGATCAGTGACCAAAGCCACAAAAGTGTTGGCAGACCCCATGCACCCCCTGTACAAAGAGTTTACGCCCCAACCTTCAGGTAGGAGATACGTCCTAGCAAGGTATCGAACCATCAGACTGAAAAACTCCTTTGTCCCTATAGTCGCTGGCTTTTTAAGCAAACTGTAGATTCTCAGGTCCTGATTTAAGGTCGCTAGCTAATTGCTCGTTTTATCTTTGATTTTAACCTCAGCTTTTATCGTTAATCTTTACTTCAAGTCTTAGTTCCAGTCTTTTATCTTCTGCAAAGGTGTGTTTTAGATTGATCTCCTTTAACTTTTATAAGTCGCTTCTTATCATTCTGTCTTGTCAATTGTCTATATTGTTTGACTGATTATGTGATGGATGCTACTATTATTAATTGGTGCAAATGAATTGCCCTTCGGGGACCTAATAAATTTAAGTCTAAAGTCTTTGCATTGCTATTATGTAAACACTAGTCTCTTTTGGTAGTTTGGGTAAATCTAGACCCCTGCCCTCGTAATGAGCTTTACCATAAAAGATGTACTCATCTCCAAATCCAGTATGTTCTATGATAGACAGAAGATAAATGCTCAAAATTAAAAACAGTAATTTTGCTGTATTCCTGTCAGCTTTCCTGGCTTTTTTTTTCTTTTTTCGATTTGCTAAAATCAAAATGAACAGTCGAAACATCAAGGTGAAAAAAATAGTTTATTTTTCAATAACTTCTTACATTTGTTGAATTTTCTCAGACTTCATTTTAAAACAGTTCTCTGAAACATAAATTAGCTTACTTTAAGTCGTCTCCCAAAGTAATAATTTTTGTGGCTGGTATAACCTGACAGGGCTGAGCAATGGTGTGTTTGCTGAGCTGAGAAATGCTCTAATTCAGTCACTAGCAAATTCCTCTGTTTATCTCCATTATAATACTGTGTGGTTTTAAAAATACATCAACTGTTAATCTAAATAGGCACATTAAATTATTGCTTTTAAAAAAATTGCTGAAGTTGTATGTCTTATAATGCTGTATAAAGCTACAGATACTAATTGTGTTGTATATGTGCTGCTCATTTTCATGCTTTCATGGTTTTGACAAATTGAGCTTTGTGACTTATTTTATCTTCACACAGAGTGCCTGCTAATAATTTACTGAAGATATGAACTGTCTGAGTTTTTTCTTCTTAAATTATTGCCATCTCAATGGAATCGTCTCGCTGGATAATTTCCTTTTTTACTAGATGAATAAGTGTTTGAGATTTGTGCTTTCCTGCAGCATTTAGGGAATGAATGCAGTGCTTCTAACATTCAACATTCTCAATCCAAATTAAAGGCAGTGTTTTTTAGGTAAATACAAATAAATAAAAGTAAGTAAAATCATCCTTTTTTTTCCCCACAGTGGGAAGATTCAGTTTTATCAGCTGCAAGTGAGGGGAAAATTGCATAACAGAAGAAAAAAGTACCATACAGTAGCAGGGGCTCTTTGAGAGGGGGGAATGCAAAGTAAACATTAATTACAAAATAAGAAGTAATGATCACATCTGTTCTCTCATAAAATGTGTCTGACGTTTTATTTTCTAGCATTCCCATTCCATTTTGGGTTTATTTGAGGTTATTTAGTGAAAGCCTCCACATTTTAATGTTTCTATACTGGGGGGTTCCAGATGATTGTTTATGTATACATGTAACCTTTTGGCTTCCATGAGACTTCATACTGATCTCTAATTTGTTACTTAAAGATTCTTGTCATGGCATGGCTCTCTGCGCTTTTTTTGTTTCATCCTTCATCCAATCAATTTAATTAATGATCCATCTCAATCAAAGTCTCACTCCTGGCTGCTCAGATGTGCTGGCAGGAGTGTCACTCAAAAATATCAACGCAAGCGGAAGAGTAGGACAACAACGACAAGACTAGAGAGACCGGCGAACCAAAAGAATATTAGGTCATTTGTTTATAAAATATAAATTCTACGAGGCTTTCGCTGGAGGAAAAGAAGCACGATCCCCAGGTGACAAATTCCATTTTCTAAGTTGTTAAGGTCTGTATTTGGGTCCTCGCTTTACAAACCATGACATATAAGGGAACTGGGACCGGATCAATCAGACTTTAAAAATCCAGCAGCAGCCAAGTGACTGTGGACAGATTTATGTTCAATAGACTTCATGGTTGCATGGCAATCTCCAATCTCCAGAGAGATACAGGCTGTGTCCTCACATATGGTGGGTGGCAAGTGAGATAATCCATTACCCACTGGGGCCAGAGTTGCTCCAATCCTGACAGCTCCAGCTTGTCCCTCAGAAGTCCCAGATGGATGATAGTAAAAGCACTGGAGAAATCAAAGCAAATGATCCTCACTTTGTTTCTAGGCTTCTCTGGGTTGGTCAAAGTTCGGTTCATGGGTAGATTATGGGATCATCCGACCGATGCCAGGCTAGTAGGCAAACTGCAGAGGATCCAATGAAGACCTCACCAGGGGGCATAGATGGTTGAGGATGAACCAAGAGTCATCAGATGGGGGGGATTAGTGCAACCGGCCTGTAGCTGCTTAGGTCCTTTAGATGTGTCGTCTTTGGCACTGGTACCACAACACAGGAAGTCTTCCACAGCTGCAGGCTGATGCTCCACATGTATCCCATGATGCCACATATAATGCAGTTGATCTATATCACACCCCAAGAACCTGGAGCTAAAATCATTCAGACCTAGAGGGAATCGCACCTTGATGTTTCGCAGCTCGTTCCTCACCTGAGGTGTTGAAAGGGACAGTATGGCGTTGGGGTAGAGGGACTGAGGGATGGAGTCTTTCGAAGCAAAGGAGGTGGATGGAGACTGGAAGCTGGGAAGTTCTTAAAAGAAGAGCAAGAAGTCATTTAAGATGAGGTGGGCTGCAGAAGGGGAAACTGGGTTGGGGGATGGAGAGAGTCGCTAATTGAACCTGCTGATAAATTTGTTCAGATCAACAAGCCTGGGCGTTTGGTTTGTGACCCGAAACTTTTTCAAGCTCTTGCAAACCCCTCTGATGTTGTTCTACAGGAGCTGGTGTTCCATCTGCTTTCTGTAGATGTTGTTTTTCCATCCTTAATCTGTCTTCTTCATTCCTTCTCCATGGCTATTAGTTCCTCATTTTGGGAGTGCATTCAAAGTGCATGTATCAGTCCTTATAATACTGTAAATTGATGAACATCCCGCATATCAAAAAAAAAAAAAAAATCAGCATTGCATAGTGAGAACATGTGATTTGGGTAGTTTTTAATTGCCATGCCCACAGATTAATGAACCATCTTTCCTTTCAGAAATGATCATATTCAATGCGTAAAATTAACCCTCAAGCATTCCTAATATGTGTAATTTTCCACATCACTCACCAGTTACATGTGTAACGAGAACCAGCAGCTATAGAGAATCCATAATAACTCTTGATGCAGTGCAATGTCTTAATAAGCTTGCCAAGGAAATCTTTTTAATATTAATATTAACAATGGATGGATGTGATGGATACCGTAACTTTTGTTTTTTTTCCCCCTAAATACTTAATTTCCTCCCTATAACTAACTTTTCATGTAAAACACTATTATATTCAAATGATTATGACGCTCATGGTAGTTTTTACATTCATTTTTAGGTTAGTAATGACAGAGAGAAACATTTAGCAGATGGTGAAATCCATTTTCTTTATTTGCTGGCTGTTTTTGAAGATGTTGAAGGAGTATAGTTTTCCTTATTGCACCACACTGATAAGCATTTAAAAGACACAATTTAGATGATCATAGTCTATATTAGGAGTGAAAGTTGTAAAACAGTAACTTTGATAGGACAGAAAAAATTATTACCTGTGAAGAAAATTGCCTGTAATATTACTGAAACGTATGTTTTTATAAATGTAACTGTTTTCAACTGTGTTTCATAATCCTTTTAATAAGATAAACACGCAAAACCCTTTAATTAAGTTTTGGATCTACAATGATTTCAATATTGCTTTACCAAAAAAAATATTTACCTGCTTTTGTTTATGGTTGAGCTAATTAAAAAATCCAATTAAACTTATTTGTTGTAAAACTTGATTTAGTATCTCTAGGAAACTTTTTCTTAACCATAAATTTTAAGAATTTTCCAGAAAATATTTAGTACATGTTTCATTTATTCTTGCACTTACCTGTGAGACACAAACATGGTCACAGTCAGCATTAGACGGGCATTTGACTGCAGATTGATAGAGTTTTGTTTATTGTCACTTTAAATTTGCATGGAATCGAAATGTTAATGAAAAAGACCAATGTAATACCTCTTCTGGGATTATAATAAAAGCATCACAAAATTTTAGCCTAAACTATTCAGCCAGTTTAGGAATTTTTTTAAAGACAATTTTAAGACTACCCTGAGATGAAAACTACATTTTTCCTTTTCAGCGAGTCATTTAAGATTGACCGAATTTTCAGTAATGCTTTCTAAGACTCCTGAATAGTTTCTGGACATAAACTTTATGACTATTTATGGGTAATTATTGCTTCTTCTTTGTTACTGACTGTGAACAAAAGTAAACCCTGCTGTGAAGTAATTGTTGCTGATAATCTAAGTACGCTCTGTTACAGCTTCAGTGCACCGTGTGTCATTACCTGTGCAGATGAGACCATCATGTTTGTCACACTCTCGGTCGTCACACTCACAGTGCTCTCCTGACACCCACCACTCCTGGGGAGAGCAAATGCACTGGCCACAGTGACAGGAGCCTGTAACACACACGAACACACAAATATAATTTGGTTACCGTCACTATCACTGTTTAGGATTTTAAGTGTTTGATATACTATTTTTCTCTTATTTTCCACCCACTTGGCATATGCTTATTTTTTTTCTCCAATAAAAACTGTTTTGTTTAATCTTGTGCAATTTTTTTTTCTTCTTTTTAATGGAGTCGTTTAGAGTGGACAGAGATATTCCCTGAGGAAACAGCTACTAATACAGTTTTACCACCAGGATACCAAGTCCGCCCACACTCTACACCCCCTCTCTCCTCCATCAGTTTACATTTCGGTGCTCTCTAGGGTAGCAACAGAATAACACATTTTAGGATTTGGGAAAGAGAAACAAATCTGGGTATCAGCTTGGTTTTTTCCACCCTGGGGTTCAGTTGCTATTTCTTTCATTTACCACAATTTTTGTGAAGGGCTACAGAAGGCCGCAGCGAAAAAAAAGTAAGGCAGCTTGAGAGAGGAGAGGAAGATAAAAAGTGAAATGTCTAAGGCGGAGGCTGGTCAGGAAAAGAAGATAGATCTGGCTTTTAATAAAAGTTTGGCATGGAGAATGAAGACGATCATCTTCATTTTCCAGCCTTGCTCAGGGCTGGACTCTCTGTGGCAGATGTATCTCTGGATTCAGTGCTGCACAACAGAGAAAGTGTTTCGTCGTGTGGCGTCATTAGTTGCTTAATGATACAAAATAAAATGCAATGACAGTTTGAAGCACTTTATTCAAAAAGTGCACAGTACATCTGGCAACAGGGAAAAGCTGGACAAGCTGCACTTAAGTATCGCTTTTGTTCTGAATAATTATGTTTGAAGCGTAAAAGATGTCAAAATGATCTGCAATACTTTGAAACTGTATTAATCCCCGTTGACATTTTAATGGGATTTACGTGACAGACCTAACACAAAGTGGCACATAATTGTAAAGTGGAAGGGGGAAACACAACATGATTTTCAATTGTACTCTAAAAATGACGTTGAGTCGTGTGGCGTGCATTTGTCTTACCTTACCTCTGAAAACCCAATATAAAATCAGGCAACCACTTTTCTTCAGGAGGAATCTTATTGGTAAATAGAGTCCTGCTGTGTAATTTAATCTCAATATGAGATGCAGGTGTTCTGTCAATACCTCAGAGGGTTGTTATTATTAGTGAAGAAACAGCATCATGGAGACTAAGGAACAGTCAAGCAGTCAAGTCATGGAGAATTATGTGCTGTGTTTTAGACCAGGTTTAGATTTTTTTTTAAAAATAGAAATAAAAAAAAATCAATATCCCAATGCTTCAAACATCTAATCCAGTTCTATTCAACCAACTGTCCAAAAAACGATTTGTTCAGAATAATTAACAAAACGTACAGGCAGGCAGGCGAAACAAGGATCAGGAAAATGACAATGACTGTCTGTTTATGTTGCACTTTTATATTGTTCATTCCTAGAGCCTTGTTTTTGTCACCAGTTTAGTTCTGTTTAGTATTTATGTTATCAGTGTTTTCTTATATTGTTGGATCCAGCTCCCATTTGTGTTAGCTTCTGTACCTTATTAGTCTGTAGTCTTATTAGATCTGTTCCTTCTAACTTTAGTTAGATTCTTCTCCATATCTGACCATCATCTTGTTCCCTGTTAGGTTCTGTTATTTTCCCTACTCTTGCCAGCTCATTGTCCCCCTCTTCCTGCTGCCTAATTTGCTCATTCAGTTCACCTGTGCTTATTTAATCCGCCTATTTTGCCCTCCATCTCTTCCCCTATGAGTTCAGCCAGCTCTGTCACACACACTGGCAGGTCCTCCATCTTCATCCACATTACTACTCTGCTCTGGTTGTATTGTTACCGTGTTCATTGTTTCTGTTACCCTGCCACTCTGTAAGCCTTGTTTCTTCATCTAATAAATCACCATCATTCAACAGGCCACTCCAGAGCTCTGGTCTGGTCTGCTTTGATCCGATTCCATGAAACATGACAGGGGAAGGCAGGTGGAGCAATTTGCACAGGTGAAAGGTGTAATGGTAATTAAGCTGAGGGAGAGAGCACAATGATCTTACAGGGACAGGAGGAGAGCAGACCCTAACAGGAAGCCATGGGGAATAAACAGATGAGAAAGGAATAAACTCGCTGACGGAACTGACGATAGACAGGAAAATAAGGATCTAACAGAAACAAGAATTAACTATTTAAATAATGAGCAGAAACTGACTAATGACTGGAACCAAATCTACAGATGATAAACAATACTAAAATGTGAAAAAAAACAAACAGAACAGCACAATCTCCAGGAAAATCAACCCCCTGGGCATCGTGAAACAAACAAGAATTAACTAAAAAAATCTTAATGAGCAGACGACTAACCAATGACCTAAAGCGCCTAAAGAAAGGAACTACAGAGGTGAAAACACTAAGAGAACTGCAAGAAGTTTAGTCAAAGACCTGGGGATCGTGACACAATCACTCTGAAGGAGCTTCAGGGTTCCACCAAAGAATAAAAAAAGCCATAAATGTCTTGTTTGAGATTGCCACAAGACATGTAGGAGGTATGCATACAGGAAAAGGAGCTCTTGTGATAGGAGAAATGTAACTTTTTGACCTACATGCAGAACAATATGCCTGACAGATAACTAACACTGCACAACACTCTAAACACACATCATCACCATTTTGTGATGCCAGCATTATCACTATGCAATGGGGATGCTTTTCTTCAGCAGGGACAACGAAGTTTGTGAGAGTGGGTGGCTTGACGGATGAAGCTACATGTAGGACAATTGTGGAAGACTTTACACGGGGACAGAAGTCCACCTTCCAATAGGACAAAAACCCCAAATTGACAACCAGAGCAACAATGGCATGATTTCAGTCAACTGACATTCATGGGCTAGAACAGCTCAATGAAAGTCCAGCACCAAATCCAATTAGGAACTGGGGCAAAACTTGAAATTCATGTTCACAGACTTTCCCCATGTAAGTTGCCTGAGTTTGAGCTATTTCAGGAAGAAGAATATACTTTTTTTTCTCTCGATGTGCACTCTGGGTAGACATATACTTCAAAAGAACGGCAGTCATATTTGCAGCAAGAAGAGTTTCTGAGTATTGACTCAGGGACACTGAATACTTTTTCATACCAAGCTTTTCAGATTTTTATTTGTAAGAACAAATTAAAATCATGCATGTTTCTTTCAACTTCACAAATATGCCAAACTTTAGTCACAGGTTTGGCCTATTGCATAAAATTAGCAGAAAAGACATTAGGTTTGTGGTTATAATGTGGCAAATTGGGAAAAGGTTCATAATGGGTGAGTCATTTTGCAAGGCACTGTAAATGTAGTCCGTCATCCATTGCTGGACAAGAAAAAAGGATCAAAGACATTGTTACAGGGAAAGTAAAAGACAACAACTCAAGGATTTTAACATGTAAAAGAACTGGCTTTGCAAGGTTCAAAAATGTTTTGAATCTAGCATCAAATGCAGAAGACTATACCGCAAAATGTCCTTCATATCATCACTCATTACACAAAGATGAAATAAAAATGGACAGTTTGTGGGCATTAATTTCACCCCAAAAGTCACGGACAGATAAAATATGTAAACTTAGGGGTTTTATATTATTTTACCATGATAGCTGTAATAGCTGAATTATTTTTCTAATCCAATGATAACAATGTGGTTTCAATAATGTCAAAATGTTTATAACGCATGTTTTTTACACTTTATTTTTGATGTATACCATCCCTGCGTTCTACTGCACTGTTTTATACTCACTGCACATTAAAGGAAGACTTCTGTCACATCTGTCAAAGAAAAAAACTTGGCTTCAGAGTACAGATCTGATCTTAATCTTCAGAGATTTCTTGTAAAACACTGCTGTTGGATTAAATATTTGGCATCAATAACCTGGAATCTGAAGTTAATTTCCTTTTGCACAGTATGGGTTCGGTAGACATAATGAATAGAAGACAGATTCCAGCTGTGTTCTAGATTTAGACAGTTCGACTGAGCTGTAATTTTGAAATGTATACTGCAGCTCACAAAAATCCAGACAGTTTTTAATTAACTGTGTCTTCTAAAGCTTGCTTAGAGTAAAACTAGTGTGTACTAGAATGTAGTAGACAAATGGTATATTTGTTGAGGCGCTCTACACTATCTTGCAAATTACCCTTTGGGGAGAAATAAGTCTGTGCAAGTTAAATTGGAGGGTATAGTCATACATAATGGACACCATTGTGGGAAACAGATCAATTTCATAACCCAATCCTAAAAACAGTTTAACATTGTGCAATCTGCCCAAACGTGGCACAGCAAATTTTTATATTAAAAAAAAGCCTATAAGGGCATTTGGTTTGTTCGTGTGTGTGTGTGTGTGTGTGTGTGTGTGTGTGTGTGTGTGTGTGTGTGTGTGTGTGTGTGTGTGTGTGTGTGTGTGTGTGTGTGTGTTGCCCTGTGATTTACTGGCAACCTATACAGGGAGTTCCCCCTCTCTTCCGCAAAAAACTGCTTGATGGACGGTTGGATGGATGGATGGACTGCAGCATAATTAGCAATACCAAAATATGTTGACATTAAAAATAAACAAATAAAGTAATTTCTCATAATGGAAAAACTGTGGTAGGGAAGTATTCTTAAAATGGAAATTGTGATAACTTCCATTTCTGCAGATCTTAAAAATTGCAGTAATAATTAACATCTTCAGCCTTCTTTGTAAGTTACATTATTCAACAATATTTTGATGAACCACTTTTCTCAGCAAGAATGTATACGTTGTTAAACATAAACCTTGACAGCTAACTGTAAACAGAAAAGATTGAAAGATAGAGAAATATGTTTTTTTTGTTTGTTCACCTTTCCCACTGCAAACTGCTCCATCATCTGTCTCACAAAGCTCCTTACTCTGGGCGTCACTCATGTCACAAGACCTGGGAAACTGGCACAGCTTCCCAAACCAGCCATTCTCGCAGATGCACCGTCCACAAGAACAGTAACCATGACCTGGCAATGAAGGGCAGAAGAGCCTTTATTTAAAGGAGACAGAATAAGGCACAGGATCATGATAAGAAAAAAAAACAGACATTTTTCAGAAGACAAATGAAATACCTCTAGATCAGGAATAAAAAGTTTTAAAGCTGATAAATACAAAGAGCTGACAGCACTAACATTGAACCTTGACACTAATAGGCAGTGCAGGGAGGACGAGCTGCAGGGAGATGAGAGAGACGGAGAGAGCTTATTGTATTTCCCCAGAGGACATGAAAGGAACTGTCATCACTGGTCTTGTGCTGTCCTTAATAAATCTGGTGCTTCAGACAGATGAAAAACAAAGAATTAAAATAGCACGGAAAAATACCCAACATATGACACTTTGGAAGCTAGGAAGGTTCATTAGGGTTGAGGGAGGCAGATGTTTAACGCTAGGCCTTAATTGCTTTTAGCATCATTATAGTTTTGACAAGACCTTTAAAAAACTTATGCCTCCTTCATGTCAAAGCAGATTATTTTATGGTTCAAATAATATCAGATGCAGTCAGTGTTAGAATACTTGGATTATAATTTACCACACTGACATTCATTGTTTTAATATTGTTCATTAGTAATGTATCAAGAAGTAGAGTAAACAGTTTTATACTTTAGTAGCCCTAATTAGTAATCGACTGGCTCAGAACTCCATTTCCACTGCCCGATAAGTTAGCGCATCATACCTATTATCTACACACTAACAGGTCTCCCTGACAACAACGCACTTTGGCAGGAAAGTTGTTACTTTGGGAAGAAGACACACTTTGCTTTTGTCAATATGTTTGAGATGTCTAAAAATAAAATTATAGGAAGCAAAAAAGGTGTTAAATGCTTTTACAAAGAATATTCTATCAGCAACGGAGGCAAGTTGGCTGTTTTATTAATAGATAAATTGGATAAAACTGGTGTCAGCAGGTCAGAAGTTTATTAAATCATTGATCAGAAATCTGCCAATACATCTGAAATCAGTGCATATTCAATTCAATTTTATTTATAGAGTGCAAATTCACTACACTTGTCATATCATGTCACTTTACAAAGTGAAATTCAATCAAATCATCTAGACAGATTGGTCGAAAAGTTTCCTATTGTTGAACCAAAGTTTCCAAGTTGAACCAAAAATAAAACAAATAAATGTGGTTTATTAAATGTAATACCTCCAAAACTTTGATATTTAATTAATTGATTTCTGATAACCAGATTGATTTATTTTGTCTCACAGAAACCTTGCTGCTAGAGGACTAGGTTAGTATAAACGAGTCAACACACTCTAATTATTTTAATTTCCACATCACCAGAACTACGGAACGAGGAGGAGGAGTAGCAACCATTCTTCAACTTTAAAGAGTTTGTCCCCCTTTTAATCTTCTCAGTATCACAGAAATACACAACAGAGGGCAGCAATGTTATTTCTTCCCATTCACAAATTGATGCCTTTGTTGAGGGTGTTACTTCCTTGTTGCATGTTGCATTGGACAACGTAGCCCCCTTGAAAAAGGTGATTATTCACAGGAAGCTGGCTGCCTGGTGTAACTTAAAGCTGTGTTCTTTTAAGCACAATGTTAAGAAATTGGAGAGAAAATGGCGCTGTAAATATCTAGAGGAATCCTATCTAATCTGGAAAAACAGTCTACTGTATAAAGTCTACAGTCTATTGGATAAAAAGAGTCTTCGTGGAGTTAGAGCAGCATATTTTTCATCATTAATAGAGGACAATAAAAACAATCCTAGGTTTCATTTTAGTACAGTTGCCAAACTTACCTAGAGTCATAGCTCTGTTGATCCACCCATTGCCATAGATCTCAGCAGTAATGACTATGGGATTCTTCATAAATAAAATCATTGGCATCCTCCCAAACATGATTACCTCGTCCTCAGTAAGTGAGGCAGTGTTGGAGGATTCTTTAAAACCTGACTGGTGTTTGGACTATTTAGCCCAAGTAGAGCTTTCTGAGCTGTCTAAAATGTTAGCTTCATATAAACCTTCAACTTGTATTTCAGACCCAATCCCAATCAAGTGATTTAAGGAGATATTCCCTTTGATCAATGGCCTTATTTTAGACATGACTAATCTATCCTTAGTAAATGGATATGTACCACAGGCTTTTACTGTAGCTGTTAATAAACCATTACTTGAGAAACCCTCTCTTGATCAACATGACTTAATAAATTACAGACCTATTCACAACGGGAAATCTACTGCTCGTCGTAAAATTGTTGTCAGGGAGGATGGGGCACTTTTGCACCTGAACCACTGTTATTCTAGAACCAGTTCAGTGCACATGTTTCCGAACATCTGTTTTTTGTTGTGTGCCGACGCCCTTTCTCACCAGTTTGGGGCACCAAGCATGTGTCATGAACAATGTATTTTACACAACACGGAAGCTACAGTAGGTATGCAACTGCATATTTTTTTTCTATCTGCCTGAGAAGAAGAAGAAGAAAACAACATGGAAGGACATCAGAAGAAGAGCATAGCAACAAGATGGCGGCCCTTGTTGCCCTGCATCTCTTACTTTTTTGTTTACAGAAGTTCCTCGCTATGCAGCTAAAGAGTAGCTTACCAGTCAATGGGGGAGAAGGGAAGACTGAGAACGTGACTCATAAAAGGAGACACCTCCATGAAAAAGAATGGTATGTCCAGAAACCAGGGTTGATACAATGCTAATGCGATGCATTTGTACAAATGTATAAAGATTTTTTTTTCATTTTACCATTATTGGCATTAGAGAAGACGATGAGCTGCTGCTTTTAGGAGGCTGAAATGTAGATGGCAGTGTCTCGTAAAGAGAAGTGACTGCAGTTTGGACCTTACAAAGAAGATGTATTAATAATGACTCTGCTTTATCAGATAAAACTTATGTCAATCCATACTGGTTGACCAGTTAAAGGAAGACATAGAGTCTTTGTTGAAATGATATTTTTAGTAAATATACAGCCTGTTTTCCTGTTGTATTTCTACATTATTATACAAGTATTTTTTTGCCAGGTGAAGAAAAATACAAATAAGTTGAGTAATTTACTTACTGTGTTTGTGTTTAGCACATCCTTGTTGTTTTTATACTGCATTTGTGTTCTAAGACTGAATACTATAATGTAGGGCTTATATCACAATATATTTCCTAATTTCTGTCGGTACGATATAATTACAATATCGATATAAAATAAAAGCCTTAGAAAAACTGCCAAGAATGCCCAAAACAGATGCCTGTACAAATTTATCACAACTATTCTGTCATGTTTATGAAATCCATATATCCAATATAACATTTTAGAAATATTTGCTTTAAAAAAAAACCACATAAAATTACATAAAACCTTGGACATCAGTCAGTGGCATATACTGTCTTGATAGACTGTAATGTATATTAAAATATTGGAAATGTCATATCACCTTTATGACATCTTAAAATAGGCTGAAAAATTATTAATTGCAGGTATAGTTTGTATTTCATTCATCTCTTTCTCTCGCCACCAAGCTTATTGTTTTTTTTTTGTTTTTTTAGTTTGACCAGTCAACAGGCTTTGCCACGGGTGACATCATGGTCCACACAGAAGAACCAGCTATTTTGCAGTGCTTGAATAAATAAAAAAATTGCCTCCAAAACGGCGTTGGTGCAAAAGACCTATGTGATAAACTCACCTTTCACCCAAGTCACAGAAGATAAGGTGATGTGATTAAGTAACTTTTTAACGTGCTCCTTCCAATATCCTCAGTCCCCCAGAAAAACAAAAACTCTATTTGGTTTCAGAGTCGTCAAAATAGATTTCAAAAACTTCTACAGAATGTCTACATCTAGAGCCTTTCCCAATTCCACTCATGTTTTTGCACCTGCAACAAAAGAAACCGCAGTCCTTCTGGCCACAGGGTACCGAGTGTTTTGTCGGGAGAACCTAGAGCCAAGCATCTTTGTGTATTTATAATCATTGTTGGCAGTTGAAAATTATAATAATGTGAAAAAAGTGTAACAAAGAAAACTGATTTGCATTGTGAAATATAACAGCATTGTAATGAAGATGCATGATGGGTTGTCAGCCAACACATAAATGTTGCTGCTCATCACCTCAGATTTATGCTGCTGAAGTCATTTTTTATATAACACATAACTGGGAATGCTCAGTGAATGATCATGAAGTACCACAGCACTCGCATGCTGTGAGAAATGCCAAAACATCTGTCAACTCTTTTGCTCTTCTTCTATTCACGGTGAACACAAACACAGTGACTGAGAAAACTTTAAACACATCATTAATTTGATTTCTAATTATATGTGAGTAGTGCAAAATTGTAGTTTTTTGCACTCTGGACCAGCTGCATTCACTCAGCGACTAGTGAATGCATTTACAAATTTACACAATTGACTTTTCAGGGCTTTTGTGTACAAGTTCTGTTTAGAGTTTTTACATAAATGTCAGCCATTTTATCCAAGTTACTTAGAACATTTTATCAGTTTTATTTTATGTTTTATTCAAGTTGCTTCTAACACTTTTTTTGTTTTATGTATTTATGTTCTGATGCTGAAAATATCTGTTCAGCACTTTGGTCAGCTGTGCTGTTTTTTTAAGTGCTCATTTAAATAAAGTCATCAATTAAATAAAGTTGGCTTGGTTTGGCATAAGAAATACAACAACATATGTCTTAAATTGTCACCTATACGTCAATACTGATCTTAATTACAAAAAAATCGAATAAAAGAACAATGTAGGCTTTAACATGGTTCTGAATAAAGTTGGCCAATTTTTGTTCTTAATATTTAAACACAGCGCTTTGAATGTCTCATCTTGAAAAGCACTATATAAATAAACTTACCTTACCTTACATTACCTTAAAGAGCAATAATGTATTAATTAATTAATTTAATTCCAGTCAGGAGCTTGTTTGATTTAGCTTTGCAATTAAACAAGGTATAAAACATTTGCTCAAATAATCCTGAAAGTCAGTAAAACTCCTGAATTCTGTGGATTTGGCTCAATAGGAACACAAGCCTTATGCCAGCTGTGTGAGTTGCAAGACACTGAACCCCACATTGCCACTAATTTACAGACTATTACCTAAGTGTGTATGTGTATATGGGTTGATGTAGTTTGTAGTTTAAAAGCTAATTCAGTAATGAGTAAAAACAAGAAAACACTGGATTTCATGCAGTCCATTGCCAATGAAGTTACCAGGTATTCTGCTCATGTGGTATATTTTAATTGTATAAGAACAGTGGATTGTTTCAGTTAGATCAAAAGATTCAGTGAGGCATTGCACCTTGTTTTCAGTACCCCAATGCCCTTTGTTTATCTTCTGAGTCAATGTATTTATCTGTAAGATCATGTAATATGTGTATCATGTACTTCTATGAATTCTCTGTAATTCTAAATTATCTGTATATGTTGTGTGCTTCGCCACACAGACAATAGCAAGGACTGGGATCCATATTTGGATACGAATGTGACCAATAAAGCCGATTATATCCTTGTCTCAGAATCAGTTTTATGTGCATGTAAACACAGCTGGTCTGACAAGCAAAAATTTAGTACATCTTTGTTCAGCTAACTTCTGTTCCTTGACTGGACAAGTAACATGATCGGTTTGCTGCTCGAAATAGGCTTTGAAACATAAAAGACTAGATTGTAGCAGAAATTTAGAGTTAATATATATCACTGATGAACGATGTCTGTATAAATCTAAAACTTTCAGAAACTCAGTGTTTGGTTGTCATTTATATTGTTTCAGAATAAAACTTCACAGCTCCAGATTTTCTTATCTAGTCTGACATTATCCACTAAAGGGCCTGCTTTGCTTGCTTTTTTTCTCATTTGACTTCTGAGTTTTGGTCCTGCAATTTATCTAAATTGTTGATGTTTTTTCATCAAGATGCTAATAATTTTTTTCTTCACCAAGCACTCATTTCAATTGAAATTCAATAGATGAACAGCACTGCATTACAAAATGTTTACGTCCCGAATAAGCTTGTTGTAATACAGTGATGTTCATTCTGTTAAGAACTTCTGTACGAGTTTTTGAGTAGGAGTAGAAGGAAAACGAAAGTTACTGCTGTAACTACGGTTCTATGAATCCCGGATGACCGCCAGGGGTGGTGCTTCAAGCACTGAATGATCATTCTTGCGCATGCGCAGGTCGAGTACTAATGACAACAAAGTCACCTGTGACCTGCTGGGGACCCACGTGACTCTATATAGTCACGTGGCACCCGGAGTTCGATCCCTCAATCTTCTCGTGAAAAGCAGAGATTCCGAGGAACCACACACTCTGACGGTCATCCGGGATTCATAGAACCGTAGTTACAGCAGTAACTTTGCTCTATTTCATCCCTACTGGATGACTCTATTTCATCAAGCACTGGATGACTTATATCAACAAGATCACAAGGAATCGGCAACATTCAAGGGACATCCACCTAATGTGATGTAGATGTATGCTGCTCCAGAATTTCTTGAAGGGGATGGGGCGCAGCCACATTCACCCTGTAAAACCGAGTAAAGGTACTAAGTGATTTCCAGGAGGCCGCACGGCATATAACATCCAGCGGCACCCCAATCATGGCAGCAAACAATGTTGACATGGCCCGTGTAGAGTGGCACTTCACTCCTGCTGACAGTGGCCGGTCCTGCAAGGCATAAGCTTTGGAGATCAAATCCACAACCCAGTGTGCAAGTCACTGCTTAGAAAGTGCCTGACCTTTCCGTGAGCCGGTGTAGCAAACAAAAACGCTATTTGTTTTTCGGAAGGATGCCGTGGCATTGATATATGCCTCAAGGGCACAAACAGGGCACAGTGGTTCGGAAGGGCATCCAGTGTCCAACCGAGCAAGATGGAGTGGCTGGTTACCGCCTGCCGCCAGTGACACCTTAGGAATAAATGCTGCGTCAGGCCACAGTGTAACGCCTGAGCCATCAGGATTCCACCGGCAGCAAGGCTCGGCCATCGAGAGAGCCTGCAACTCACCCACATGCTTTGCGGAAACCATCGCCAAAAGGAACACTGTCTTCAGTGAGAGCCATTTGAGGTCTGCTGATGCCAGGGGCTCAAATGGGAGTGATCGAAGAGCCTCAAGCACCAGGAAGAGGTCCCACGCCGGTGCCATAGGGCGGTTGGGTGGATGCAAATGGCGAGCACCCCTCAAAAAAAGCACAACGTCCTTGTCTCGGCCCACTGAACAACTATTCAGCCCGACATGCCAACAGGAAATGGAGGAAAAAGAGGTCAATGTCTGCCCTGCCGAAGACCTTCCAGATGCACTTCACTACCTCTTGGTGAAGCTTCCAATCTCCTGGAAGCGGCTTCTGACGGGATAGAAAATCTGCTGGCATGTTCTCTGGCCCAGGGATGTAGGCTGCTCTGAGGCTGGCCAAGTATGGAGCTGCCCAGGTCAGCAGTCATTGATTCAACCACAACAGTTTCCTTGACCTGGTTGATGAGAAAAACCACAGTGGTGTTGTCTGACCTTACCAGCACATGCTTCCCCTGCAAGCCTGGAAGAAAGCTCTGAAGAGCCAGAAGTACAGCCTGTAATTCCAGGACATTGAAGTGTTCCCTGCTCTGCCACTGGGACCATGTCCCCAGTGTCATTTGACCCCGCCAGGTTGGACCCCAGCTCGTGGAGGATGCATCTTTAAACATAACCTCCCGACGACACGGGAGGGAGCCAAGCGGGAGCCCTGTCATCATAAACGCCCTCATTCTCCACTGGGACAGAGACTGAAGACACTGAGGCCCCACCCGAAGTCTTCTGAGACAATGAGTGTTCTGTGTGGAGTCCAGACCGAAGCTGTTCAACCACATCTGGAGGGGATGCAATGACAGCAATCCCAAGGGCACTATCGGCGGCTGTGAGCATGCCAAAGAGGCAAAGATACCGCACAAGAGGCGGTGCCATGTCGCGTCTGAATTCTGGGAGGATGCTCAATACACTGTTCACCCACTGGGGTGACGGGCAAGCAGTCATTGAAATAGAATCCATGGCAATGCCCAGGATGATTGTCTCCTATGAGGGAGTCAAACTGCTTTTCTCCATGTTCACCTGCAAGCCCAAGCATCCCACATGATGGAGCATTAACTGGGTATCTCGGACCGCCTGGTTCCGTGTCACGGCACAAATTAGCCAGTCGTCCAGATAATGGAGGATCCGTAATCCTTGCACCTGCGGAGGAGAGAAGGCCGTCGACACATCAGGTGAACACCCTGTGAGACAGCGAAAGTCCGAACGGGAGAACCCTGAACTGGAAGTGCCTCCCCTGAAAGGCAAAACGAAGAAACCGCCAATCAGGCGGAGCGATTGGAACATGAAAAAAAGCATCCTCGAGATCTATGGAAGTGAACCAATCACCTGGGGAAATTGCCTGCAATACTTGCTTGGTGGTAAGCATATGAAAAGGCATGGCCTTCAGGCACACATTCAGGCCTCTGAGGTCCAAGACTGGATGTAGGCCCGCGGTCTTCTTTGGAACCAGAAAATATATGGAATAAAAGCCTCTGGATCGCGCCGGGTGTCCACAGGCACTATAGTGCCCTTGGCCAGCAAGGTGCAGATTTCTTGGTTCAGTGCCTGTGCCTTCACTGGGTCGCGGATCACAGTCATCCTGACCCGGCCAGGGTTGGGTGGCCTGCGGCGGAATTGAAGACAGTACCCCCCCAGACAGGGTGGACAACACCCACAAATCCGGGGTGTGGGCAGCCCAGAAGCCGAGCTGTCCTGGGGTAAAATAAATTACTGCAGGCCCTAGAGCGTCATCTGCGGGCCCCCCGACCCCTTGAAGGCTGGGGAAGGCGCCGACCAGACTGCGTGGCACGAAAGGGATGAAATGACCTTGCCCCAGCTTGGTCTCGAGCCTGGTTTCCCTGATCTGGAGTAGGTCTTTGGACCGATGTCTGGGCTGGTACCAGACCCTAGGGTTCAGTGGAAGGAGATGGGCGCAACGGCCTCCGCGAAGGACTGATTGGCGATCGCATCTGCGATGGCCTGACAGCTGCTGCCTTGTTCTAGAGGCCTGAGCTGTACGGTTCAAGGCGTCCAGTGCTGCATAGCCAAAAAGTTCCCCCGGAACTACAGGCAGGGCCCGGAAGGTTCTCCTGCAAGGATCGGTAAGTGGCAGCTGCGGCAACCAGACCTGGCAGCGAGCGTGAACCAGCGTGGACAGTGTGCGTCCAAGCTCCCTCGTCATGAGAGCAAAGGCCTGCAGAGATGCATCAACCAGGCCTTGTGTGGTGTGGTCCAGTGGAACCTGTCTTCCTCCAAGGAGGCCAACAGAAGATGGGACAGAGAGTTCCAAATTCGGCCCATGCAGGCCCCAGAGTCATAGGCCTTGCAGAGAAGGTCGTCAGTAATACGGCACTGGGGGCGCCTATAGCGAGCATTGGGCTGCAAAACCTCATTAGGTGGAATAATAAGAGAGGCAATGCCAGGTTCCACCGCTGGCATCTGCTCCAAGCCAACCCTGGGTGCCTCCTGCATAGCCGCCAGGACCCTGCCATCTGCTGTCAGACGTGAAAGCGCCTTGGTGTCTGACCAGCAAGCATGTAGCTCCCGTATATACTCCTGCGAGGGAGGAACCGCAAAGAGCTGCAGGCTGGGTCTGAGGAACGTCAATACGTAAACAGGCAAGAGCCGTTCGAATGGTGGCTGTCATAGACTCCCCCGTATCTTCCTGGGAGGCAATAGAGTCAGACCCAGAGGCCCCGGAGCCCAGCTCCGGGAGGTCCTCACAGAAATGGGTACCAGAGGCCGCCACCGAAATAGCATCGTCATCAGTGACTGATGCTTCATCCTGCTCTAGAGGGAGAGCCACACTGCGATCACCACCAGTCTGAAAGGACTGGAGAAAGGCCTTCATTTGGGCCAGCTCAGTAGTGAGATGATCCACTTTTATGGACAACCTCCCTGCATCGGTCCATCTGGCTCGCTTCGCTGGCACCGAAGGTACAGCCACAGTAGGCCATTTGCACATCGTCTTTCCCCGGCGGCAACAGGCATAGTGCCCGCCCAGTCAGTAGGTTGCCCCAGCGCAGCCAGCCGATCCAGCCTGACTGACTGGGGCATGACGGAACAGTTGGGGCAGGGGTTATCCGACAGCGCCTCCCGGAGATGTTCCACACCGAGACAGGAGGGACACAAATCATGCCCGTCGTCAGGCTGAAGCGGAGCCAGACAGGTTGAGCAGCACAAATTATCCAGCATCATATTGCTGAAGGCGTGATTAGCCCGTCACCAACAAGAAATCACCACAAGCAGAAAACGCCACTGGAGACTCCGTTGTAGGAGAACTCCCGTAGAGGTTTCGGACTCGCTGGTGGCAAGTCCGATTATTAACCATAGATGAACTCAGCACGAGCAGAAAACGCTACTAGTGAGTCAGACAAACAAACTATAGGAGAACTCAACGCGAGCAGAAAACGCTACCAGTGAGTCAGACAAACAAATTATCGTTGAACTTAATGCGAGCAGAAATACTACTGGTGAGTCAAAAGAGCCACAAAATTACCGTGGTAAATCAACACGAGCAGTAAACTACTGCTGAGAAAAGAACAAAACTTACCAGTCATTGCCACGGTGACTGCACACCTGGCAAGGTGAAAACAGCTTGTGCAGCCCCTGGAGGGCAAAACTTACCCGGACCTCTGACCAAACCCGGTCGCGGGTCTACTAGCAACAAGCAGCTATGATAGCACGTGGTACACACAGAAGCAACCACCTGCGAACAAAGGGATTGAACGCCGGGTGCCACGTGACTCTATATAGTCACGTGGGTCCCCAGCAGGTCACAGGTGACTTTGTTGTCATTAGTACTGAACATGCGCATGCGCAAGAATGATCATTCAGTGCTTGAAGCACCACCTCAGGCGGTCAGTAGGGATGAAATATAACCACATATCAACCTTTGTTTTACCTGGTTTGTTCTAATTACAATGCAGACAAGGAAACCAACCAACAACAGCATATTTGTAGATTTTGTTAGGGTGCCACTCCCTTTAAAATTGCAGAAAAAAGTGTAGACAGTGAACATAAATTATAAAATAAAACGTAGTTATTAGATCTGTTCTCTTATAAAAATAACTTTTTTTAAACATCCACAATAATGTTTTTGTTAATTTGGAGTTATTTTACTGTGAAACCCCTTGTTTGTATGTTGAAATGGCAAGGGGTGCCGTCCAAATGAGTATGCGTCTATGTTTTTAAAGTTTTGGCTTCCATGTGACCTCATGCTGGTTTCTGATTGGTCACTTCAGAACCCTGAGGAAGAAATGTTTTCCTCAGGGTGCAGCTCTCTACAGCATATATATGCTGGGGAGAATGTCACTCACATATATGGAAGCAAACAGAAGAGTCAAACAACAGCAACAAGACAGGAGAGAATGGCGCAGCAAAGGATAATTTTGGAGAGAGGGACAGTCAGTGCGGATGACTGTTTTGTACAAAACAGTCATCCGCACTTAAGCTATTACAGCTGTAAAACATGAAAAATGCCAAAGGGGGTAAATACTTTTGCAAGGCACTGTAGCAGAACGATTGTTATTTTTTTATATATATATATATATATATATAAAACTTTAATTTATTCTCAATCACCTGTACTCATTTTACACGGTTTGTGAACATGCAGAACCCAAAACAAGTTAATAAGGTAACTGAGAATATCTGTGAACTGTAAAAGTGTGTCTCTGGCAGTGGTGCTAGTGGAAAGTTATAAATGAAAGTAAGCCTCTACCTTAGACGGAGAGGGTGACAGCCGTGGCAGACCATGCATGACCACCTCAATCAGTCAGTTTCGGGGAGCAGTTAATTGCTTTGAAGGCTCGACAACCCAGCTCCGTTTAATTAGCGTGCACCTGCCTTTCTCAGAATGTACAGAATTCTCTAGCGTTTATGGAAGGACAGTGAAAGGGAGGTAAATGTTAAACTGATGCAGTAAAGACATGAACTATTGACAGAGAGCTAAAAAATAACAAAGCAAGGGCAAGGGTTTCTTTCTTTGTAATTGCTACTTCAACAGGGAAAAACTATGATATTGCTCTATAAATACTTATTTTCTTTCAATTAAAAACCAGAGATATGAGTTGTTTTAAAGATGTCTCTAAAGCCTTTGATTCCATGGATCAAAACATTTTAATTAAACGTCTAACAACAGTTGGGTTTTCCATATAAATTGTTGGAGGATTTGCAAACCATCTTAAATACAGAACCCAAGCTGTCCAGATAAGCAATCTTATAATGGCGTAATGGCAAGAATATCTCAAATGCAGTTCTTGATTTTTTATGCAGATGACACAGTCGTATATTGCTTTGTGTCTCTGCAAGAGGCGCTTGCATATCTGCAGAATGGATTTGATAGTGCAGGGCCGACTCTGTCCGCTTCAACTTGCTTTGAATGCAGATAAAACAAAGCTGATATTTTTCAACAATTCAAAACTTAAAAGGTCGAAGCATCGTTACTTATATTGGTCAACAAAAGAACATGTACTTTTAACCGCTGGGGTTCTAAACTGTTGATACATTGTCTTTTAAAGTACATATTCACTATAACTCTCAAAAGCTGAAGCTTTTACCTGGACTTTATTTCTGAAATAAATTTTTGTTTTTCTTTCAGGATGAAACAGAAATTGTTGGGGTCAAACCTTCCTTTTAAACTCTTTATTATGGTGATGTATTATACATGAACACCTCTGCACAATGCACTCACATGCTGGATAATGTGTATCATGAGACTTTGAGGTTTATCACAAGCTGTGGCACCCTAACTCATTACTGTCTTAATTCCCAAAGTATAATTTTGGATATGTGCCGACTTGGCCATTGGTATGTCTTTTTTTACGAAGTTAATCTTAAAATGACGGCATGTTTTAATTTCAAATGATAGGGCCTATGGTCTACACTCATATGGGGTGTTTTTTTGTGTGTTTTTTTTACTTAATCTTGCTTTAAACTTCTCCACAATTTATTCCTGTTCCCTGAGTCTTTCACAGAAAATCTGTGGTATACAGAGATAAAATTATGCTAAAGTGGACTCTATTTACTAGGTAGTGAATTCTAAAGTTTGTTGCACTGGGTTTTTAGGGCTTTTAGTGTCATACTCTTAATATTTTTGTTAATATTTTTTTTAAATAGTTTAGCCTTGTCTTTAATCTTTACATTTTTTTTTTATTTAGATTTTGTCACATAAAATCTAAATTAAATGTGGCTGCCACACAAGACACCTAAATGTCACCAGTTTAGTAGATTTGAATATTTTTCAACACACTTTATACAGACATTGTTTTTTTCATTTGCCTAAATGACCTGTCTACATTTTAAATGTATGACATAAAACATTCTGAAAATTATCTTGTGTTCTTATTTATTAACTAAAAACCACTATACCTGAAATAAGAAAGCATGATGGAAAAAGTTACCAGGAGTGTAATCATTACTTCAGCTATAGTAATTAGTTTTTTTAATTCATATTAAAATATTTCTTCTCCAGCTCAGTGTAGAGGACCTCAATTTGTATCAGCCTTGGGCTACTAATAACTAGGTTCTATTTCTACTGAAAGAATGAGAAAATTGATGATTGTCACATTAGTAATTTTTGTTTCTTCAGAATAAATATGTTGACAAAAGTAGTTCTTGAAAGAGCTGTTTGCACAATCTCCTAATTTTGAATCTTTACACTGCTATACAATTCTTAGCTATATTTGGTCCATTTCGCTTATTGAGTGCACACATTTAATTTGTTCTTTTGTGTGAGTGTTTGTGCTCTCACCTCCACAGATCTGTCCCTCCATGTCCTCACACTGACGGTCATCACACTCACAGTTTTTGCCATGAATGCGACTGTCCCCAGGTGGGTGGCAGATACACTGTCCACAAAGACACTGACCTGGAAAAACAGAAGCTTTGATTTTATTTGATCTAAACTTTACTTTCATATAAAGCAAATACAATGTTTTCAATTTTTTTTGTGTTGGCCATGTATGTCTTGGTAGAGATACATGGTGGATTAAAAATTCTGAACCTTCAACATGTGGGGGTTAATGTCAATAGTTAGTAAGTAGAGCTATCAAATCAAGTCTTTTGATGTCACTGGAAACATTTTGCATCCCAACAACAAACTCCTAGATTCAATATAGACTTGAAATTAATTTTTCGCCCCACCCCTAGCTTCCCTTGTACCACACATTAGTAACAAGTAGGGCCTCAGCCATCAGGAATATAAGTATCAGACTGTAGTCTGATAGCCATGAGAATTAAGATGGTATGAGCCTCCTCCTTAAGACTGCCCTCACAGCAGGACACCTCCTGAGATGTTACAAAACCTTCCTGCTGACTAAGATCAATTTCTTTTCCGTGGACCCCTCCTGAGAAGGTGGTTTGCACCAGAGAGGCACAGCAGGCTCGTTTCCATCATTCGCAGCTGCACCCAAGAGGACCACACTTTTTTCCCACTGTCTACAGCGGCAGATAGCATCGGAGACCCACCAACATTTCCTCAGACTAGGAACCAAAGCTAAGTACAGTCTTTTTGTGAAATGCGACATCAAAGCAGCCAGCGAGCCAGAAACGGGCTGTTTGTGATCTTTCGTTCTGCTGCTTGCAGGAGAAAGCTGACTCGAAAGCCACTCCCCCGGCAAGTCATGCATAGCTTCTTTACAAGCAACTAAATGAGCACTGCTGATCTATGGCAAAGTATTATGGAGCGGGCACAAAGGAGAGCTAGAGATGCTGTTTTCTCATTGTAGGCCCAAAACGCTAGCTACCTGTCCCCTGCAACAACTCACCGTCACAAATTGCCTATACTGCCGGTAGTCAGAGGGCCTGGTGGCACCAATGTATGGCAGCCTCACCTCTGTCAATCTGCCCCAGGGCAGCTGTGGCTACTAACATAACTCACCACCGTCAGGGTGTGAATGTTTGTGTGAATGACTGATTTTAGAGTAAAGTGCTTTGGGGTCGTCCGACTAGTTAAAGCGCTACACAAATACAAGCCATTTACTATTTGCCATTTAAACAATTTGGGACTGTTTACTTCTGATGTGTTTTTACTGTGTTTTAGGTTTACCTGAAGCTAACAGACTAGGCAACCTGCTAGCGATCTTCTGAAAAAAAGCTCTGCTAATGTGCTTTTGGTTGTCTTTTAAGATTTTTAAAAAACGTATATGTTTGTGTTTTCTTGTCCACTTGTTACATGAAATATGACTAAAAAGGCATAAGCTACCCAATGTGTGCTAGCATCAGCAGCTAATTAGCCTTCCTAACAGTCTTGCTACTAACAAGTTAATCATGGTTTGATTAAATGGCTCTTGCAATTGCTTGATAGTGCCACTAGCATTTGTACAGCATTAATAGGGAACATTCATGTTTATTAATGGTATTCTATATAACTTAAGAGAAAGCTATAAAGCTAATTGCCTTGCCATTAGCTACATAAACCAGCTGTGCTCTCAAAATAACTTCCAGTAGTCGTACCATCGAAGCACCCCTCCACCATGTTATGTTACCTATTAAAGTCTAATTATTTCTGAAGATATATTTATATCAATTAAAATCAAATGTCCTAAATGTTATTAATTTTTTTATCTAGCAAATCATTCTTAAATATTTTTTGTCATATAATATTTTATCTAACTCTAATTTGCATTGTGAATGGGTTGAACACATGCCAAATGTTGTTCTAAATCAGTTTAAGCTAATTTGACTTCATTTAACACACATATTCTATCTTGAGTTCCAGATAGAGTCAGTATTTAACACTATATTGTAGTTATAAACACTCAAAACTATTTGGTCTGTATCCATGCAGACACCACTTAAGTGTTGAAACCATTGATTTATGTTATTACTGGATAGAACATCACATGAAAAACAGGCACCATTGCTATGCATTGAGTCAGGGCTGCTGCAGAAGCAGGAGTAGCCTTAGGAGTACAGAAAACTGATTCTTTGTAAAGGCCAATAAACTTTTAAAAGTATAATGACATATTGTTTGACAGTTTGAATTGAAATCTAATTTACAGGTATTTTAGCAAATGTCCCGATTCTCAGTCCACCCCTGAAACCCTCTTTTATTAGCAAATACCAACTCAGAAATTTCCTGTTTATGACCAGAAACCAAAAAACTGTGACATAATAATGCAGCTTGAGCTATTAAAAAATAAATTGACAGTGTGCTGATCTTTTTAGCACTGTGAATATACCTGTCAGCACTATAACTACACAGTTCCCATACTGTTTACGGATTTATGTGTAGGGAGAGTACATATTCCTACGCATCATAACATTGGGTATTTTCTCAGCTTTAATTTGAGCAATTTTTTTATAAAATCAGATAAAAATCAAGAGTGCTACGATTTATTTATTTTTTTTTGACAGATCTGTACTCATTCCGCATTAGGTTTTTGTTGACAAGACTCAATACATAGCAATAGCGCCTGTGTGGGCACATCAGTCTATAGATGCAAATAGGGGATGTCCAGTAATATATCTATATATTATTATATCTATGGTTGAAACTAAAATTAAAGTGTCAATTTTTCTATGCTGACTTTGCTGGCTGTGTGTCAGAGTTTCATTTATTATTATTTTTTATACTGGTTATCCTCTTATATCATCAATGTCTTCCAAATTTTAAAATGAACTTGTGGTTTGGCAGCTAGATTTGCATAACTTGTGTAGATGGAGGCAATCCTTGATTTTAAATGAGACTATCAAAAGCTACAAAATGGAAATCCCTCACTAATAAAGACAGTTAAGAGCTATATGCCTACTCATGCACAATCCTCAAGAAGTTGCTATTCCACTTCAATCAGTGGGCTGATGGTGAAGAAGGCCAGTGGGAAGGTTAGTGAGCGAACATGCTGCCCAGTGATGATGCTTATCAAAAAGCATAATCTTCTCTGAACTACTATTGCAGTTCAGTACAATATATGCATAATTTGATCAGGAATGTCAGTCATGTTGTGTAAGTAATTTGAACAGTAGGCTAATGTACAGATGGTATAAGAAGAGCTAATAGTTGAAAAATGTGTCTTTAGAATTTCTCATTAAATATGATCTGACTATCATCTAACTCCTACCTGATCACACTGACTGTTGGAAAAGTTGTTGTGGCTGTGTGGAGTGGTTGTCTTCCAATCTTATGGTTGTGGGTTCAATTTCAGCTTCCCCCAGTCACACATCAATGTGTCCCTGTGCAAGGCCCTTAACTCCAAGTTGACTACTGATCTGCATATTGGAAATGTGTGTGTGTTAGTAATTGCAGTGGGTGACCATGGCTCTACTGTAAAACGCTTTGAGTGGTTGGTTGACCAAAAAAGTGCTACAGAAAAACAGTCCATTTTCAATTTCACCCATTCCTTAGGGGAACAGTGGGTTGCCACTGTGTGGCACCCGAAAAGGATTTTGCAGCTAAGAGCCTTATCGAGGGGCCCAAGGAGGCACTATGTGGCACTTGAAGCAAGGATCTTAGAGACTTCTCAGGAAGCAAACGTCCTGCTTTAACTACTAGGCCACAACTGCCCCTCCTTTTCCCCTCTTTTTAGCCTTGTAGTGGTTTTAGGGTTGCCTCTAAACTGCAAAACTACTACAAAAAAACAATATTTTAACTTCTGGAAACCAAGAAAAATAGCAATACAAATTACCTTCTGGCTTACAAAAAGCATTCATGAGAATATAACTTGTGTGTATTAAACACAATTCATTTCTTACTTTTAGAAATGAGTTTCTGTTTGTCGTCTGTGGGGTACATGTTGCTTCCAAAGAACAAAAACACACCCAGGATGCACATTTGCCTGGCTTTATCTTTGGATGACTCACTGGGTTAAATTAGTGGCAATAAATAGTGCAGGAGACAAATTTAAGAGACAGCTACTTGACTGACAACAGCATCTAATGTGTTGCTCATGTCGCATTACTGACATCCTTTATGGCCACGCATATTTAAACATGCACACACACACAGACACATGCTTATGGCAATCCCTCTTCCTGTTACATATACCACATACTGCCATCTGCTCTGAGGACTCAGTTACCCCAGTAACCATTGATGTCATAACACCCTCATCTTATCAATTATCTCAGCAGTCGCCAAATCGCTAACTTCAGAACGCGTGCTTGTTTGTTTACTTTGTTATGCTGCCTTCAGAGAACATCCTTATAACTGTGCCACATTGGAGGACTTATCTTTAAGACAGCTTGTATGAAAGTGTGCTGAATGTTTTGTGAAACCAAAAAAGTGGGTGATATCAACCAATCTCTGGAACTTTGTTGAGTAGTTAAAGTAGTACATCAAGTTAAAAAGGGAGCCTTTCTGAATTGTCTAGGAGACGTATTAACAAGCTTTCAACAACAAAAACAAAACAGTAATTTAGTCATAATGCTTTGGACTATGAGTTTTGTCAGTCACTTTGGTTTCTGATTACTGTAACAACCAGTCATCATTACCCCAGTGTTTAATTTGTTTGGTATACAATCTTTGGTATGATTTTTATGCATTTCTGTATAGTTTCCCTGTTCTTGAAAGCTTGGTGACATTTCTCCTCTCATCTGAAAGGCATCCTCAGTTAGGCTGTTGGGTTTAATCACAATCACACTAAGCTTATAGTTAGAGAGGTTATCTTGAGCTAACTGACTAGTAATGATCGTATAGAATTAGCCGATCGATCTGGTAGATTCTCGTACTACTTTCCAATTTTGCATCATTTGGTGTTATTTCGACTTCTCTAACTTTATGTTCTCCCTCTTTTTCCTTTCATAGTAGCTACATCTGCCCTGCCGTTGTGTTAAGCTGTGACAGCATTGTGAAGGGGTCATCGGCTGAGCTACTACTCTACAGAACTTCACCTTCTCTTTTTACTGCTTATGCACATAGCCCTGTCTGTCAGTGTTCAGCCATGTCACTACATGATTATCCGGTACAAGTGAATGCTATAAATCAATGAATTGACGCAATCTCCTGGGTTTCCTATGCTAGAAAATGTTTAACCATTCTGTCTGTATGATTTGACAGAATTGACTCCATAAAGTACTTTGAGGTGACATGTGAATTGGTGCTATATAAATAAACTGAAATGAATTTAATTAATTAGCAAGTTTAGTCTTCGATTCTGTTATATTGCTACATAATAGCTACAGAATATAGTTTGTTCAGGGAATGATAACATTTGTGGAGTGACCCATCATATGAATACCATTGATTTAATAACTACATTATACTGTCTGTTAGGATATAATGTCCAAGTCTGTAACACAAATGACAGTATCGTCACACAAATGATGAGAACATTCTAAGCATCATATAAAACAAAAAGTTTAAACCTTGATTTCAGTGGCTGTGGTCGCTCCCTTTTTAATTGATTTGACACAAGGCTTAGAGCAAGTATAATAAGGCCAGGCTAATGACATTCCCTTTTGTGTATGTTTTGGTTTCATGTTTTCTTCATGCAACGCGAAATAAAGGATAATATACAAAGACAACCACCTATTGTTGGATGTGTGAGAAACTAATTGATACACCTGTATTCTAATTCTAATTAAAATTTATCCAAACAGCTCGAGTGTATCTGGTGTAAAATACTAAAACACAGTCCAATGCAGGCCTTACTTCTGTCTGACATAGGCAACTTTGTGTACACCACAAAGAGGGACCCCGAGAATCAGAGCCAAAATTTTAAAAGCAGGTGTTTCCTTGAGGAAATACCACAGTATCAAGAATGTGCTAACCAAAAGCATCTTGTCTCCATCTCTCAGGAAGAAAGGCTCTGAAGCTACTGCTTCAGATTTCAAGGCTTTTCCGCTCAAGTTGCCATCTGTACGAGCCGCATTCATCCATGGCTAAATGATTTTCAACGTCTGTCTCCTTTGGTTTCCCTCTTTTTCACACTGTCCCTGACTCTCCTAAACTGCTTCCTGGGTGTGTGTGTCCTCTTTTAGGGTTTCCACAAGCTTTTCTATCCTAGCAATTGAATGTAATAATTTGTCCTCGAATGTTTGGATTATTCAAACAAAAAAAAAACAAAAAAACAAGAGCTAACAGACTGTACTAACAGATGCACTAACACTTTTGTAATAGTGAGTTAAGCAGGCAAACATAGTATTAATTGTTATCCTAACAGGTTCTCTTGTGTCATATTTCAACATTTTTAGGAACAGAAGAATACGCTGAGAGATCAGATTTAGTGAATTAATGAGACAGCTACTTCATTTCTGATAGTACATTTAACAACAACAATAACAACAACACTACTACTACTATTACTACTACTAATAATAATAATAATAACAATAATAATAATAATAATAATAATAATAATAATAATAATAATAATAATAATACATTTTTTTTGTACTGCATTTTACATTATCAAAAACCAAGGTGTTTACAGGATTTTAAAACAATTAATTAAAATTGAAAAAAGTGAAAATAAATGCTTTCCTTAAAATAATTGTTTTTAGTTCTGTCTGTGGATTGCAGCACTCTCAGAATGTCAGGAAGAGCATTCCACAGATGAGGAGCAGTGGCACAGAAAGCACTGTCCTTCACGGTGCTCAGTCTGGTTCTGGGTATGTGACGCTGGTTTCAATGAGTGGAGCTGAGGGAGCGTGCTGTGGTTTGTGGGGTGATTAGTTCTTTTAGGTAAAGAGGAACATTTACATGCATTGATGCATTTGAACCTGGCTGAGAAGGGAAGCCAGTGAAGCGAGTGAAGAATAGGTGTAAATGTCTCTCATCAGGATCCTAGCTGCGTTTGGGACATACTTGTGCCTCTGAAGACTGAAGTTAGAGTAGATTAATTTTCCTGCATCTGTTGGGGTGAGAGTGGAGCGGTGATGGAAGGAGATTGTGTACATGAGATCCAGAGGTGAGGTGGGCATCCATTTTAACTCTAGGGTTAGTAATTGATGGGGAGAGAGGAATGTTGTGACCAGAGAGAGTGATGATGGTTACAGGAGCTCCTACCATGAACTCCCCACCTCTTCGAGGCATTTAGTTTGAGGATGTTGTGGCACATCCACATATTTATCTCTTCCAGACATTTTCAGGTTGAGACGATGATGACCATTATGATGTCGACAGAGGAGGCTAATCCAGGTTCAGAATGTAAAAATCCTGTACACAGATTAGCTCCAGAGGTGGAGGATTCCGGCTTCAGGAAAGTAAAAACCCTGCCTGGTTTTCCTTCATCCTGTTCACTTGACTCCAATACGAGCTCCATAGCAGAGCTCTGCACAGCTTGACTGCATGCTAGTGAGGTAGTTTAGCCATCAGGGTGAGGTGTGTAGGGCATAGGACACATCTAAAAGTTGCAGGACACCGGCCCTTGAGGTTTTTGATTCAAGAGCAGTAGTTTAAAATCAACTGGTTAAGTGGAGAGGATGAAGGACAATTTGCAAGGGTTTTTAACTTTCTGCAGCTTGATTTACCCACCTCTGGTAACCTCAACTGTATCAAATGCAGCAGAGAGATCAAGGAGAATGATATGAGAGAGAGAGACAACATTTTCTGCCACGAAGAGGCCATTTGTGACTCTTAGCACAGCTATCTCAGTACTGTGGTTTGAGCAGAAACCGGACTGGAATTTGTCAAACTGATTTTTTCGCTTGAGCTCCGGTAGGTGCAACTACCTTTTCTAATATTTCCGATATGAACGAAGGACTGGAGATGGGTCTGGAATTTTAGATTAGATTTTAGATTAGATTCAACTTTATTGTCATTACACAGGTACAGGTACAAGGCAACGAAATGCAGTTTAGGTCTAACTGGAAGTGCAATAGCAGCAAGTGCAGGATAAACAATGGTTCCATATGTACAGGACATGTGTTTTTACTGAATAAATATAGAGATGGATACTATTATAAATTGAATTTTACTGATAGATTTGTCCTATGAGTATAATATATAGATAACCAGTATTGTTACCTAAATTTACAGCTGGATATGTACCGAATATAATATACAGGTGGATATTACTATGAATAGAGTTTTACAGATATGTACAGATATGAATATATAGATAACTAGTATTGTGAACTAAATTTACAGCTGGATATGTACCGAATATAATATACAGGTGGATATTACTATAAATAGAGTATTACAGATATGTACAGATATGTATATATAGACAACTAGTATTGTGAACTAAATTTACAGCTGGATATGTACCGAGTATAATATACAGGTGGATATTACTATGAATAGAGTTTTACAGATATGTACAATAGCATGATATTATAACAGAGTTTACATGTACTATGAATATATGTACTGATGGCTATTACTATAGGCAGTAATTTGATAGGACATCAGGATCAAGTGTGGGCTTATTGAGCACTGACCTTTTCTTAAGGAAGGGGAGACATTACCACTTTGGAGGGAGTGGTTTACAAATAAAATAATGAGGGTGCCAAGGACATATACATGTTTTCACCAAATTGGTTGGAAAACGTTCCAGGAAGAAAGTGGAGGGTTTCATTCTCCAGGCAATGTCCTATCCCTGTTGCTGGGTGACTTTAGGGAAGCAATTCAGGTGGTGGTTGAGGGCAGCCAGAGCATATTCTAAAACATCACAATGGGTAGATGGGATGTAGATGTCATCTTGGATTAAAAGGAGGCCGCGAAATTATTACTTCGTCCTTCATTGGAGGCTTTTGATTGCAGTGATTTTTTTTTTCAACATACCTGATAGTGGAAAAAAGTCATATGGAATTTCCAGGGCACTTCCTTATGGCATCAGACTAAAACTGTGATAAAGTTTCTTTGATGAAATTTGCGTATTTATTTGGTTATTCAATTCAATTTTATTTATAAAGTGCCAATTCACAACACATGTAATCTCAAGGCACTTTACAAAGTTAAATTCAATAAAATCATACAGACAGATTGGTCAAAACGTTTTATGGACAGTCAGACAAGAGGCTTTGAAGCAGCACCCAAGAATCCTTCTGGAGGACCTCATTTTCGGTAGTTCTTTTGTATACCAGTGTGTTGAACCAGTGGATGCAACTGCTTTGGTTTTCCTTGATGTATGAGCATCTGGGAGGATGCTCAACTGGGTGTTTTAATAATCTAGTACTTCATCAACTGATCAAAAGTTGGTTAAAAAAGCTAGAGGTCTGCTGCTGTGATGTCAGGGTTAATGTTCCATGGAAATGAAGTTATAATCTGACACAACCAGATCATAAACCTTTAAGTTGGAGAGAGGAGCAGAGTTTTGGATGACTATATTGAGAGTTTGCCCCTTGCCTCCTGCAGGGTCATTGACAAGTTCTCTTAAGTTAAGCCAACCCTGACTTCAGCTGCAGTGTGATGGGAGGGGCTGTCAGTGTGACTGTCCTCTGAAATTCTAAGATTTGCATAGGATTTGCAGAAAGTAGTGAGAAGAATAAATGATGCATTTGGTCTTGGTGATAGTTAAATGAGAAAAAGAAATATGGGTAAAGGGAGCTTTCTACAAGCTTTCTGGAAGTAAATGTACCCTGAGGGACAGCTCTGATTCAGACCAGAAAAGGTGACTGGTTGGTGCCATGTCTCTGTACTACACACTACACTACATTACTATCGGATCCAAGCACTTATCAAGAATATGGTGGTGTATAAAGATATGATGGACAATCTTTTTCGGCTTCTAGTTCCAGGGGGAATCATCTTATCTATTCCTATGTCCCACATGCCAATCATTGTGATGTGCTCACACAGCACCAATGTGCATGCTCGTGCCTTCCTAGTTTCCTCTTGCTAGCTGCGCAGATGCACTTTTAGTGCATTGTAGCTCCGCTGCTCTCATCGTATACTTTCAAAATGGCTGAGAGTCTCAGGAAGAAAACTCTTACAAGGTTATGAGACGAAGAGGAAGGCCTCAGAAGAAATAAATAAAACAGCAGAGCGTATTTGGGAGATTTCTTTCACCCAATTCCCCTGAGGAGCAGAAGAGTAGGTAAGATGATCTTGCGCACGCGCAGAGTTATATGTAAAAAAAAAAAAAAAAAACAGACTGGGGTGTTTCTTACCTACATTTCCAGAATAAAATCATCCACACTACCTTTGAAAAATAACTTGGAGAAGTGATTAATATATAATGCTAGATTTAAAATTAAATGTAAAGAACTCATTCTTTTTCTTCATCATAAGTCACTCAAAAACCTAATTTAAGAATATGCTCAGTGGTGGGAATGCACTATTCCAAGTAAATGGACAGTGAAGGAAGCATTTGTATAACTGTGCACATAGTAATTTGAAGTTCCACTATGTTGCTGCATTTGGAGATAATTTAGAGGTACCACTGGAGGAATTAAAGTTAATTAACTCTGCCGGCAAAAGTTAATCTTTTCTGCTTCACAATGTAAGTGCAGGCAACATGAGTCCTCAGCCTTGTTGTGGTGTTAGTTTAAAGCTGTCACAATCAGATACTTCATACAAAATGTCCTAAGTAGTAAATATATTAGAATTTCAATAAAATGGTTCTATTTTAAGCTTGCACTTATTGCTGTGGATCCATTGTTGTCCCATGGTGGTGTTTACTTTATAATGGAGTTATCGTCATGGTAGCAGCCGGGCCCTGTCTGGTTTCAGGTTCCTGATTTAATCAGCAGCTATGAGTGTGAGGGATATCTATGCCAGATATAATAACACACAACACACAAAAGTGCACATGTCATCCCTTTAGATTTGGAACAAAGCCGCCACTGAATAGCTCCAGGGTCCCTGCTGACCTCCCCCGCAGTCAAATGAAACATGAAATCAAAGCTTTCCGTTAACCCCTAGACAAATCCGGAAGTGGTGAGACTGTTCAGGTTAAGTCCTTGTGGTGTCGCCCACCTCCATCTTCATTATTAAGTGGAATCAGTAATTCAGCAGGTTTTACTGAGTTTTCTCTGTCACTGCTTAACCTGTCTTTCACAAACAACATGAGAAGAGCAAAAAACATAAAATGAAAAACTATTTGGCTCCAAAATCTCTGCTGCCTCAAGTAAAAATACAGCTACAAGAAACACACCAGAGAGCCGTGAGGCTGAGCTCTTACATATTTGTCCAATCAACAAGCAGGCAGAACAGAAAGTTTAATTTCCACAATAAAGTAAACAGCATGCAATAAAAGCAAAGTGTCAATTTAGTAAAACATCTTCTTGTCAGACAGGACAGGGACAGACATTAAACATTGTTACATCTCATTGAAAGGATGTCTTTAGGCTTTATGACTTTTTAAACTTATATATAGTGCCCATATAATAATCTATCAACATTATTTGTTTTAGTGATAATTACACATCATTTTGGTGACTCTTTTGATTTCCTTAACATTTCAGTTAAAATGGCAACTGCTTTACTTAAGTTGGGTATTGCTAAGTGTCACTATTTTCTAATCATCATGGTAGATTAACCATCAATGAGAAATCAGCCGTGCTGTGAAAAGTTTTCTTTTTTCTTTTTTTACATTTTCAAAGACAAAGATGGTTTAAAGTTCAGGAGGATTTTAAGTAAGGTGGTAATAAAAGGGAGCCTAAATGCTCTGCAATGTCTATTGGTTTAACACAGCATCAAATCATACATGCATCCATTGTGGATTGCCGCACAACACGTTTTGTGATGGACGACAGAGCGTGCGCGGAACGTTTTCAGTGTGAAGCCGGCTTGAGGAAGAGTGCAGACAGCTGGGCCAGAATCATAACAGTACCTTTGTTACATACTATCAAAAGCTTGAATGGATGCTTATCTTATCATAATAGGAAAAAACAGAACTGTTTTATACCGACTGTGCATCAATAAAGTTTTGCACTCATTTGGATACCTGATGGTTTATAGTCATTTTCTGAAGCCAGCCCTAATTTTCCTATAAGGACAATTGGTTATGTAAGTCTATTAAATATTATCTGATGTTAGGGTATCAAGATGCCAAACTGGAGAGCCAATTCATAACTGATGTAAATACAATGGAAAATAAAATATTGAGTTAATAATATAATTTTAATTTGAACAGTACATGAGATACTTTTTTTTTTTACTTTTTGAAAATTCAAAAATACTTAACCAAACTACCCAAAAGAGATAGAAGTAATACGCGATTATGAAGTGCATAGGTATACAAGGGAAGTACTTGGTTTGAAATGGCAACAGGTGGGGTTAGAAAGGAGGATGAGATTGACCAAAGGGTGAAATGAGTTGGAGCCAGCCTGACCGCAAATATTACATGTATGTGGCTTCTTAAGGAAGTCAAAAGGGATGTACAGCATTGGAAACTGGTTTAGTTCTGAGAGCTGTATGCACTGTAAAAGCCAGCAGCAGAGACTTTAGTAACTGAGGGATACCTCGTCCATTGCAGGGCAGGTTGGATCTTCCTCTGCATTTCTTCAGACTGCTCTCCAAAGACAGCGAGCAACTAAGAGGGTGCTCACACTTCTTCCCTGTCCATCCTGTCACGCAGTCACACACACCACAGTTACACTGACCATGACCTGCCAGAAAACAGAGGGAGAGGTAAAGAAAGCTAAGAAGAAAATATATGCGATTTAGGGGAAAAGACAGACATCATTTCATCTGACATTTTAAAATAAGGTGATCCTACACTGAAGTGTTATGATTTATATGCTTTATGTTGTTTATTAAATAAAGTATGTTAAATGCCTACAACTGAAGTATCAACTTAAATTATACTGTGCCCCAGTGTCTGCTAACTAAACAAATACCTTTTGCCAATTTAATTCTTTAAATAACCCATTTGTTGTTTTTTTTATGAAAACATAAATATTATTACAACATCAATAGAAAAGAAACAGCCGCAGTTTGTAGTTAGCCTAAAAAAAACGTATCTAATAAGATGGCCTACAAGTGATGTGGAACCATTAGTTTACAATACCATTTCGAACAGCTTCATATCCCTTCTTCAAACAGCATTCTTACCTGAGCAGAAGTAATCAGTGTATCGGTCGTACATTGCATGGCAGTTCCTCTCATCGCACTCACAGGTGTCTCCATGAATGTCCCCCCAGTCACCAGATGGATCTACATCGTAGCAGGTACATTCCCCACACACACAGGTCCCTAATGCCAAAGAAAAAAAGCATGCCATCTATGAAACATTGCTATACAGCTCATTATTAGAATGATGGGTCTTTCCTTTCATTTAGAAGTACTGGTTGTCATCTCCACTGAAATCTATATGGTTTTGTAAGCAGCTTAAAGACAAAAAAAATTATGCTTGTGTTCCAGTCAATAATAGTTTCCTTTTAAGAAGTGTAATTTCTGAAAACATGGCCACAAACAGCAAACTTACAAGAAATGATGGAGGCCAAGGATTAACACTCTTTTATCGTGCATTCTTTCTAGTGACTCAAGTGCAGAGCCACCAGAATTGACAAGGACTCCTGGATAGGAGCCGAAACATTTTCTGAAAGAACTGAGCGAAAGTCCAGTTGCTCCCGATTTAAGCCTGTTTGTTGTTGCGATGACCCGGATAACTGAGAATTTTCACAGGCATGCAAAGTTTATCAGATCTAATGCTTTGAGTAAGTATCCACACCCCTTACACTTTTCTATTTTGTCAAGGTACAACTTTAAAATGTAATTGCATTGAATTGAGTTGAATACAGTCCTCCTAAGTGAGCAGCACATCTGCACACATCCTAGGGTTCTTGTCCCGGGGGGTAAAAACAAATGGGCACGGCGGAGGGATGAGTCACAAGCGGGTGTATTTATCACCATATTTATGTGTGTGTGTTCATGTTTGTGTGTCAGTGTAGGACCATGAATGTCCAGTAGCCCCTCTCCAACCATTAGTCTATGATGGTGCATTTCTCAGCCAATTCAGTAGAGCACTTTTCCAGGTGACAGGTGTCATGGGAGGGCAGCTAGTGGGCGCGTAGCGTCTTGTTTACATAACATCCAGGAGAGTTTGAGATACCAGCCTCCAAGGCCAGCATTGGGCGAGCCAATTCAGATAGCAAAACATTGTTGTCTCAGGCTAACTGTGAAATGTTTCCATTTGCCTTAAAGCCTTTCTGGCACTTTTTAGTGGCAAGTCCAAAACAGCAGAATTTGTGGTCTTTCCACCATTGAGCTTAGAATTTCCCCAATATCTATTTCATTCAACACTGAGTTCAGACCATAGCCGACATGCGGTGCTGTGCAAAGATCACATCCAACTTGCGGTTTTGATCACAAAGCCACTAAGTCAGGGTGTTCACATCTCAATTTAATCCTTCACACTGCCTCCCCATGGCCAGGTCAGCTGCTGAGATTTTCCGAATTTATCGATGTACAAGGTAACCGCCAGCCTCAAAAAGCAGAAATCCTGTTATCATAAATCCAATTATGTATGCATCTTCCATGTCCTTGACAGACAAAATAGAAAGACATTCAATCCTATGCCTCTCCCTGGAGTCCATAGTATATCCAGCTGCAAAAGCTGGGTTCTCCTTTGCCCTGTCTTCTCATTGAGAAAAATGTATCAATTGGGTTGAGCAACCACCTGACCAGATCCATGGTTTGTAATCCAGATGATTTGCAGGAAAAGGCTCTGAGAGAGTTACAAAGTGACATAAGACAGAGACAACAAGCAAGGAAGATTTGGAGAGGAGAGGAAAAGAAAGAGCATCCACCTCCACGAGAGCCGAAAAAAAACATTTTTAATTTATTGTAATTTTTGTTATAGATAGACATGAGGTAATCAATCACTGTAAAGTAAGAGACAAATTAGACATGTTTTCAAGTTTATTTACTAAAATAAATCTTAATGGACTGATACCTGAACCTGCCATTCCTATTCAAAGAGAGTGAAATTTTAGTTTGTTCCTGTCTGAAAAACATCTGAACAGATTGTAAGAGAGCTCATCAGCGTGTAAGTCTTGCCTTAAATACTGGAGTGAATTTAGGCATGGACATATTATTGTTTTCAATTGTTTAGGGCTCTTGTCCTGCTGGAAGTTGAAATGTTCCGAGGTCTTTTACAGCTATGACAGGATTTGTTCCAGGCTTGCCCTGAAAATAACCCCATACAGCTTTTTATCAACTTGAACAGGTTCTGTGTTCCTGCTGAACAAAGGCATCCCCATAGCATAATTCTACCAACACTGTATTTCTCCATAGGGATGGTGTGCACAGTATTAGATTTTAAGCTACTTCACTGCATTACCCCCAACGGTGTGTTCCTTGATGAAGCTGTTTTATGATGTTTTCTTAAAAACCTTGGAGGCCTTCGCATCCTGAGATTACATTACACACAGTTGGTCTCTATTAGCCCCTAAGATTACTTCTGAAGGTAAATACGTAAATTTTGTTTAGAAGGAACAGATTAAATGGGCTGACTAAATATGCACACCAGACATTCCTGATTTTTTTATTTGTATAACATGTAGTAAATTATAATTTATTTTCTACTTGACATTTACACGCTGCCATGTGGTTGGTCTATTTCATAAAAAAAACAATAAGATATTCTGAACTTTATGATTGCCAAACAGAAACAGAATGTGAAAAGATTCAAGGTTATTTTAATATTATTGTAAGGCACTGAGAGGTGTTTTTTTACATTCATGTCTTTTTTACCATCCATTCATCTATCCATTTTCTTACTCACTTTATCCCTCATGGGGTTGTGCAAGGGTTGCGGGTGCCTATCTCCAGCATTTTCAATGGGCGAGAGGCGGGGTACACCCTGGACAGGTCTTTTTTACCATTCAGTTGTAATTATTTATAAAATACTATTCATGCCATTTAAACATCAAATAAAAAGGATGAGAAGGGATTCAATTTATTGTGTTGATTACATGAAATCCAGTTCAAAACTATTTCAATTAACACCATTATAATCCCAATTAGTGCAGTCAAACTGAAGATTTTTTTTCTATAAAAGGAAGTCAGCAGATTGTGCTTGTTAATAAGTGGTATGAGATCATTGGAAGGGTGTTCTTTTCAATCACACTTTTGACTGAAAAAGTTTTTTCCACTCATACCAGCAAATTAAACATTCATGATGAAATATATTCACAAAAAATGTCTTCTGCCTTCTCCAAAGATATGTTTTTTTTTTATCTTGGAAAAACAACTGCATCCAAAGTAGATTTCCTTTTCCTTCAGTTTTTTTTTTCAATCTTCATTCCTTCATTTATCTTTTTCCTCTCCTCTTTTCATTTGTTTAACATCTTAGCCCAGGCATGAGCAGAGCAGCAGCTGGTGGAAACCCATTTCCTCTTATCGAGGGAGACAGAGCACAGGGAACCCCAGGGGAGAAGGCCAGCTGGCAGTCTGAGGGGCTGAGGCTGCTGCATGTCTGCCCTGTGGCTGAGTGTTCAGTCTTTCTCACCCTCTCATAACCTTGCAGTCCTGGATTAATAAACCTATGAATTATTCGCCACCAGTGTCAATGACAAACTGCACAGGGTTAATGAGCCACGTGTATTATTTTCTTAATGTTATAGTTATATGTTTTATTTGGGCATATAAACCATGCCCTTCTATATGAAAAACCTGTGTGCAGCTGTCAGCATCAAACAGTCCTGTTGAAAGCAATACATGTCATGCTAGTAGCCTCTGGCAGTTTGCATCTGGTATGTTTTATGCTGTCTACTGGGAAGGCCAGGTGAGCTTAACAGAGGAGGTTTGATACTTTGATGGGATAAAGGAGAATTATCTGCAGCGTTCTGCCAGTCAGATAATTATGCCCTTTATCCCAGAGTGCCAGCAGAAGATGAGGCTTACAGACAAGCAAAGGAAATGACAGAAAGAAGACATTTACCGTCTCGCACAGAACAATACACTTCACATCTCCAGATCTATATGAGACAATGAAATCAAATCACCTCTTAATTATGTGACACCCCCCCCCCCCACCCCCCAATCCATTGTCTATAATCAGCAGGAATTGTTTCACAACCCTTTAAATCAGGAATATTGCAGACTAGATGGCAGCAGGTTGCCTTTGATTGGAAAGACTTTTATCATAATCAGCAGAGACGTACTCGCTTTAACAGGTGAGTAGAGCAGATTGACAGTATTCAGTCTCTTATGTAGAAAAAGGCTTTTTTCAGTTTTTCATATAGTTAGATTATTCCTATTTGATTTCGGTATTTCAGTTTCATGATTTAGTGCTGAGTTTATGTATTGTTCTTTATTATTATTATTATTATTATTATTATTATTATTATTATTATTATTATTATTATTATTATTATTATATTTGAATGGTCTTGCTATGTGAAACTTTTTTTTTTCACCCTGTTTCGCAACTCTTTTGTTTACTTCAGCTTTACTCCTGGGCCCCGTTTCACAAAGCCAGGTAAGTGGAAATCCAGAGTAAATTCTGGGGTAAATTCCAGCACACCGTGGCTTTTCCGTTTCAGAAAGCTCAGAAGCCATTACCCTGCAATGGTGGTCCAGGGTGTGAACATGTTTGGTTTTAGTTCTAGCAAGAAAAATGGAAGATGCTTAAAGATTAAAAAAAAATGTGTTTGCATCATGGTTGCTCACCTTTATAATTAAACAAAATATTTCCTACATAATTTAAATGTAAATATAAGACATAAAACTGCATTCATAAAAACTGTTTTCTAAAACATGTATTAGTGAAAAAAATAGAAACTGAACCTCTCAAAGCTCCTTCACAGGGGAAAACAGATATCTACACCACAAAGTTGGTCATCTTGGTACACTTTTTCTCCTTTTTTTTCTGACAGTTGTGCACTTGACCAGAAATTGCAGCTCTGTGATGGGATTCCCATGTAGACTCATTTCATCCAACTACTTAACATACCCTCAGTCAGACCACTGCAATTAATTTTTGAGAAATTCACTGAAATCCCACAGGAGCACTTCAGTTAACTTAAATGAGATATTCCTCTGACTGTGTATTCATCATGCTATGATGAATAACAGAACATGATTCTTTTTAAGGCAGTCTAGTGTCTGGGTTGTCTTTAGTTCTGTATTTTACCCGACTGTTTTATAGTTTGGAGTTAGTCAAACAAGAAGAGTAGCCAAGTGTGTCCTTCTTTTAAAAGTATGCAACCGGGGTTGATTTTCCAGCGAGGCTCCCCCCAGAGGGCGAAAGTAAAAGTGCACTGTCATAAAGATGCTCAGCTGTTCTGGTTTCTCCATCAAGCCAGGCGCGGTTGTTTTGAGCTTAGCAGACAGGCGAACGCAACGAAAAGTGGAAAAAACGGCGGTACAAACAATGACTAACACAGTGAAAGTATGAACATCAAGCCTCCCGCAGCGCTATCTTGGCGAGGCGGCCGCCGCGGCCGCCTCCCAGTTTTATTATTATTATTTTTATTTTTATTTTTATGTTGGCGAGACGCTAACGCCACCGCCTCGCCAAGCCGCCGCCGCCGCCTCGCCGCCGCCGCCGCGGTAGCGTCTCGCCAACATAAAAAAAAAAAAAAAAAAAAAAAAAAAAGGTTAATAATAATAATAATAATAATAAAACTCGCCAGACTTCTGTGTGTGCGGGCCGTGAGCTCTTGCAATTGCAAGTGCGGTATTTCCCCCACAGACCCCCAGGGCGGCCGAGAAAACCTTTGTTCGACCTAAAATGACTTATTTAATCATCCAAATCGGTATGGAACACATTAATTAACTGAAAAATGTTGTATAGTATGCCTTTAAATACTGACCCACCACACACATTGAGCCCAAGCAACATGTTACACAGGCCTGGATCCTGCTTTTTGAAATTTTTGAAAGAAAAAAAAACTTCATGCTGTTTCATTTATGACATCTGACTGCTTCACGTCACAAACTTGATGATTTATTCTTTACACAAGATGATGATGTCATTATTATCATCAAACTATAATTATTTGCTCCAGCAAAACAGTATAGGATATTTGCAGTCATGGATGGGCTTTAAACAGAAGGAAGCTCAGACAGATGGAAGTTCAGACATGTTTCAGTTCAAGAACAAGTTCAACATCCTTCTGCCCATATCCAAACAGACACCCCACCCTCCATTGACCCAATGCATTCTTGTGACACCTCAAATGTTCTCTCTTCCACCTCGGCTATGGGGCCATCTGCTTTCACTTGATTGTGTTCAACAAAATCCGAAGATGCTGATGCTTCCTTTGTCTCCCCCTTCCTCCTAGACGTCAACCAGATGTCAGGGGAAAAGGGAGCTGGAGAGACTGAACCGGAATAAGGCTGCAGGTCAAGATGGCGCCTGTCCCATAGTCCTGAATGCCTGTGCAGAGCAGCTCTCTGGGATTCTACAGCACCTCTTCAATCATATCCTGACCCAGGAGAAGGTTCCGGTGTAGTGGAAGACCTTCTGCCTTGTCTCAGTACCAAAGACAACTCACCCATCAGCGCTCAATGGCAATAGATCTATTGCCCTGACTACAAACATCATCAAGGTCCTGGACAGACCTTTGTTGGCCGATCTGAGCAAGCAAACAAGTAGCTATAAGGACGCCATGCAGTTTGCTTATCACCTTGGAGTTGGAGATGAAGATGCCGTCATACACCTGCTTCAACAAACCCACTGGAATCTGGGCAAAGCAGACAGAACTGTGAGGATCGTGTTATTTGATTTCTCCAGTGTATATAACACAATTCAGATCAATTTGCCTTGTCAGAAACTCCAGAAGACTCAGGTAGTGTAACGCTTGCAGATCTGCTGTGTTTTTGTTCCCTGCTGCTGTGTGCTGACGTCACTCTCTGCTCCCTGAGCTGCTCTTGCAAATTCCCCCTGAGTGTTTACACCTGCAGCAGGTAGCTCTTATTACTGGGAGCTGTGGCACCTGGGAGGAGCCCTATTTATACCTGGCTCACCCAGTGTGTATAGGTGCCATATTCTCAAGAACTGTTAGTGTGAGTAGACCTTCCAGCGTTCCTTGACTGCCTTTCTGTGCGTGTCTCTGATCGTTGAGTGGATTCCTGCCTTTTTGCCTTGCCCCTGTCGGACTCTCTTGTTTGGTCTTCAGATTCTGGACAATGACACCCTGCAAGTACCTTGACTCTTCCTCTCTGCCTCAGCCCTTCTGTTACCTCTGCCTCTTTGAGCTCATTCTGGATAAAGTCCCTGGACTGGATTCAGGACAAAGGTTCTTGGCTTTCCCCTCTGCTACCTCTGATCACCTGTGCATGACCCTCAACTGTCCCCTGGTTAAACTCTCAGCTCCTAGCTGTGACTGGAGTGCTGTATTGGCTGACAAATAACCACCCACTAACCACTCGAACCCACGTCAAGAAAGGTTAGTGGCTTATATACAGTGCACACTATCTCCTACTGTCTGTCCTGCAGCCACTGACCTGTCACTCTCCTTTTACAGTGGTTCCTGTGTTTGTGCCTGCCAATTACCAGTCCAGCTACACCTTTTGCTTTACTAAATCATTTAAACCGCTCCCTGTGTCTCTGTGTATCGGATCCAAAACATGATTCTTTACAGGCAGAGGCCTCAACTATTGCCAGGATCAAATTTTATCTGACAAATAGACCACAGTTTGAGAATGAAGGGTTGTGAGTCTAACAAGGTAGTCAGCCGCACATGAGCACCACAGGGAACTGTACCTTCACCAGTCCATCTCCAGAAATACTTTGATGCCTTTGCGGTCATTGGGTGTATTAGAGAGCAAACAAATCTGAATACAGGGAGTTGGTGTACTGCTTTGTGACATGGTGGGGAATTAATCATCTCATCTTGAACGTGAATATTACAAAGCAGATGAATGTATAGATATCAGGAGAAACATATCTTTTATAAGCCTCTTGTCGAGAGCGTATCATCTGCCATCATCTGTTGGGGTAGCAGCATCAGACCCAGTGACTTCAAAAAGCTCAACACGCTAAACACGTAAAGAAGATTGTCTCTGTTCTGGAGACTCCTCTAGAATCTCTGGAGATGATTGTGCAAAGGATTCTTTATAAAATGAAAAACATTATGGACAACCATGAGCATCCTTTTCATTAGACTGTTTTACAATAACAAACAGTCAGAGGGTTCTTCAGATCCGCTGTAATACAGCAGAAGATGCTGCCTGCTTGCTGCCATCGGCATCAACAGCAACTCTTTGAAGAAATCAGCATAATATGAGTTACAGCAACATTTAATTTCCCTTTGTGATTAATAAAAAATGTTTTGATTGAATTTAAAATGGGTTACTTGCTACAACGCAACACAAATACAACAAAATCATAACTGCTGTTAATTCTAATAGGTCTCAAGTCTAATATCCATCCCTCACCATTCCGGTGTTTTAATGGTTTCATAAATTACTGACATTACATGGTAAATTTCTGGCTACACAAATGAAAGGTTGTCTAAATTTAAAATCCTTCCATGATGTATTAAAAGCTAGCTTATATGAAGTAAAGGTATTGTGATTTAAAAAAAAAAAAATCATATATCAAATTAAATTAAAATCTTTATGGTTTGCTAGGTTAGTTGAACATTGTTTTCTAACTGAAAATATTCATATTTGCCAAGCTTAGGAGTGGTATACCAACAGTGAAGATATTGAACAAACCTCTGTTGCTGCAGATTTTGCCGTCTGGCGATGTGCATTTCCGCTTGCTCTCCCATGGGCTGATGTCACACTGGTAATCACATTTGTCTCCATGCCAACCAGCAGCACAGTAACAGTTTCCACAGTAACACTGGCCGTGGCCTGGAAGGACATGAAGGAAGCCATACGTTCTCATGTAGGGAGACTGACAGACACATTTCGAGAATTCAAATAGTTTGTTTTAGCATAGTTCTGGATCAGAAATATTATTACTCCTGATTTTACAATATCTATTTCACATATTGATCAGCTATAACCTACATTTCGCTGCACACAAACTGTAGCCCAGCTGCAAAGAGTATGACATAAAAATATATGATACCTATCTATCACCAGACAGCTTTAATGCCTGGCTTTGTGTCGCTGACTCAAATGATGTTTGATGAAAGGGAAATAATTAATTTTTATTCAATACCACAAGATTTAGTATTAAATCAGTAGCGACATTGAAAAGCCTGCTCATAGAACAAGTTGACAGCTCTAAACTAGCTAATTACTGCCTGGTGTTAGTAAACTGTAGAGACTCTTCTCATGATTGACTGCTTTGGACAGATGCTGAACACTGCTTAATATGGTGTATATTGTAACACATTTTTGGTCCTGCTGCAGTATAGGACAGATAAAGTACATAAATATTATTGTATAGTACCGTGAAAAGAGGTTCTCATTCATAGCATTTGTTTCGATGCTACTCTGAGAACCGGGGTTATGCAAGTAACCTATAGTTCTACTCACATAACATTTTCCCATTTTTGTCATGTAACAACCACAAATTTCAATGTTTGCTATTGGGGTTATATGTGATAGAGAAAGCCAAAGCAACATATAATAATGAAGGGTGACAAAAAGTAAAACTAGTTACAGTTTACAAAAATATTTTTAAAATTCTGCCTGTATTTTTGTTCTGTCCCCTTTACACTGATGCCCAGTGCAACCGATTGCCTTCATAATTTATATGAACTAAATACAATGCACCAGGGTCAAGTCTGTAGATGGGACAACTATTAACCATGGAAATTTAGCCTCCATGGAAAAGTCGCAAGGAGAAAGCCTTCATAAAGAGGCATACAATGTCTCTTTAAATTTTGATCATACCCAATAACAGTAAATGTGTCTAACAAAATGTTCTAGTCAGATTGAACCATAGTATGACTTTTTAGCCTGCATACAAAATGCCATGTGTGGCAGAAGAAAACTTGTACACTAGCCTGACCACACATTACCAGAAAGCAACTGGTTGGTTCCAGCATAACACTCTAAAGATTATTTTCTTCATCGGGAACAAGGAACTAGATCAGAATTATTGGAAGGTGGATGGAGGTAAAAAAGAAAAGGGCAAATTCTTTCGGAAAATTTATTAGAGACGGCAAAGACTTGAGCGGGACAATGACCACTAGGACAACAACTAGACTAGAAAGGAAGGATTCAAATCGAGCATGTGTTATCATTGTGTTCAAATTGCTCATTCAATAAATAGGCTTAAACTAGAGGTGGACAATAATTCATTATGAATATATATCGCAATATAACTTTATTCAATAAAGTTGACATGACATTATATACCAATATTTGAATATACATTACAGTCTATGATTGCAGTATTTGTCACTGACCGATGGTCTGGATTCTATGTATTTTATTTTTTTTTAAAGTAAATGTTTCTAGAATGTTGTATCGGAGGAGTTTTATAAACATGGTAAAATAATTGTCATAAGTTTATACAAGCATATGTCTTGGGCTTTGTTTGCAGTCATTCTGAGGCTTTTATTTTGTCTATATCGATATCGTAATTATATCATATTGTCCAAAATTAAGAAATACATCGTGATACAAGTTTTGGCCAAATCGTCCAGCCCTAGCCTAAACACAAATAGAGATTTTAGACTTGACTTTAATGAATTGATGTACAGCTGTAATTGCCGTGGCAACTAATCAAATTTAATAGCAAAGGTGTGTGTGTGTGGGGGGGGGGGGGGGGTCTTTTATGTAAAACCGCAATAAGATACACTGTGGTTTGCAATGTGACTAAGCACAAGAACAGTTCAACAGTACGTTTGCAAGGCACTGTGTGTTGACTTTCTTGTTTCCTCTTGTAAATATATATATATATATATATATATATATATATATATATATATATATATATATATATATATATATATATATATATTGTGATTTCACACCTGACACATTGATCTTTGACACCAAAAACTTAACTGTCTATCTTCAGAATTAGTGGACAAGTTCTACATCTACTCTATACCAGAAGTTCAGTAACAAATTTATGGAATGCCGTCTCAAAGCTCTCCATAATATGGGGTTTGGTACGTAGTGTCTTCTAACTGTTGTTTCTTAAGTCATTAAAGCTCTTTTGTTTAGTTTTTTTATGCGGCATCTTTTCTAGAAAGAGTTAATGGGGCATTAAGAGCACTGGTGAGTGTAATCTACCTCCACAAACCTCTCCTGTGTCCTCATCCAGACATTCACTGTCATCACATTCACAAAAGCGTCCCGTCACAAAGCCCTTGTCGTCATTATTGTCACACAGGCAGCTCCCACAGTGACAGGTCCCTGTTAAAAAAAAAAAGGATGAAATTCTTACACACTGTTTAAGTACATTCATTGTAAATGATCAAGGTTCTGAGTTTTTGTTGAACTTTATGGTATGTAGTTGCTTCTAAACGGTAAAATACAATCACTTTGATGCAGCGCACTGAAAGGTGGTTCACAGCTGTGTGCTTGAAGACGTGTTTTTGAATCAAGTGCCAACAGGTTTAAGCCGATGTTTGACAACTAAAGGTGGTGGTGTGTTTTCGCGTGTGTGCTGGAGCTTTTTGGATTAGGTGTTAAAGAACCAGAAGGCTAAACGGACACATGCTGTGAATACATTAGCATTTCTACATTTTTGAATAGGCCACATCCTGCATGAGACATGCTTTCACACACTCTCATACACATACCACACGGATAAGCACAGACCCATTGAGACTTGTTTATCCCTCATTTAGGAGAAAGCTTTCGGAGATGAGTAGGTTGAGCCCAGATGGGCAACTGGCTGTAAGTGGCAGCCTTGACCGATAGTTGAGCTAACATTACCCATGCAACATCCAGACACGAACATGTGCGATGGGAGTAAAATATGTGTAGACATGATATTAGAGGGTAAATTATCAGAATGTTGTGGTAGCATTCTTAAAGGTCTTTCAAGATTCATCACTACACTGTAACACGAGAACTAAAAGTATTTACGGTAAAACTTTCTTGAAATTTGTGTATTTGTCCTTGGTCTGAGCAGGTAAATAAGATGATCTGTCAATTGAATGAGTATTTCTACCCCTAAAATAAGATAACTAGATAAACTGCACTTGAAATTGGATGATTGAGAGGAGTTGTTCCTATTCTAAGTGCAAAAATCTTATTCCATTGGCAGATCATCTTATTTAGCTGCTTAAATCAAGGGCAAATACACTAATTTCAAGGAAATTGTACTTACTTTTCGTTCCCTTGTTGCAGTGTAGATGTTGCCTTCTTAGTTAAATAAGGTGTTACCGTGCACAAAAAATTTGGTAGTCAGCCTGCCATGCCAAAACTTAGACCATGCACATTGTTTCTTTAGGGTTTTGACTAGGAATCCTTTAATCGGTTTATTTTTTTTGGTTTGAGGAAAGTACAAGAGCTACTGGCTGTAGTTCCCCCTGTGTGTGTCTGCACTCAGTTGCAAGTCTCCTACAAACAGTAAAAAACATTATCATCTCAAGTAACTAGAAACTTATACCAATATGACTAAAAATAGCTTGGTCATAAAGCTAGCTTAAGCCTACAATGTCTTTTGAGGTAATTTCATCATGCAGGGTAACATAAAACATGCCCATACTCTATATATCAATCTACCATGTAATACTAATGAAATTTAGCATGTTATCCCACTGCACTGTAAATCTGTTGAATTTTCAAGCTTAGACATGATGACCCCGATTTTAATGAGATGTCAAACTGTGACTCAGTATTGGCATATATGAGGTTTGGGAAAATAATTATTATAATAAGGTGCTGTAGTATATGTCGTATGTCTTCCTCTTTGACCAATCACTGACAAATCACATCTCGGCCCTACTCTGCTCTGATCATACCCACTCCTGAGTAGGGGTGGAAAAAGCCACAACGGTACTGAAAAAAAAACAGTAAGCGAAATGCTCGCAAAGAGGGTGGAGCCGAGTAGTTTGATTTGCTAAAGGCTAGTTAGGTGCATGCTCTGTAGGTTACATAGCCTGAAGGTTGAGAACTTTACATGCTGATTATACCTGTGTGAAATTTTCCACTGGTCGGCCTTGTGAAAGTGTCTTGCTATGCTGAAAGCAGCTCCCAAATGTAATGTTTTCTGACATTACATATGACAAACCTCCTCCAGCATTTTTGTCTTGTTGGCATCAGGGGTGATGTAAACATCAGAACAAAATACTGCTTTAAATTCTGAGGACAAGTAAGGCTCTCTGGGAGTTTCTTTGAGGATGAAAACATATATAAAATATTAATGTATTTTTCATAGATAAAACTTTTGTGCAAATGAACTTTTAATGGCAAAGGGACATACAGTATGTAAAGCTGTTCCGGCACAATGCTTCGCAAAAGTGATCAAACTTTTTTACATTTTGTCATGAGACTGTTGTATCGTACATAATTGAGAAGTGAAAAGAAAGTATTTTTTTTCTTTAAAAGTAAAAATCTAAAACATGTGCCATCCTTTTCTAATCTTTAACAGCTTTGCACATCTAGAGATTGAAAATTTTGGCCATTCGTCTTTGTAAAATAGAAATAGCTCAGTCTAATTGGATGAAGAGCATCTGTAAACAAACATTTTCAAGTCTTAATAGCTATTTTTCCTTCCTGGCTTCCTTGTCCCTGCAAAGGAAATGCACACTGCTGCTAGCACCATGTTTCTCAGTGGGAGGAACTGTGTTCAAAGTGATGTACTACATTATTGGTTTTCTGCACAAATCATGGTTTGCTTTTAGAGGAAAATGTTAAATTCTGGTCTCATCTGACCAGAGCGCCTTCTTACACATGTTTTTTTTTTTTTTTTAAGAACAGCTATTTTCTTGTTACTCCTATAGAGGATGGACTAAAAGTTTTCATGTCCACATATTTTCCCATCTGAGCTGTTAGCAGAAGCTCCTTCAAAGTTGCTGGGGATCTCACAGGTTAATGTTTTCCCTGCCCGGCCTGTCAGTTTAGGAGTACAGCGGCGTGTTGGGGTGTGTGCCTGGGTGAGCAGTTGTGTCTCTCCATCTTTGGATGATAGATTTAACATGTTCCTTGAGATGTTCCAAGTTAAGGATATTATTTTATATCCTAAACCATTTTTTTAAATACAAGGGCATGTTCCATAGTCTTCATGTTGTTGTTTGCCAGTGTTGTTCAAGAAACCTGTAAGGCCTTTACCAGAACAGCTATATTCATGCAGAAATTAACACAGGACTTAACGTAAAGGGCAAACAACCACAATTCTCACTTTTTTATTGGTAAAGAAGTTTGAAAACAATCCATCAGTTGTCTTCTGCTTCATTAATGATGCGCCGTTTTTGCATTTTTTGTTGTCTGTACCATAAAATCAACCCAAACCCTTACACTGAGGTTCATAGTTGCAACGTGAGAAATTGTAGAAAAGTAAAAAAAAAAACTCAAGCAGTAGGAATAGTTTTGCAAGTCCTCATAGTTTTTGCAGCTTTCTAAACCTTGTTTTGTAATGCTGTGGGCTGATATGTTGTTGCAGTACCTCTGTTGGAGCAAACAACCCCCTGTTGGTTCTTGCACAGCTCTGTGCTCTTCTTGCTTGATAGGCTACACTCCTCCTGAAACTGGCAAGCTTCTCCGAACCAGCCTTCGTCACACTCACACATCCCACAGTCACAGTAGCCACGGTCTAGAGGGAAACATAACACACCACATGCTGTTCATAAGTGCCGAGAAGTATGCAGGTTACCAGTGCTTCACATCAGAACAAGGACACAAATGTTATTTTATTATCTATTATAACACTGCCATTCCAGGTGAGTGGGGCGGAGTTGTACTACAAAATTATGGTCAAATTTCATGTGCTTACCAATTGAACGTTTGTTTTTTTAAGTAACTGCTACCAAGTTTTCTTTTGTGTTTGACAGAACAACCTCCCACATGAATTAATCCATTAGAACACACTTCTGTGTTCAGAGTAGATATCCAGACAGCCTGGCATCATTGTTTGTCATTATACTGTTGGCCACATTGAGCACCATAAAGAAAAAGGATGAACCATTTGATGCAAATAAAAGCTGTCAACAGGTTATTATGAATGTTACTCTCATTGCCTTTAGCAGTGAGGGGCCTTGCATGTCATGCTCGGTCCTTCCCCAGACTCGTTCATCATGTAAATGTGGCATCACTTTCAAGGGCTATCCATCAGTCATTAGGAACATGGAGGTCCCCCCCCCCCCTCCCCATCTCTCCTCATTATAGTAACACCTCTGGGGACTGTGGTGACTTGCTAAGAAAACTGACTTTTGAAATATAGAATCAGAAATGTTATAAAATGTAGAGATTTTTTCTGACCTTTAAGGTTTTAGGAATTTACATTCAATCACAAAAATATAAAATGAAATAAAAGTATTTACTGTGAGACGGTACACAAAACGGTTAATTTGGATGTCTGCAAAAATGTTATTTGTAAAGGTATTAATGAATTACTTTTTCCATTTTGAGATTCAAATTTAGTTTTAAAAATGTTTCTGTCCAACTTCATTTGCGTTCACATTATGATGTGTCATATCCATGGGACTGTGGGTAGTGTGTGTGTGTGTGTGTGTGTGTGTGTGTGTGTGTGTGCTTCACCTCTTCCACTACAGGGTGTGACTGGCAGGTGACTCCGTTCAGCTCCAGCCCATCAAGACCAATCAAGAGAACCTTAGGAGGAGCGGCTTTCCCTGAGGCAGATGCCAGATCGTTTATACTCACCGAGTGGTAATCAGGCCTCCAATCTTTGCTTGTGATCTTCTTATAACCTCCCTATGACCTTTCGCTTATCTCCTTGTGTCCTCCTTTGCAGATATCCTCATCTCCAGTCCCTAGCTCTGTCCAGGATCTCCGTCCACTGCCACCTAGTCATCATACTCCTATAAACGGCTCATTCTGGAAATCCCTCTGATAATTTCTCCTACCTCCCTCTACTTGTTCACCCTGTTGGGGATATGCTGTCAGAATTCCTCCATACTCCACCAACACCACTTACCGTACCTAATTGTCCACCCTCCTACTCTCTGCAGCAATCACAACAAAAACACAGGTTCATTACTAACCTGCACTGTTGCTACAATCTGCCAACATCTGCCTCTGTGAGTGTACTTACCTCCTAGATCTTCATCTTCTCCACAAACAGTAAGAATAAGTTATTTCTTATTCATCTTTGACAACATTATCGTCAGTTTCCAAACTCTACTTCTTCTTCTGCCAACACTCATTTCTGCTCCACAGTGCCTACCTGGGCTTCTCCTGAGCCCTGAAAAAACCTTTGCCTACTTGTTAGTGTCAATAAATCATATAAACCTTCCTCAGTAGTTCATAGTCCATAGTTGTCTTTTCAAGGGTCTTACGAAATGCCAATGTGACAGAATAATCGGGACAGCAACATCCTGCGACACAACAGCCTACCCTCCACTCAGAACAAGGTATGCTCTTTGGTAACAACGAATCCCTGTTGCAAGATCCAACAGCACAACTCATTTGCTCAAACTTAGAATACATTATCTACCCAAATAGTCAGGGCTTCTTTCTCCAGTGTGCTCTAGTGTGTAGCTGCTCACCTTGCTCCTTCACTGACGATGATAATGTAATAATTTTATATATGATTGGGCTCCCTCAAGATGAAGCTCTCCGGTGAGCCAGGGCTGTAATTAATCAAAGCACAATTCACCTATTTTCTTTGGATGAGTCTCTCAAGCCATCTAAGCAGACTTTTGTCACACAGGCGAAGTGAAGGAGAATCCGCTAAAAGACTGTGAAAACAATGAAAAAGGCCCAAATAGCAGAGATGGCAACAGATTTCTAGCCTCGTGAGACCATCCTGATCTCGCGAGCTTTCAAGGTTTCACTCGCAGATCAGTCTGGCTACTCTCCGTTAAAGAAAATTTGGAGCCGTTCACCAAACGAACGTCCAATCAGCGTTGGCTTTGAGGCGGGTTGAGGTGTGACGCAACGGGAAGCGCGTCAGTTCAGTCTAAACAACATGGCGGCTTCAGCCGATGAAACTAGCGTTAGCGTGGCTATCGAGCAAGTTTTATCGGAATTACAGAGTATTTCTTTGCTGAGCTAACGAGCCTTTACCTGCAGCAGCAAGAGTAGCTTGGCTTGTGGTTGTGTTTTCGTCGTCGCTCGTAACAGAGCGACGAGGAATCTGATTGGTTTATTTGGCCCGTCTATCACCAACATAGGCCAATCAGCTAACCAGTATTTTCGCCCCTTCCCAAAGTTACTTCAACGGAAGGTTTCCAGATGGATATGCGGAGCAAATCTATCTGGCGGAGTCAGGTAAACAGATTTCTACATGACAGCAGAATCAAGGTGGAATATCCCAGGTCTTATAGGACCTTTCCTTAATGCACCCAATGAGAAGCTTAAAGATGAACTCTCCTGCAGAGATTAATCTGAGTGCCTTCCTGGGTCCCTCTCCCTGAAGAAACATTAAAGTGTAACGCACCCTAAAATCAACTCCTTTTTTTGCAGATAAACTGTGACTGTACCGAGCCTGACCTTCTGAAATGCCTCGCAGTAAAGCGGCAGCCCAGTGTGATCGAAGGCCAACCGCTATTAATTAAATACGCCGATCTACAGCAACTTTAAGAACCTCATATCAGAACATTTACTCACGTCAGTCAACTCTGCAGTCACATCTGAGCAATCGGCAGGTTTAGTGTCTGCTTCAGTGAACGCCAACGTTCATACTGTATTCCCAGCGACATTCCAGGCATTTCGCTCTTGGAAACCTTTTTTTTTTTTTTTGCTTTTTTTTCAATGGATTTTGGACAATTCTTCATTGTTACGCTGGGCGATGCTAATAGCCAGTAGCTGTTTCCTTATTTTCACCCCTGCTTCGCTTGCACAATGTCGTACTTCCTCTGTTATTAAAAATAAAGGCTATGTTAACTAACAAATTGTGCAAAATCAAAGCTTAAAACGGCAAAATAATAACTAATACACCAACATGACATGATAATCTTTCATAAAAACTTTGTACGCAACCAGAGGGAGCAACTGACAGAAATTAAAATACATCAAATAACGTGGCTATGCACCTTTAAGTCAGCATCAACGCTCAAAAGCTTGACCAATGTTCACCCTCTTTTTGCCTCTTTTTTGTTCCGATTATATCTGAGAAATGTAATGCCAAGAAGAAGCCATTCCTCAGTGTTATGTTGAAGCTACTACGATCTGGCAACGGCCTGACCTCCTTCTCACTTAACTTCAACCTACTGTTCCTATTGGTGCAGAATCCTTTCGTGTCGACATTGGCATCATAACCAGAAGTAAAATATTCATATTTTGTGGACCTGTGAAAATGTATTAAACAATTATTTATATAACTGAAATGTATAGTTTTCCAGACATAACGTTATATTATTGTTCAGTGAAATTAATAATTTTATTTTGCACTGCTCTAGATGTTGTCTGGATGTATTATTTTTGAAACAATAATTTTGTGAGGAAAAAGTTGGAGCTACAACCTTTCATATTACCAATAAACATGTAGATGCTCCAACATACATATACACATGTATATACAGTTACATAATACTCCTACATATACAAATACAGGAAAAAGTACCTTAAATACTTGTCTTTCAGCCCAGGTTTCTATACTCACTGATTATCATAATTTTGCATAATGATTTTCATATTTATATTTGGACATGGCTTTAATTCCACATTCAGATCCTTCAATAATCTCACAACACAGACTAATACACAAAATTGTTTCCTGGTTATTTAAACCGTTTGTGTTTCAAATTTAAACCTTCCCTTTGATGAATTAGCTTCTTGCCAGAAATTCATTTTTTTGTATATATATTTTAGTAATTGATTATTTATCACTTTATACTTGATCTCTAATTTTTGAAATGCAAGTATATCCATACATTTTACAAGTTTAGATGTCCTAAACAGTGGATCAGTATGATCCAGATAAACAACTTTATGTATTGTATCAGTTCAGCAAAAATGTGGGCTTGTCACTTTCAGTACTTTTTCTGTGACAGCGCTATCTCATTTAATTCCTTTATTTGCTCATATTTTAGAATCAACTGACCATCTAGGAATAATATTTCAAGTCTCTATCAGTGGCGTTAAGAGGTCAGATTATTTTTAACCAAATAAATCAGAAGTGAGTCGTGCAATCGGTTTTACTTCCACTGCCAAGCATTGCAGGGGTGATTTAATGTTCATCAATGAGGACAGCATCAGTCTGCATAGCATACTACTGCTTTTGATTTATCTCGAAAGTCAGAGCTCAGAGCTGGGAATGTCATCACATCCATTTGCTTTTTGTTTTCATGCTAACTCCTGTTTGCAATACAAGCAACACTAGGTTTGTCACCATTTGATGCATTTCAACAGAAAAGGAACACAGATAGATGTGATACGCAAGTATGTGTCACTGGTTTATTAAGATGCAAACTGTTAGAAGTGCTAATAAATAGTTTATATCAGCAACTGTCAGTATATGCCACATGCACAACAGCCATATTGGGTATAAACCTTAGGGCTGCTTGTCAAACTCTGACTTTTCCCGTTATGATCTGTTGGATGTATTTTTTTTTGTATTTTCAACTGATCACTCAGAAAATCCTTCTACCAAGTGCAAAGAGAAAACATAAATCAGATTAAGCAATGTTATCATTGGCCCATTGCTGCAATATTTGAGTCAAAGCTTATATTTATATTCTAAAGATTTTGCATCCTCCAACAACATTGAAAGGTAGAAACAAAATGGTGTAATAAGGGTAATACTGAAACACCACGGGGACTGTCAGCGCTATCAATCAACATCTAGTTTTCTAATTATTTTTACATCCATTACTGTCAACCACAAGCTCACAAACTCTTTTGGTTAATGAAAAAAAAATCCAATGTTTATACGGCCTAATTTACCAACATGTTCTTTTGTATTTATCCTGAAGGCTTTTGTAAAAGGGAGACTGCACACGATAACTCTGAGACAGAATTGGATATTATAAAGTCAATGCCACCCACTAGCCTTCATTAATCTCCACTTGACAATCACTCAGACATATAAAACAGCCCTCTTTGTCTTCCAGGTCAAAATTTATGTGGGTTGAAAGCTTCCTGTCTTTCAACACTTTATCTTTTTTTTTTTTTTGTAGCTTCATTAACGGTAATTCTATGTGATATAATATGTCGGAGTCGTTGCATCATTCCAGTGACAAACAGACATATGTGGCAAAAATCCTGAGCGGTGACCAAAAACATCCTTTGGGATCTGGGGGAGGAGGATTAATGTGTCAGCAGTACCAGCAAAACTAATTGGTGGGGGGAAAAATGCATGTGCAAAACATTTTTTTAAACTAGATAATTAGATATCACATAATTTTCTGTCAAACGTCTAAAATACTGTAATGAAGCATATGCTGTGCATGGATCATTGGATACTTGATGAAAATTTCAAAGTCAGCCTGCATTAGTTTAGCAGAAAATCCGTCCTTTGCCACTGAAGGTGGCTCCCCTCGTGTAACAGTTACCTCAATGTCTTGTTTAAAATTGAAACAGCCACCTTGAATACTCTATTAATAGCACTTTATTCCAGTTAAACATATTAATGAAGATCTTGTTGTAATACTCCTGAATAAGAATTATGGTTCTCTCACAATATAGGATTTATGTTATCTGGGAATTAGAGGGTGTGTTTGGGTAAGGGAGTGTTTACTGAAGAATGTAGTTTAAATTCAGAGCTTTCAAAGCCGATTGTTGTCACTGTGGTTTCCACATTATAAAATAACTCACGCAAAGCTATGTGGAACCTCCAATCCCTTTTACACATTGCAAAGAGCTAATAAAAACAGACAACTTACTTGCTTGCAGCTGTCAGGTGGCATTTTGTGTATTAAAATCTTTAGTCTTTTTTAAATGTGCGCTGATATTTGCTTGATTTGGCATCTCAATAAGTTAATTTAGGTAGTAACTCAATTTACAAATGTAAACATATTATATAGATTAATAACACACAGAATGATGATCTCAAGCCTTTGCTGTATTATTTATAATCATTTTCTACTTAGAGCTAATGAAAACCTGAAATTTAATGCCTTAGAAAATTTGAATATTAAATCAGATTTTAAGAGAAGGTGCAAATGGCCATTGTTAGATCTATGTACTGACTTCTGGGACAGCCAGGACACATGTTTATCCAGGTCTGAAAAGGACCTCAGATGGCCTGTGTGCTCATCTGTTTTCATTCAGCATGTGTTTTTTTTTCCCCATTTCCTCACAAATACTCACATTTTTGGGTCAGTTTGTATTTTCCACAAAATTATACTTATATCAGTGTGTGAGTATTACTTAGCCTGGTCGTTGTAGCGATAAAACAACAACACATGATCTTGTGTTCGGCGGACAAGACACCTGTTTCAGCTGCCAGCTTGATTTTTGTGGGCTGTCTTCAGAACCGTAAATCTTTGCTTATACCATTACAGTTTTTACAGTGTTCCAGTTATTTTTACCACAGCTGACAAAGAGCTTTAAAGGCACCGTAGGTGGGTTTAAAAACACTTGTTCATACACCCCGAAGTCGTGAGAGCGGTAATAGGTTTCAATCAGAAATGTCTTTTACTAGTCAACTTGGACAAACTTGAGTGGCTTTTTCTCCTTGCAGCCCACACTGGAATCATTAGGTGAGTCACAGGCAAGGCAAACTGCCCAGGAAAAACTCAGAATAGCAAAGTTAAAGCACATAAAAATATGTACTAGAAAAGAAAATTATAAAAATGAAAAATTTTAGGGGTTTTAAGAGCAAAGGAACAGCATTCCATTGCGGCTGCCTATTTTGCTTTTTCCTCTGTCCTTGGAAAAAGAAACCAAAAATTCTAATTAACCATTTGTTGACTTTATACACAGTACTACTACTACTACTACTACTACTACTACTACTACTACTACTACTACTAATAATAATAATAATAATAATAATAATAATAATAATAATATAAATAAGTAAGCATCCTTTATAAATGGCCATTTTGTTATAAAACTGAAACTGATGCAGTATCATTTGGAACAAGAGACCAAACTACTCAGGTGTCCCTGACATGGAGACATGAAACTTTGTTGCGTGGGGTCTTTGCTAGCTCCTGCAGAGGCCTGAGGAGCAAAAGCATAAAAGCAAAACAAACAGAGCCAGAAAAAGGTTTTTATAAAAAGTCTTCACTCCCTGAAGAGGAGTCAACGAGAGAGTTAGAATGGCTAAAATATGTTCATACAATGACCCAATCAGGTATGTAGGGGAGACAGGGGATAATTGTCACACTTTTTACACTCATACATAAATATTGGAATCAAAACACAATATATAAAAAAAACACATGTACCAGATGAAAGACCAAAGTCTCAGGTATATATTTTGTATTCGGGTATATTTCATATCTTATTTCTGTGCAGAGTTATAAGCGATCTAATGGAGATTGTCACCATGTGCACGGCCATGTTCTGTTTTTCTTTTATAACTCCTGACCATCTTCTTTCTCACTTTGTCCTCTCTTTTAAATCGCTCTTTTTTCTGTAAAAGTAATGTCAAATTTTTATTAGGATGTGTTGATTTAAATTATTTTTGAAAATTATAATTTTGGGGTAAGTTGTTACATGTGACAACTTACCCCAAAATGACTGTGACAAGTTGCCCTAAATGACCATGTTTGCTAATGCTAGCTCGATCTTAACGTTAGGCTTAATCAGAACAATGACTGAGGTATGACTGGATGCCTTAATATCTACTTTAACAAGTCCATGTGTATAACTGCAAGAATTTTTAGCTGAATGAAGGTTATTTAAAAAAATATAGAGTTCATATTTTTTACTTTGGGTAGTGGAAAATGGTCAATTGGTGCTCATCTCAACTTACAATGTCTTGTCCTCTTCTCACTCAGTCCGTGAGACCTGACCATGCAAAGGAAGAAAACTAGTATTCCACTTTTTGGTTGCACCCTCTGATGGAGAAGATAATTGCAATGTGACAACTTACCCGTGTGACAACTAGCCCCGGTCTCCCCTACAGGGAAAGTGTTTTCACTATGCTTGCACCTCTTCGTTCTCACTTCTTCTTTGGAATTGAGTTAAAAGGAAAATGAATTTAACGGAAATATTAGGAGGAATAGTAAAGTTAAAGATTGTTCTGAGGCAGATGAATAGCCAGCTCTTTATTTCCATTGATGTTTTGTGGGGAAGGGGGTTTGTATTCATCACTGAAGTAAATAAGAAAACATAAAAACACACACACGTTGTGTTTAATTGCACATTCTGGGTGCTTGTGCTGTAACTGATGCCTAGAAAATCTAAATTACCAATCTGTTTAATTAAAACAGTAAAATTGGAGTTTATTGAGCAAATCTTTATTCTGTTAACTAACAGGCCCCCCACTAGTTATCTTTTAACAGCAATCAATAACTAGTTTAACACGGGATTTCATTATGAGGTAGCGTAGCAAGCAGAATGTTTCTATCAGTGGGGAAAAGAGATAGATCTTCCTGCTTTATAAAAGGATGCTAATAGGGTCCTGATCAAATATCCATGAATGACACTGAAGCAGGCTTTGTGGATCACCTGGTTACACATGAAGTATGTGCGTCACGTCTGAAGCGCTGCCTCTCTATATTTCATTTGAGGAAAAAGGGATGTGAAATTCATTGTGTTTTGCTGCGCTGTAATGGGGTTTATTTGCTTCAACATCTCATTTTAGCGTCTTTACGTACCTAATGATTTAAAAGTAAACATTCCATTTTCTACATGTGATGTATGAGTGCTACTAGGGAGTTAAATAGTTATTAGCTGAATAATGTAAAGTAGGTCAGAGTGTATAAGATGACGCTATATTAGTGTCTCCGCACTCCAAGTTGAATATTTTCTGGGGCAGACAGAGCATATGCATAGCTTAGGAAATAATTGTGTAATGATAATATCGAGGCATTGATGTGACATTTGAGTAACAATACCATCAATTTTGTGGCAGTGGGAAATATGTGTGTCATATAGTAAACAGTGTTTTTAAGCTGTGATGTTCATGCCAGACAATTGTTCAACACATCCAAAAGATCAACAGTACCGTGTCTTACATGGTGATCAAATTGTCTATCAGATACCTGGGTGGCCATTAAGATGAATAAAAGCACATGTAGCAAAACCAAAGCCTTTAACATCTGCCTGATGTACCCTTACTTTTGATGTGTCCTGGCTATCTGGATCTGGACAGCATTTATGCAGTTTGATTATTTTTTTTTTTTTAGAGCTATGTTCTTCCTTTGAAGATCAGGAAGCAAACCAAAGAGTTATGAACTGAATGTTTGCTTAAACTCAATAACCATGATGCATAAGGATAATGAAGCTAATTATGGAATATGACACACTTTTAACCATCATTCCTAACTTTTATTGCAACGTGAACCGAGGGTGAAAACAGTATCAGTGCAGAACATATCAGCAACACATGCTAGCTAGCAAAGGATTTAAAGTTGAGGTCTTCATGTGTTCAGCACATGTAAAATAATTTACCAATAGATGTGTAGAATTATTTTCAGCAGCCTTTTGATACTGATAAATAACATGGCAGCTGGGGCATAAAGCAGTAGGACTAAACTCAGCCATGTCCATTGTAAGGTTGGTATGCATAGTTTATGTGCATAACAAATGGTAGCTACTAAAATCCTTAAAGTCAGACCAGGTGTTTGAGAATTTAATGACTCTTCAAGAAGAATCTGTGCTTCCACGACTGTGCTTTTACAGCATATCTGTATTTTATCAAAACATAGTTCAAAAGTAGCTTGCAGGAATAGGAAAATGACTCAGAGAAAAATAGAGCCAGGAACTTTTAAAGATTAATGTTCCCCATTTATAAAATGGAAATAGGAGAGAAGCTTTAGAAACTGTGTGGCAACTTTCCTACGTTGGCCTGCAATGACAAAAGTCATACTTAAAGCAGCAACTGGAAAAATATTCCTTAAAATAACCATTTGCAATTAGCTAGTATCTTGTAGCACATTGGAGACATTGTAAGGAGATTTACTGCCATCAAAATACCAAAGGTGGGACAAAAGCATTGGCTTTTACCCCAGTTGGTGTGCAGATGTTATTCCTGGTCACATTCCAGCAGCACAAAATAGTGGCAACTAAGCATCAGGAATTAATAACAACTGGATCATTTCTGCTAAAGCTCTATGTTTATTCACATTTTAGTTTCATAAATATAAATTATTTAGTTTCACAGAAAAAAATACATTTACCACAAAAATATGGTTGTAACGTTTCTGGTGGAATACTTAATAAAAACCTGATTCACCCTGTTTTGCCAAAATAATATGCTTGCTTTTGTTTTGAAATATACACTACTTATGTGTGTTTTGCTATATTTCTGTCAAGTATGTCTATTGACAGCAGACAAAAACAAGGCAATGAAGGCCATTGATGGGAATTGCAGGTGCAACTCAGAGAGCCGATTGTGAAGTCAAAACACAACAGCAGGTAACAGACACACAGCAGAGCTGTGAAGATTACACCAAGTCCAGCTCAAGGTCCAGCAAACCTCAGAAGTGTAAATAAAACATGCCTAATATGATAAACATTTAAATATGTATGTCAAGTCCAAAAATAATCATATTTCCCAAAAGTCTATAACATAACACAAAAAAATCATTACACTAATTTCAAAGTGCCCTCTCATTTTGGTTTATAGACTTTAATTTAATAAAATGTTACTATTAATCATTCAAACTGAGTTTTCAGGTTATTTCAACTGTGTGCATGACCTTTCAAATTTCTGTTGTTATGAGCTGAATTGCTTTTCTAGTTTCCTGAGAGTATTCACTTCACCTTTTTTAAAGTGTCAGTAAGAACATGTGCATGGGCCCAACTCTCTGTCAGCGCTACAAAGCACCATTTACTGTCATAAGCTGAAGGATACGGGGTCCAGTAAGTCAATCTGGCAGCCAGTTTTCTTGTAAACTTATATTGTTTTGTCTTTCAGTATTTGTGTTTTGCATTCTGGGTTACAACAGGACTTAGCGATGTTCTGTTAGTTATTGTTTTACTGATAAAACAATACTGATAATCTTTTTATGTTGTAATGATTTAATGTCATTAATTAGTCTTTAAAGATATATTGCTTCCTGCTCTCCCCCCTAGCTGCATTCAGTAAATCAAACCCACCTGTTTTGTACCCAGCTCAGTATTTTCCTCCTTGTTTTTGTTTTTTCTTTACACTCTTTCGCTGATCTTTCTGTCAAGCTTCAGTCTTTTTATGCACTAATTTCCAGTTTTTGTGGTCTATTGGAGATTCATTCTTTACATATTGTATTTATTTTGGTTCTATTTTTAAATTCCGTCCCAGCCATAAGCCTACCTGCATCCTACTTGTGTTTGATTCCTACACCACATGAACCATTAACGACATTTAGGTAAGACAGACCATACATATTGTGTTAGATATTTCGTTGATTAGTTATTTAACATTCTGGCAGTGTTTTTGGTTCAGTTTCTTTGGCTAACATTCACTCCCAAAGTGTCAATCCCTTTTTCTTTTGTGTGAAGGAATTACATTAATTACGTTATATCCAGTAATAGTATCCATAATTTCAATTGGATATCAGTCAACTCCTGAGCAGGACACCTAATGAAAAAAATATACAATACACAATATCACACAAAATAGCTTGTTTTATCTTCCATTATTAGTATCTGTGACTTAGTATGGGGTCCAACATAAACCAGTGTATGCTCTAACTGAGACAGGACCTAAGAGAGAAGAGACACCTATAGAGTTAAGTCAAAATGATCTCGTGATTTGACAATGAGATAATTATCACGTAAGAGTGCAACTAAACTCCATTCATCTGTTCTCAAATAACAATTGACCATTCACTCTTATGTTAAAGATCAGCTGCAACTATGTTACCTGGTCTTTAACTTTTTAAGTCGCACTTTATTAAATTCTGCCCAAATTCAATGATGTAAAAAAAATACATTATAGTATTGAGCCACCTGGACTATTTGCTTTAATTGAGGTGAAGCTAATTAACCTCTGCTGAATCAAATATGCAGAATGAAACATGTCTTTGCCAGAAAAGTTAATTTTTTTTGGTAATGAAAAATACACACTCCAACCCTAATGAAGAAAATCTATTGGATCTTATCAGTGGACTTTTGTGACAGGCAGAGATAAGGGAGCCGTAGCGAGAGAAATTGGCTGAAAGCACATGCATGGTGTGCAGAGAGCGGTGATGTGCCTGTGTGTATTTGGGGGGCGGGGGGTCCTTCTTTTCAGCCGGCTTTGATTGCAACCGCTGGGCACAAGTATGCAACTGTGTGAGCATGTGGCTGGCGGTACGCATGTGTGTGCTGAAGAGTTATGTATAAGATCTAACCTCATCATGTATAGCTTGTGTATGCGTGATGGGAGACAGTAGAGGAGGGAGGGTGTGAAAATCCATCCTTCTTCAAATGCATAGGTACCATTGGCAGGCAGTGAGTGAAACCCCATTATCAGGATGAAGCAGGGTCTCGCTCCAGACTGCTGAACCATAATGAGCTTCTCACAGCAGCCAACTTGTCTTTCCAGATAAATCATACGCACACACCCACATGCACACCTATCTCTATTAGACGTGTTCTGGATGCTCAGACATCTCCCTTAAACCTCACTCACAGCCCAGAGACATCAGGGACACAAAGGTGTAGGGGTTTTTATGTTTAATTCCTAGCTGCGTTCCTCCCACAGCTTTCAAAGCATCTCACCAAACCTGTTGTATTTTAAATAATTAGAAAAAATACATGCAAACAAATTGACAGAGTGTAGTTCTTTTATACATCATGTAGCGGCACTACCCCCCATTAAACTTTGAATAACCTTTGATTAAACCCGCTTTTGGAATAGCTGATTTCAATTTGTTCATTCTTACCCAGGCCAAATTCATGAGAGACCTGTACTATCAAGACATTACTTAAACCTTTGAGACAACATGGAGTGGGCTAAAAGTAACATAAGTACCAGGCGTACAGCATTTCAGGAACTGATAAGAAACAAATTTAATTACATCTATCAGTCTGAAAAGGTTCAGCCTTGCCAGATGTGGCCAGCTTACAATGACTGCTACAACAGGTCACAAATGAACCAAAAATATCATTCGCACTGCAGCAAGCCCCTCTGACCTCAGATAATCAACAATAAAAAGAAAGAGGGCAACAATGCCACAAACAGCTCTCTGGTAGGACTGTGTCAAAACAGGGAGGAAAGCAATGCTGTTTCCTCTTGCAACAGCAAGGCATTTTTGAATGGTCCCCACCTTGAATACCAACAGCACCAGGCTGCTAATACAAAGAGAAACACAACTTAAAATAACTATGTGGGTTCGGCTCAGGCAGTGCACCTCCATATTGTGCAGATTCACAGTTGACACCATTATATTACTTTAGCTACATGTGGCTATGTGCATTAAAGCCACATTAAAGGAACAGTGTGTAAGATTTACACCCATCTACTGTTACGCTAAATGAATTACAAACGACCAAGAAGCACGCTCTGGTGTCTCGTCGTTAAGCACATAATGGCTCTGTTTCTAACATAACGTTAAAATAAACCACACTGTTATATTGAATTAACTTACCTGTCCAGCAGAAAGCTTGCGACGTCCGCATCCGTTTGGAAGCCCCTCTTCCTCATGAATTATCTCCAACTGGTAAAAGCTCCGCCAATATAGATTTGTTTTCTCCCGGTTATTACTTATTTTTCTTTTCTTGGTTACTTTCTCTGTGATAGACTGGTGACCTGTCCAGGGTGTACCCCGCCTCTCGCCCATTGACAGCTGGAGATAGGCACCAGCACCCCTCGCGACCCTTATAGGGATAAGCGTGTATAGATAATGGATGTTATGGTTACTTTCTTTCTCGCTGGTCAGAGAGTATGGATGGTCCTCCTTTTCAACAGAAAACAGCAAGTAGCATGATCTATGGTCACCATTGTTTTTTTTTTTACTCCTCCACCAACAACATGTCTTCATATACAAGTAAAATGTGCAAGGCTAACAAGTTTGTCCCCTTTTGACTGCTGTAATCAAAAACGGTGACACAACATGAGTGTACCACCACCTATGTATCTATAAACTAAACATTGTAAACTATGGGAACATTTTAATTTTTAATGCAATTGTTATTAGACTTTGGCAGAATGTGTATATATGAAAGCAATACATGATTTTTGCTAATAAAACGTCAAATTAGTTACACGTTGTCCCTTTAAGGTCACAATGAGACCATAAAGACTGTGCAGGCAGGTTAAAAACTACAAGCTTTTGAGTCAAAGCTTTTAAATGGCACATGCATTGTTAGTTCACAGTTTTGCTGTAGCCTAGGGCTGCTTGTCATTATTCTTTTTTGTCAGGTGTTAGGTGTGTTCCTGTCAGCTACGTTTATTATTAATTTAACAAAATGAAGTAAAGACTATAAAGAAGCCAGCAAAAACAACATCCTCTCTGCCTTGCCAGAGCCGTCTGCTGATCCGGCCAAAAAGGGTAGTACTTTGAATTGGTTGGCAGTACAAAATGAGAAAGTGACTACAGAATATGTCAACATAAAGTACATACAGTATTAAATACAACACTTCAAGGTGAGAGTAAAAGGTTAACATTTAAACTCCCTTTAAAGTTGGGCATCAATAACACTTGAATGATTCTGACATCAAGCTGATTGGGACTTGGGACTATAGTAATTGCAAACTCAATTACATGAATTGTATTTCAACTCTACCATGAAATCGGACAAACACTGATCATAAAATGCTGTAAGTTCTTTATGATAAAGGTAGTAGTTTTAAATCCAGCAGAAAATGAAAGTATGCATCAGAGCACCATTATCTTTTTTTTTCCTACACTCAAAACAAAGTTTGTAATTGAACAAACTGTTGAAGTGAAACATTGGGTAGTTTTCACTTTTAATGTGTGTAATGAATCAGGAGAAAATCTAAATATTTTCATATTTGACCTGCCAATAACAACACTTAAAAGGAAATTGATTTCTAACAGTGATCCATTGCTTGGTGCATCAACAATTCAAGTATATCTAAAGAACTTGATTCTTTGATTGAGGGCTGGAAAGTAAGCAGGAAGCACATGTGAAAGGGAGTCTGTTTTTGCGAGCTACAATGCATTTTTTAAACAATAGTATTGTCAACAAATATTTGACAATTTGCAGTTTTCTTCTCTTTTAATCAACGTAAGCAATAGATAATCAACGTAAATATAAAAAGCAGTTTTCAAATGAAGGTTTCATCCATTAAGGTAAAAAAAAAATTATATCCACACCAGCCTAGCCCATGAAAATATAAATGCCCCGCTTGTTAAATCATGAAGTACTTATAACACCCCACATTTTATACAGTTTCTCCAGTCACACCCAGGCCTCATTACTACCAGACCTGTATAATCCGACCGGAGCAGTTAAACAGAACCTGTCCCTCAACATAAAGTTTTAAAAATCCGCAACATATCATCTGAAATAGTAAATATTTTCATAAGCCAAGGAAAAATAAAGTCACTGACACCTATTAGTGCAGAAAAAGATGACACTACCACTTATAAAGCTTAGGAACATCAGTGAAGCACGATCCAGAAATTAAGATAACATGGAACAGTGGTGAACCATCCACTCAGTGCCAACCTATAGAAAACACTCCAAGCGAACTGACAACCCATCCTGGAGGACACAAAATAACCCAACTCATATCTTAAGCAGTGGAGGCCTCATTTGCCTCAGTTAACGTCAATATTCAAGATTCAATATTAAGAGACTGGACAAATGACATCCATAGAAGAGTTCCGAGGTAAAAAATAATAATTCTGCCTGTTACAAAGAGTCAAAAACCCACCTCACACAAACGTAACATCATCTAGATAATGCAAAAAATTGTAGTGTAAATCTAACATGGCATTAAAAAAAAAGCATCACACTAAGGGTCAAACATGGTGGTGCCGGTGTGAGGATCTGAGGCTGTTTTGCTGCTCCAGGACCTGGACGATTGGCTGTTACTGATAGATTCATTACTTCTGCTCTCTTGCAGAAAATCCTGATCTGCCTTGAGTACACCTCGGGTACGCACGGACCTCCGTGGCGTGAACTACGCCCAATTATTTGGGGGCCTTTACATGAATGCACTTCTAGTTTCGACATTACAGTCAGGCAGTCTTGTAGACTGCTCAGGGGGGCTGTCAGGTAGTGACACAGTGTACCGTAATGCTCCGAATATTAATTGAGCGACTCGGCTTTGTTGCTTACCAAAGTCCATCCATCCATCTTCTAACACGTCTATCCCTTGTGGGGTCACTAGGGGTGCTGGTGCCCATCTCCAGCTGTCAATGGGCGAGAGGCAGGGTACACCCTGTGCAGGTCACCAATCTATTGCAGGCTTACCAACATTGTACTTACACATTTTAACAGATTTTGAGCCCATTGTACCACCTAAAATCAGTCAGCAAGCGAACCGTAATCATACATAAGATGCACTGGCTTATAAGGCACACCATTTTGAGAAAATCTAGGATTTTAAGTGCGCCTTATAGTCCGAAGAATACGGTAGGTATTGGACCAAAATTCCTCCACAGTGATATCAAAGACTCATTAGCAGTAATCACAAACGCTTGATGACAGCTGCTCACAGAATAACTATTAGGTCATTAGGTTTAGGCGGCCATTACCGTTTAATATAGCTTTTTTCTTTCGATGAATGAAATAACAAAGCTACATTTTGTATGTAATTTATCTTTGTTTGTTGTTTGAAAATGGTTGATGATCTGAAATATTTCATTTTGACAAGAAAGCAAGAGCACACAAAATCTGAAAAGGGTTAAATTTGTCTTTACAGCCCTGTTACAAAGAACAACTAGGAGTAAAAGGTTAACTTTTTTGATTGACCAACTGAGTTATCAAAGGAAATTCAGTGAGGTAGGCTATATAATATAGTGCCCAGTAAATCATTGTCCAACTAACCAATATTCAGTTTCACCCGAACGCGCTCTGAGGAGTTCTTGTAGTTGACATGAAAAACTAGTTTAAAGCAACGCCTGCCAACAAAAGCTCATAACATCATAATGTATGACACCAAGACAGCATTGTATAAGTAATGACTGTCTCTGAATTGCTTCAAACTGATGAGAGCTGTCAAAAACTGCTTCTCGCTGACTAACAGTAAAATAATACATGCAAGGTGAACCAAAACAATCTGTCAGCAACTCAATTCTTAAATACATTTTCCTGTACATTAGACATGTGGGAAGTCATTGCATTTTTGAAAGCGAAAGTTTGTGGATGACATGAATTTATTTATCATTTTTTTAGCAGCTGGATAAAATGATCCTGAACATCAGCAGGCGAGTCCACCTGCCAATGGCACTGATGTAACATACAATGAGGATATCTGTTGCATCACTTGCTGACCCCCTCTCTGAAAACCACATCCAATTAGAAGCATAATATGCCAAGCCATGTGGAACTGCACAGTATAATTTAAAGTTTAAACATACTGTAAACAAACTGTAAAAGAAGCATTCTAAGCTGTTGTTCAATTACTGTGTCATGCAAAAGTATTCACATCTCTTGAACAGTTTGTCATCCGACATCAATGTATTTTATTAGGATTTTACGTGACAGGCCAACAGAAAGTAGCGTGTATGGTGAGTGGAGGCAAGAGGAAAATGGTTAAAAAGGTTTTTACAGCTAAAGTTCTGAACAGCACGCCTTCTAATTTTATTCAATGCCGTGAGTCATTGCTCTGTTGAACTACATTTTGATTCTACGAGATGTGGATATTTGTAGAAAACAATCTAAGAAAAGCACGCAGCTTTCAAGAAAAATAGTTCTAAATAATATAACTTGTACTTTTAGTGTAATTCTGCTGTGAAAGTACAATGCTAATATTATTTCATGCAAAAAAATAACACGAAACAAAACCTGCTGAAACATGCATTTGTTATTATATCTATATTCAAAGACATACATTGGTCCTTTATCATTTTTAACCAGAGTGCAAGGTCCAACTTGCGGCTCCAGAGCCCCAAATTCTAGACACCTAGTCTATAACACATAATCCTAATCAAATACAATGAAATTTATGGTTGTAACGTGACAAAATGGGAAAGCGGCCAGGCAATATGCATAGTTTTACAATACTAAAAATAGCTGAGGAAGGAATAGGTCAGTGTACGCACCATTGCAAACTTGCCCATTATGTGTGGCGCAGACCCAGTTATGGCATTCGCAGCGAGGACCAAAGAACTTCCCTGGATCTGAGGCTGCACAGATGCAGACCCCACAGTCACATTTGCCCCTGCCGCTGCATATTTTGCCATCAGGGGTCCTGCAGCGGCGCAGCGATGACTCTTGGGACAGCCTGCACACCTGACCCACCTGGCTGAGAAAAAGAGAAGAGATCAGTAGTTTTGCCGTTTAATAAGTAATGCGGTAAGAGTAACTCACAGAGTAAGTACATTGCTATGTGTATCTATTGAAGAAGAAAAATTGACGCTAGTGTAAAACTCCCTTTTGCAGGAATATTCAGCAAAATCTATTTATAAAAGGTGTCTATTATTTTGTTTCAGTATGAAAGCATTTTATTGCATAATTGTTAGAAAAAAGTCAAAAGATTACAGCTCAATAATCCTCTCTTTATGGACAGTTTGCAGACATTCACATACCTAATCAATTCCAAAAAATTAAACTCTGACATGAGTTTCTGTTTCTTTATTCCACAGGTTTTCTTTGGGAGAATTGTATATTTCCTTTAGATTCTGTCTGGCATTTCTTTTCCGTTCCAGTTCCATCTTTATATTGGCAAAGAGTTTGGCAAATGGGCATGCATTTCATTCAATCAACAGCTCAAACGTTCCCCTCCTGAAAATGAACATAAAATGTGTGTTTTCTATGACTCATCACAAAGCGAAACAATTTTCCATTCACACTTGCTTCAAGTATTAGGGGAATGCTTAGGGCTGGCTTTATTCCTTCACAGCCCACAGCTGTACATTTTGTATATTTGAATTCTGTCATGTCATTAAAACCAACTTTTCTTCCTGATTCAGAGTTTGTGTGTTTTTATACTATACGGAGCTACATTGGCCTCAGCTGATCTTCATCTATGACCTGCATTATTGCGTTCGAATGGCATCTGCATACTTTTTTAGGAACTCTTGCTGCTCTGCTGCACCACATGATCTGCCTCGCAAAATCCCAGACGTATACATTTGAAATATAGTTTATTTGTTGTGCAAAGTGAATTGTTGCCACCAACATCATTGTATGCTTCTTTTTGGCCTCTCTTCAACTCCTGCAAATGCTGCAAAACAGACATTTACTGTTGAGAAAAGATAAAAACAGGAAGAGCCTAATACCAAAACTTATCAAATTGCCTGTTAAATAAGCTATCATTACACAAGTACATTACAAATGTTGGTTTCCACCTGACCCTTCACTGCAAAAAAAAAAAAAAAGAGTTCTTGATTTTTACTTTTAGCCCACAGGTGCAACATTTTAAAGTGTCAACGTTAAAAAAACAGAGATATATACTTATTCAAAGGTACTGAAATACATATCACTCTGATTTTAGCAGACAATGGATGGACGATTTCTTCCAATTTGTTAGTTGCATTGCCTTTGCTGAAAAATACCAAAGAAATACTTTTCTTTGGTATTTTAGTTTATGTTAAATGAAACAGACATAATAAATGAATGAGTAGAAAAAGAGAAAAATAGTGTACCAAAATAAAAATCTCCCCCATTAATCTAATCTAGATTTGATTTATTATTTTCAAAGTAAGCTTGCTTTCTGTTCTGATGCTAGGGATGTGGCTTTGGAAAATGCAGATTGACAGATCTCAGATCTTTTCAAACTAAATACTGTACATAATGGTGCAAACCAAGCAGAGTTATTTTTAATATCACCAAGCTGGCTAGCCTTTGAACGAACCACACATATGGTAACTCTTTTGATCAACGTCCAGCTGTGAAGTTGTGAACCACCATTGTTAAGCTGTGCGACACCCACTCTATGGGAGACATACCCTGCCGACAAGCAACAGGAGAAAAGAGAGTACACTAATTTCAACATACTTTATTCAAACTTAAGGTCATGCCATGTAGTGCTCATATTTGATTTGGAGATTATTTAATCTTGAAACATTTGTGTCTGTGGCAGGGCTTTTTTTAGTGTTTGCATCACATGAAAGAGAGAATGGATCAAGTCGGTATAAAGCTAATGTCCAGATAAAACAGCAATGCACTGCCAAAGTTTTCCAACATTTGGAGCTTTTTTTTTTCAATATGCTTAAACTTTTAACATCTCATGAAGCACCATTTAATCCATCAAACGAAAACATTAAGCATATGGCAAAACTGCAAACCTACCAAGGTATGTTTGTCCACTAAACCTTTAATTGTGACTAGAGAGGATGGGAGAGTTCCCTTCAAAAGCACATGTGTTAGAAGGATCAATTCGAACCGGATCAAAGGATCAAATGGAGAGCAGGCCGGAAGACATGAAATTGCAGTTGTCATCCCATAGAAATCTGACTGAGCATGAGTTATTTTTGTTATGGATAGGCCAAGATGTCTGTTTCCAGTTATGCAAGGGTGGTGTACCCCCAAAAGACCTGTAGCTAATTGGGACTAAAGGTGGCTCTATAAGGTATTGATTCAGAGGGGCTGAATACAAGTGCTAAACTTTTCTGATTTTTATTTGTAAAGAAGTTTGAAGACCATTATCCTCCTGCACAATAATGCACTGCTTTCTGTTGGTTTTTTAAACACAATCCTGATTAAATACATCAAAGCTTGTTGTTGTGATGTGACAAAATGCGAAAATGTTCAAGAGGTTATGACAAAATCTTTCTCAAGCACATAGCTGAAATATTTGCACTTTATTGGGAAATGGTTTAAGATAAGCCCAACAAATATAAAAATGAGGGCCCCTGAAAAAACAATACCCACCCTGGCATGGGTAGGAAATATAAATTCCACTCTGAGAGGCCCCAGCTGGCCAGCCTTTACCCAGCACACACCCCTGCCACTCCATTCCTCCTCAGAAATTAGCTTCATGCCCTGTGTGACACTCAGAGCTGTAAAACTGACATTCAGTGTCACGGTCTGTTGACAAAGCTAAGTGGGGGACGTGTCAGTTATATTATGGCAATTCAAACACCCCCGGAGCAGTATAAAACACAAACAAAAGCAAAGTAAGCACATCACTTTGAAATATTGGAATATGCTGCCCCTATGGAATGCACTGTTAAACAGCTGGCACAAATGGCACACCGGAAAGTAGAAGTGCAAAGTATATTTACTGTCACTGGCTCTAAAACTTCTCACGCTGTTCCCACCAAACTTGTAAGTCAACGCAACTTTGCAGCCCCCTTTTTTTATATCTTCCACTCCAGGCTGCCTCCAAATAGAAAAACGATAAAAACCTACAAAGAGAGGTGTGAAAACTCACCTAACAGACTGCAACAAAGTGTCCTCAACGGCAGAGAGCAGGATCAGGAACGACGGGACAAGCACTGTCTGCACAAACACCTCCGTGTGCATGTTTAAATCCAACCGAAACCTGGAATAAAGTAGCTTGAAGGAATTTCCCCAAATCTTTTGCTCCCGAGACAGGACAGGAAGGGAGAGTGAGAGGGAAGAGAAAAGGAGAGAGGGAGAGAAAGGAGAAGCAGGCTGGCCTGAACTGGCTCAGTCCCTTCAGAGTCCAACACTCCTTTACATACAAGTGCCTTTGATTAGTCCAGATTCTCAGATGGAGTCCTGGGCAGGAGCTAAAATGAGGAAAAAAGCTGCCAAAATAAAGAGTTAAGTCACCAGTTTGACATTTAATCAGAAGCAGACTGTTTTTGTCTTCATTTTTTTTTTCCTCCTCATTTTTTCCCCCCATTACCTCTGTGGTGTAGCAGTTGTTTCTAGTTTTTCCTTTCATGTATGAGAAATGAGATCCAGCTTCTAGACCTCTGACAGTAAATGTTGTGAATGAAGAACACAAAAATAGTTTAACTCAATTTAAATGCTTTGGGTTGGGAGTCTCAACAAAACTGGTTCTCTGAATACACGTGTTTGTGGAACACTTAAGTAGAACATCCTCAAAATCAATAACTCACACCAGTAGAACAACAACAAGGATTACACAGTGAATCTCAAAGTAAACACATCCCTTTTTGTTTCTCGTGTTGCAAAATGAGATCCTTGTAAACCAATCCAAAAAAGGTTAAAAAAATAAAACAACTGGCCTTCTATATATATTTTGCTTCCCTTTGAATTGAGAAAGCTGGATGGGAAGCGATACTCCTTCAGCTTCAGAATAGAACTTATACTTAGACTTAGACTTAGGCTACGTTCACACTGCAGGTCTTAATGCTCAATTCTGATTTTTTTGTGAAATCGGATTTTTTTGCGTGTCCGTTCACATTTCCAAATATATGCGTCTTGTATGTGATCTCCTGTGTGAACTGAATGCGTTCAACCTAAGTGTACCGCGTGCGCACTCAAGGACGCGATGACGTCACACGTAGCAAGCGTCCTCAGTGTTTGCAGAAGTAAACATGGATTATAATGCTGGCGCGCGTTTTGCGTTCATTAATTTATTTTTTAACCGGAGCTTTCTGTTCATTGACTGCTCTTCTCATTGTTGTCCGCCATGGGTGTCGTCTTTCTTCCTGTTTCTGCATAGCAGGACGCAGAATAGTGACGTTTGTCGAGTATTGGTGACGTACAGGTCGGATAAATGCGACCCGCCCGTACAGACACAGGTCGCATTTGAAAAGATCAGATACGTATCGGATTCAGGACCACATATCCAAGTGGTCTGGGTCGCATTTGAAAAAATCCGATCTGTGTTGTTCAGACTGTCATGAAAAGATCAGATACAAATCGCATATGGGCAAAAAAATCGGAATTGGGTCACTTCAGGCTGCAGTGTGAACGTAGCCTAAGACAACTTTATTTGTCATCCGGCATGCACAGAGTGCGTACAGAATGAAATTTCGTTTGCATACAGCTTGGAAAATCATGGTAAAATGCAGTAAATTTCAGTAAATTACATTTGTTGAAGTCCAGTTGTTTTATTTTTTTTTTACTTTTTTTGGATTGATCATGACTGAGAATCTTCACCAACATCCTTTTAAACCATTTTAAAACTTTTGTCACCTTTAATGTGACACGTACTCAATGGCAGTCATCTGGGTGTGCAAGCTCCTAAACTAAAACTTTCTTGATGCCTTTTTATTTAAAGTCATTTTAGAATTCAGTCTTTTATGATAAGAGTCTATCAGCAACCCACACCTGGAGTTATCAATATTTCATTAATCTATCTTGCAAAAATTCTCTAAATCTAAACCTCTTCACCAGAACTCTTCAGGTGTCTCCCCCAACCCATCTGTCTATCAAATTTTCTTTTTTTTGTAATAATGGGCCATTGAAAACTTAATTTTTTCATCCAATGTAACCATTGTGTGTATGCTTGGACTCAGAACAAAATCCCTCAACATCTTTGGCTTTCTTGCAGACATTTGAAAGATTTAAGCATAAACTAATTTTGAACAAATTATGACTTTGTTCCACCTTTTACAAAAAGCCAAGTTTTGTCTAAAGAAAAATAACCCCAGAGCATTAGCATGTTTCAGTATGGTGTTCTTTGGAGATGCTCAGCATCATTTTGGTTCCCAACACAAAAACACCTTGTTTGGCACTAATGGCCAATAATAAAGGTAAGTGGTGCTTAATCAGTTTTCTTTTTCTTTCCTTTTTTTTGGGCGGATTCTATGCTCGCTTTTTATTGACAGTAAGCTGACAGAAGGGGGTGGAAGAGGGGAGAGAACATGCGCAAAGGAACCGCAGGTCCGGACCTCGACCCAGGTTGACTGCGTCTAGACTAAAGGCCTCCAACACGGGTCTCCCACCTGCTACGCCACTAGCGCACCCTTACAAGCATTTCTGCATGATCGTTATTGGACTGGTGGTCTTGGGATGCATCCCTGTATGTGTGTGTGTATATATATTATATTAATCTATATATTATATATATATATATCTATATATCTATAATATATTATATAATATATTTTCATTATGTTTCCTTATTATTTTTTATTATTTGTTTTTTTCAAAATACGGTCAGAACAATTAATTTAATTACTTTATTTTAAAGTAAACAGCAGCCATGATGAATGTGTTGATTGATTCTCCAAAAGGTATCGGGTTCTGGATGTAAACAAACCGTGGTGCAGCCGCACAAGAGAAGCTAAAGCGGTTACCCTGGCAATGCCTGCGCGCCGCCGCAGCTGATGTGATTGCATCCTTGCGCGCTCCCGCAGTCTCCCACACGAGCAAGCCCAGAGAACACGGCGGATGTCATGGACAGGGCCAGACACGGCAAATAAGAGAAACCCTGCTCTGGTAAGTGCTTCAGAAGGTTTTGTTGGTGTGAAATCGTCGCGAACGTAACGTGGCATCCAGCTGTTTTGCCTTTGGGACGCAGCTCGCGCTAGGTGTTGCTGCGCGCTAGCTTGTTGGTCCTCCAGGAAGTGGAGGAAATCTCATCCTCCGCAGTAGGCCTCAATGAGATATTCTTGTTTATGTCCTACCTTATCTCTTAAACGGGTTGTCACATATAATTCAGCTATGTAAATAGGTTTGTGCTTGCCCACAGTTGTAAACAGGTTCCGGTGTGTAGCTTGTTTTTATCATCATATCAGCTGTTTTCCTTATCGTTTCCATAGTAACCTTGTCCCTGTGATGTAATTCTTTCATTTTTCGGTCAGAGAATGAGTATTCAGTCAGTCAAGCGCAACGACAGCAATTTTGAATGTTTTGTTTAAAAATCTCGTACAGCTTTATAAAATCAATGATTTTAGAATTTCGTGACTTCCAAGTTAAAGCCTAGAAATCACAGTGGGTCAGCAGCTTCACTCCCAAATATCCAATTTCCTATTGATATTCGTTTCTATAATAAATTAATCTAAAAAGAAAAAGAAGATATGGTGAGGTTAAAAAAGTTTCTTGATGTTATTCCTTAATCTTAAAGTTAAAAAGTCTTTAATTTCAATTCCCAACATCGGAAATTCCGTTTTTTTTCTAACAAGCCGTTGATTGTTTTGGTCATTAGATCACATGCCAAGAATAGACAGATGCAAGCACACTCAAAAATTATAAAAAAGCAAAGTGTCCCTCCTTTTCTCTAGCCCTAGACCCTCTTGTATTAGCACCTTTATAGTTTAAATGCAGAGCAAAGTTGATATTAAAATGTATTTTGTTTAAAAAAATGTATCACAGATAAAAACTGTGTTATAAAGAATGTGTGTTTATTTTATCTCAGTTCAGTCTTGATTTTTAAAGGTCAAGGTGGGATTTTTGAATAAAGCTGTTCTAAACTGGCCTAGAGCTACGAATTGCAGTGAAATAACCAGTTGACATACTGCAAGATCAAAAGTCAGAAAAATTGTATTATTTATATATGAATTTATTGAAAAAATCCCCCCAAGAAATATTTTTTTTTTTTTACTCAAATCTTTTAATTTGAGTATTATATATATATTATATATAAGTTTATTTTCAAATTATATTTAATGAATCTATGTAGCAACCTGTCCAGGGTGTACCCTGCCTCTCGCCCAGTGAACGCTGGAGATAGGCACCAGCACCCCGCGACCCCATGAGGGATTAAGCGGTTTGGAAAATGGATGGATGGATGGATTAATCTATGTAGCACATTTTTAAAAATGAATGCAACCCAAAGTGTTTACCTCAATAAAACAATTACCCTGGAAAAGGACGAAACTTTGAATGTGTGTCCTGTTTGTTGTAATTGTTTTTGTAGTTTCTTGTAATTAAGACCCACATGCTGAGAGGTGAGTTGCCAGAATGAACCTTAATGATAAATAATTTAGATAGGGTCTATAGGAAATTGTACTTGTTTTATTTAGACATTTGTACATATGTTACTTTTGTCATGAAATCTTAAACCATATGTTGGGACACTTAAATGTGTAATTCCCATTGTAAATTGTTGTCATTTTATGTGTTTAAACAGGTCTCCCTAGTAAATAAGGCACAAGGGACTAACCTGTATTAATAGAGGATTAATAAAAGAATAAAAAAAAAACGTAAAATAAACTTACAAAACCAAAGCTGAAGCAACTGGGGCACTAGGAACTGCCATGGGAGAAACAGACATGGCAAACTGGCAATGGTGAACAGACACAGATGAACAGAGAATCTGTTGGGCATGTGAGGAAACTAACAGATTTTTACTGTGAGAGTCGATGATTGGTTTGATATCCTCTTGTGAAAAGTACAGCTGCAGAAGAAGCAGATCAAGAAAACTAAGACAAGGTACTAGTAAACACAGAATGAACATTAAGGGAGCTGAACCAGAACACCAAAAGGGGCTGTCACCCACAAATGTTGTCCACATAAAAAAAAAAAAAAAAAAACTTGTGAAAAAGTGATGACATTCTCACGTAGCCATGTTGAAATTCCTCTTGTCTTGGGGGTGGCTGTGCATCCAGATCATCATTCTGAGGAGGAGGGAGGGATGTCAGGATGGGATGAGGGTTGGATTTTAAATGTTTACACCAGTCGGTGTGACTGCCTCACATCTTGTCACAATTTATGGTTTAATCCGTGGTGCACGGCCTGGTGATCATCAGAGAGAACAATGTGATCTTTAAAACCCCTGATGAAATGCTGTGTGGGCTTTGATTGAAGATTTAACTTAAGTAAGCTTATGGGCCTCTGTTATTAATTTGAAAGGTCCTAATGTATAGTTATGGCTCACCAGCGCAAGCTTGAATAACACTGCAATTTTAAATGCTTATGATAAAGTCGATCTATGATTAAAGTCTGATATGGTATGAATTTGAACATCTGAGAGGAATCATGATGCAGTGTGGCTGCAGCTCTCCTCTTCACCATCTGCGTTGCCAGTCACCCCCCCCCCCCCCCTCCGTCTCCAAAAGGAACACAAGCATAGGTCAGAGTTTGCGTGAGGGACCACACGTTCAGATATTAAGTTTTTCTTCATAGATCACATCCTTTGTGTGGAAAGTGACACACAAGATTTAGGCCCAGTTTTGTGTGTACGCAAGCTTTATTAATGAGCCCCCAGGGGCTCTCGGAACTTTTTGGAATCGACTCCCACAAGCCGAACAACTATTGCACGCAAATTTCATTCTTAACACAGCATGCAACGCAAACAACTGTTGCATTATAAAGCAAATGCACAATAATCAACCATCAGTTTAATGGGAAGCTAAGGTTCTCATTTTTGGAGAGCCATTTCATTCGTATTAAGTAAATAATGTTAAGAAATTATTCCATCACATAAATAAATGTTACCATGAAATAAAACAAAATCTAAGTGTTTTAAAAAATATTTGTTTATTTAGTAATTTTTTTATTTCATGATTTTTCCATTTATTTCTTTCATCTTTTTATTTACTTAAGATGTATTTATTTATTTCAAGATATATATATATATATATATATATATATATATATATATATATATATATATATATATATATATATATATATATATATATATATTATATAAAATGTCAAGATTTAGTTCTTTATTTCATAGTGGATTTTTATGTTGTGATTTTTTTTTTTTAATAAAGTTGCTTTATGTATTTCAGGGACTTGTATTTTTTTTTATCCAGTTTTATTTCAGGCTCTTTTTATTTCCGGTTTTTATATTCAAACTACTTTTCTCTGTGGGTCAGCTCTAGTCAGAGCTTTGCAGTGTAAATCAACTCAAGTAGGATTTCGCTGACTCCAAAGTAAGTGCAGCACAGCTGCTAACTTTCCAGACGTAGTAAAAAATTTACAGACTGGTTAAAAGATGGTGTGCTGAAAGGTAGGGATGCCAACTGTTTCATATTGCCCACTATTTCCTGTATTTATAGCCAAATCAAGTGTCCCGTACGAGACGTATTTTGACTAAAGCCTGCAGTTTGTATTTACTAGATGGCACTGTTCATCTTACTGATCTAGACCCAAATGAAGAAGGTAGTCGAAAGCATGGCACAGCTTTGCTTTTGAGTCTCCGACCGATTAATTTTGAACACCAACAGTCCTCTATCATGGAGGTTCCGTGTTGTCAAGCCTATTAACAGGGCTTTGTGCAAACTGCTCATAAACTGTAACTGGACTTAGCGTGGTGGATAATTGCTAAGTTAGCAAATAGAAGAACATGGTGGGCTGTTAGTGCTTTGGTATAAAGTTTGAAAGTCTAGAAACCTGTTATCATGCTGGATGATTACGGCAGAGTGTGCAGCGTAGCTTATTAAAATAAATATATTAATCTATCATACTAAAAGGTTTATATCTTAGCCTTATGTAGCACATTAGCTGCCGCTTGTTAGCACCTGTGCTGCAGTTTCTTCAGAGTGGATTAAATCCTACAAGTTGATTCACTCCACAAAGCTCTGACTAGACCTGCCCCACAGAGAAATACACGCCTGAGATAAACGCAGGGTAAAAAAAGTAGCTTTAAGTGTCAATTAATAAAATTCCATTATAAAATAAATGGGGGTATTTTGAAATAAATATATGGTGTATATATATAAACCATGAATTACATAACTTAAATAAGCAAATTAATAGGTCTTGAAATAAATAAATTACGACATAAGCAAATATTTTATTTTTCAAATATATATATATATTTTGTTTTACTTCACGGGGATTATATATTGATAATTTATTAATAACAATATTTATTTGTTTCATTTTGAATGAAACTACTCTTGATATCCATCAATTTTTTTCTCAAATATGAATTGAACTTTAAAATATAGTTCCGCTTAATATAGAGCAGGGTTTTCCCCCATAAAATGGGCTAATGCTTGTGGTAGGTATCGTCATGGTGGGTTGCAGGAGATGCGCGTCTAACCGTGGGGGGTAGAGGGTCAAGCAGAAAGGAGAAATGTGAGGAGCGTTGCGTGATGCAGGAGTGCAACCCATTAGCCGGGTCTTGTAGTGTGCTTGAAGCTAATAACAGCTAGCGTTAGCTTATCTTCACTGGGAGATTTACTCCCAGGCGGGAGCTTTACTGACCATTTTATGTTGTATTTAAAATAAACAACGCTTAGCCTGGCGGCCTACTAATTTAAACTGCCGCGCTGTGATTGGTTTCCTCTAAATGGACCAGTTTCCAACCATATTCCAGTTAAATACAACATCTGAATGGTCTAGAGGTGTTGGGGAGCATGTAGTGGTCCCTCTTTAGGTTGCAATGGTTTTGTTATCTGGTTAAAGACTTCCTTCAGCTAATTTCCAGTAAAGGCTTCCACATACTTGCGCGACAGGAGTCCGCGGACGTTCACATGGAGTTGGCGTGTACTCAGAGCACGCAGAGCAAAATGTTTATGACTGCATACACGGAGTCTTACTTCAAACTGCTCGGCGGCAAGAAGTCTTCACATTGCGCTGTTTAATATGTGACACCGAGCTTGATGCACTGAGCTGCTCCAAGCAGGCGGGCGCAAGGATGCGAGGCATCACCGTCCCTCTCTGTTCTCACTGACAAGTGTGGGGTGGGACCCTGCTGGAAATGAAACGCACATGCTAACATTCCTTCCCTCGCTCTGTCCCACTGGCAGAAAGTGTGGGAAATGAAGGAATTTGTCATAATTTAGGCAATGGGTACACTCGACTATGAAGGATAAAACGTCCGCTGAGAGTCGGCGCGGAGTCTGCACGGCTCACAGTATGCGCACAGTACGCCTGAGTATATGAGAGCTTTAAGTCAGAAGCCCTGCTCATTGCTCCTGAACAGAAAGTTCCTTTGATGAAACAACACCTCGATTTTCTGGGCTCCTCTTCCCAATCTAGTCTTAGAAACCTTGTTATTAATGTCTCTCGACAGGCATTCAGACAATTGGTAAAAAATTGCTTTCGTCCTCTGAGACATATCTCTAACTTCCAACTCCAAACTAGAGATGATTTTCATGCTTTTATTTCCTCTCTTGGAGATTATTGTAATTCTCTTTTTTTTACTTGTCTTAACCAAGCTGCGGTCACACGTCCCCAGCTGGTCCAGAACACTGCCGCAAGGGTTTTAACAGGAACTGACAGAAGGGCTCACATCACACCGGTTTTATCCTCTCTACAATGGCTACCGGTCAAATTTAGGATTGATTTAAAGATTTTAGTAATGGCTTCTAGAGTTTTTAATGGACAGGCCCCTCAAGACATCACTGAAATGTTGATTCTTAGGACCGGTTTAAAACTCGGGCTGACCTGTCCTCTCGGGCAGCAGCCCCCCACGCTGTGGAACGCACTGCCCCTCTCTCTCCCTGTGGGCGAATCTGTTGATTCCTTTTAAAAGCAGCTTAAGGATCCTTTATTCAGACAAGCTTTCAGTTACATGTTGTTGTTTTTAACTAATTGTTCTTATTTTCTTTGTAATATAATAAACTGATCTATTTTACTTGCACTCTGTAAAACACTTTGAGATTCTTATCTGTGAAAGTGCTATACAAATTAAGTTTCCTTACTTAAAGTGACATGTGACACTCCTTTAGTTTTCCCACTTTTTCCAAGCAGCCAAATTGTAATGCTCAGTCTACAGGGAACCCGGTATTCAAGCCAGGCACGGTGTTGCACTTAAAAGGTTTAAAAAAATAAAACATTGAACAAAAACTTGGTGCAGGGCAGGTTATTGTCCAGAGAGGAGCAGGAGACAGGCAGTGCAGGCAGCAGGCTGCTCACAGCAGGAGATGATGGGCAGAATAGGCTGGAGGCAGAGATCTGGTCCATGAAGCTGATATGGCTGAAAGCTGGAGATAATGTGCGTGAGACGAGCTTGGGTCATACATGCGGAGGATGGCAGACAGGTCCAAAAGGCTGGGTGAGAGTCGTGGTTAAAAGGAAAAACAAAAACAGTCCTGGCTGTGCCCAGAAATCAGAGAGTCCAGTGAGATGATCAGAGAGTCCAATGAGATGTCTGAGCGAGAACAAGGTGAGACAGGGAAATCCAAAGATGAAAAAAAACTTGCTGAGGTAACGGGCAATGCAGGCAATGCTGGACAGCTACTGACACAAAGGCATTTTACGTTCGGCCAGGGAAAGACTGTGGTAGACCGGTATTTAAAGGATCACAGGTGGGAGGAATGAAGGCAATTGAGCTGTAACAGGTGCAGCTGCTCCCGCTAATGGCTGAACAGAGTGGAGCAGATCAGAGAGTGGCAAACAGCCAGCCGGCCCAAAAACGTGAGATGTAGTGCAAAAACAGGGAGACAGGACAGAATCATAAGACAAATTTGTCTTGAGAAGTGTAGCTGTACACTTCAGCCAGCTGGCTGTCAGTGTGCAGCAGCTGGTGGTGGAGGGAAGCATTGTGTTACTGTATCTTCAATACTACCTGAGAAAAATTCATATGGCTCCTAAATACGATTTAGGAGTCATTGAAACTGTTACTCAAGTCAAAAGTCTAAGTAATCTTTATAAAGGCAGGACATACAGCTGAATTGAAATATCAGTTTTCACAGATCATTGGTGCAACATAAAATAGAATTTTAAAAAAGTGCTAATAAATAGCAAGTAAAATACAAGTAATGAAGAATCTGATGGAGTGTGGTAATAATTTGACCTACCTGTTGTAGCAAGTTATAGATTTTGTCCATAACTTAATCATTTACTATGTTTTAAGTCAGGGGTGTCCAAACTGATTGTCAGGTGGGCAAGTCAAAAGTACTCGAGGGCCCCAAAAAGTAATTTTAATAAACCAAAATTGTATACAGCTATTTTAAACTTGCTCTACAAAGTATGATTATGCAGTATTTTACGTAAACCAATTAGTCAGATTTTTTGAAGGAAAGGGATGCATAAATTACTACTTTTAAGGCAAATTTTCCTTATTAAAAGATGGTTATCCAGTTGAATTGTGAACACAAATTGTTTTGTTAACTGGATGCCTATCTCAATTTTTTTTTTATCAATTTGTTTTTTATTCTCAGCATTAAGAACAGGATTTGGGTCAGTCTATCTTTGAAAACGCTTGCTGTACATAGCCAATTTTAATAAGAGTTAAAGGCAGATTTGTGCGAACCAAAGCCTGCTTTTGAGTAAATCCTTTGTCTTATACTCAACATGTTCAATTGAAAGAGGATTTGAACTTGTCTGTAATAATTTTGCTCTAACTAAAAATAAAAAGGATACCTCTGCATCAACTACCTCTGCTGGTGGGCCAAATCATTATACAATTGCAGTTGAGGGCCACACAGAATCAGTCCAGGGGCCGCAAATGCCCCCCAGGCCCCACTTTGGAATGATCGTAATTGGAGAGGCAAATACCCAACTTTTCAATCGTTTTATAAGCACAACACAGTTGACCACAAACACCAAGGAAGCGCAGACTACGCTTGCATCTCTTCCTTGCACTCACAAACAAAACTTCAACAAGGAAAGTTCGATTTAAAAATAAAGAAATATGCCTACAGTTACAATTATTCAGAGATCACATCTTTCTCAGTGAAGAACATGTCTTCTCTCCAAATGGGATAGTAATTGCAGTCTTTGCCATCTATACTCCCACATAATAGCACTTAGACCCTGCAATTTTGTTTTCACTCTCCTTCACGTCGCTATCTGCATATGTTAAGTGTAGCAATTACACTGGGAAATTGCTTCCAACTACATGGGGTTTATTGGGTGGACAGAAAAATAAGATTATCCAAGCACTGTTATAGTGAAAAGCCCACAGTCAGGTTTATTAGAGTATCTTGAACAACATGAGAGCAAAAACTATAACAGAGAGCATCTGCGTCAGAGCGTTAGCCTGTGAGAGAATAAACTCTGACCTGCAGAGTTAGTATCGTTTATACCCAAGGACAGAAGAAGTGCAAAGTTTTTAACTGTGAGCACTAGCTTCTTCAATCCATGTTCTCCTGGAGCTGCAGAACCAGCTCTGCCCGATGACCTTCAGGGTAGCAGAGAAGAGAAAACCTATTCTACACAGAGCTCAATAAAATAAAGACATTAAGTTCAACACAGTCATAGGTAGGGCTGGACGAAAATTCAATAACAATATATATTGATTGATAGATGTATATTGATGATATAAAAAAATGGATCAATAATAAGTTTAATAGAACAACAGTTTTCCTTCCTTTTGGTTTCTAGCCATGTAGGTTAATACTACAGTCACTACATCCTCCCAACCAATCACAAACGCAGACACAGGAAACTCTCCGTAAACCAAGCTCCGCCCCCTTCCAAGAGTTCAGAGAGCAAGTGTTCTTTTTTTTCCTTTTTAAAAACTTGCAGTTTTGGTAAAAAGTTAGTTGAATAAAGGGTTGAGTTTGAATTCAGCGTTTGTGCGTTCTGCATCTAAAATGGGTTTCTAAGCAATGGCATAAAATGGCTAGGGCTGCACTTAAAATACATGTTTTGAATTTGTTGATAATTATCGATATTGATCGATATGATTTCTATTTTATTAATATATATTTTATCGTCCAGCCCTAGTCATAGGAATTTGGGAAGCAAAGTTCAACACAAGCTACAAAATGTTACATTATAATGGTTTCTTGCCTTGGTATGAACACAGGAAGAAAAGAGAAGGGACAGTTGCACGGTCCTGCTTGCATTGCTGGCGAGTGTCTGTGTCTTTTCTTTTTTTTTAAGAAAATATGAAAATATATATATATTTTTTATTAACATTAACCTTAATGAACCTCTAAATTATTTCTGTAACCTTGACAGTAATAGGATGTAGCTATTATGCAAGAATTTCTGAGTTATCCTCAGAAAAAAAGTTAAATCTCAGCTTAAAGACTATCCAAAAGGGGCACTGCTATTGAAAAATGAAATTAATTGTTAAGGAGCTGTATGCACACCTCATTTGTATTTCTGTGGCATTGGAGTTAGTAAGTACGACAAAATCATAAAGCAATCGTTTGAGCCTTCTGTGCTTTGTCTCACCAAAAACTTTCTGTATGGTTTCGTAATGACAATAAAGATTCTTGATTATACCCCTTAAACTTTTTAAAATTCTGTCATGTTTGTAGTGCAACTATTGGTTTGGTTTGTCAATGAATACCATTGAGTAAGTGCCAAAGGCACATTAGCATAGTTAGTAATTTTAATAAAAATTGCTAAGCCATGGCAGTATTGGGGACCAACTCTGACACAATTAAAAATTAAATACAGAAATAAATCGATAAATATAAGCAGTAATTAAATTATACAATGAGTTATAAATGTAAATATCTCTTTTACTTAGCATTTTTACTTATTCCACTTTTTAATAATGACCTTATTTATTTGTTTTTCGTTATAATTGTTAACTTTATACATTCATTTTTAAATGTATTTATTTTTGTGCATATTTTGAGATTTTTTGCCTCTTTTTTATTCTTTCTTTCTATATTTTACCCCTTTTCTTTCTTCAATCGCTATTTAGAGTTGAAGAAATAACGCCTGTCCTTTTTCCATTTCTTTATGCATTTCAACCTCATTATGCAAATGGAGGGGGGGGGGGCGTGTCTTAAGAGGACAACTGCTTTGCTATTGGGTGGTTAGCATCAGACTTCCATAGCTAGAATCTACAGGTTTCTGTGCTGCCTGTAGATTCTAGCTATGGAGAGCTGAGGCATTTAGCAACTTGATTTGGAAACAAAGCTGTAATTCCAGATTTTGTTATCTGTCGCGTGGACGCCCTGACTGAACGTGTGTTTCAGTAAGCAGCACACATGGACGCAGATGTCTGGAGTTGGCAAGTGTCGTGCCAGACTAGTTCTCCCTGACAGAAACTATAGCATGTGGCTGGAAGCACGCTTTGGGCTGGAACAATGGACCCAGTCAGCTCTGCCTCATTTCCAGCCTTCTAGTAGTGGAAATGGAGATATTGAACTTTTTGTTAAAAAGTGAAAGAAGAGAGTTGTTACTTCAGTTAGTGGGTTACAACAGCAAATTAAGCGCAGGTTTGGAGCCTGGTGCCCAGAGAACAGGTGAAAGCGGGATAAACTAGGCTGAAGTTAGCGTTAAAACCTGAATGCTGACTCAGAATGACCTAATTGTGAGTTAAAGCTAATTTCTTATTCGTATCAGCAAGACGTAAGGTGGAGGATTAGTTTCTATTTTATTAGAATGGCATGTTGAAATTTAGTTTTTCTTCTCAAAATTGAATTTTAAATGGCTAATCCTCCACTTTATTATCAGGAAATAATAGCCAACAGTTGTCAGGCTGTGTCAATTATTGTTTCATGCATACCTGCCTGGTTGAGGTGTGGTATGATAGAACAGCGGATGGAGGGGTGAGTTTGTCCACTGCTGGTCTCAAACAGCAAGTATTGCACACATATTTAAGACAAAGGTAAATTACCTCTTTCCAAAATACAAGAATTTATTAACAAACTACTTCAACTTCATGTTAAATTACTTTAGTCAACAATCTCTTTAACTGAGCCAGGAACCTTCAACTAAAGTACTGAGTACAATTAAAAGAATAAGTAAAGCTAATAAAGTACAGAAAAAGGAAACGGACAATAAAACTCAAAAATATAACTGGTAATTGTTGACTCACAACCTTCAAACCAATAACCAATGATTGATGCTGTGATATAACAGCTCACTGTAATTATTTCAAAACCATGGATTAGAATTCAGAATGAGGTCAAATTAGCTTTAAAACAACAATTGGTATGTTGCTCGAGCTACCAGTCTACAATTCAAAACAGAGGTAAAACATGATAGTAAAAAATTACATTTATCAAAAATTATAAGTTGTCTGTTTTTAAAAAAGAGTGGAGAATACTTGGAGCTCTGAACAAGTTTTTTTTTTTTTTTTAAGCTTAACTATAGGTAAAAATGTCTCCTTATATTGGAAAGGTTGCAGACTCCATGCACCATAAACATGGCTGCACATGTGAAAATGTTTTCTCACTTTTCCTCCCTGCGCGTCTGACCGCTTCCACTGACTGATTGCTGCCACAGGATCACCGCCCCGCTGGGACGCCCTCCTTTTCGCATCTGTAATCTCTCTCTGTCTGGTTGGTTCCTCCACCCCTCTGTGACCTGGGGATGAATGCACCAATGAGGAGCCTCACAGTGAGTCCGCTGGTCCTCCTTCACCTCGTCCTCCTCCACAACACCTCAGTCAGTCACTCACTCACCCACTCACAGAGTGTGTCGCATATATGCCTTGATGTCAGACGTGGTGGGCATTCCTGTCTCTCTGAGCATACTGTAGATGTGGGTGGTGTACTGTACACCATATAAGCCATGATGTTGACTAACTGTTGTGTGTTATTTACAGGGTATGCCTGATCGCATGTTATGTGCAGTGCTGGAGCAATTTCAGCTTTACTTTTCCCTTTGGTATGTGCGCTTTGTCTCCATTCACAGTGTCATTTTCTTCTTGTGTTCTTATGTTGAAACAGCCTGTATAGTTTTCTTTTTTCTGCATACACACGTCCACACAAACACACAGACGTTGACACGCACAGGTAACAACCAAGTCATACTCCTTCGACTCTGTAGAGCATAATCTGCTGGCCGCTTTGCATTCAGTATGATGAAGATCTTGTATGATCTTTTTAGAGATGGTAAGTTACTGGAGCCGCTCCAGTGTGAATACACTTGTTCTGTGTTCCATGCGTGCTACGTTGTGCATCACGGTGACCATTCAGCGATGCAGCACATTCAGTTTTCAAGTATAAATCTTTACTCTGGCATTTCAAGTCAGGGACGTTTTCTTGGTGTACCAGAAACCACGGCTTGATAATACTTAACCAGAAATGTAAACGTACTAAGAAACCCGTATTCAGATACAGTTCTGAACAAAAGTTTACTTACACCGATTGGGCACATAAATGTCACTAACTTTGGCCTTTAAATGATTTGTCTAAACCATTTTTTCAGTGTAATTTTATGGTAAAAAGAAAACCAAGTTTGAGTTTGCTATGGAATTTTTTAATTTATTTTATTTCATTTTAAAATAAAAAAATATTGGTTGATATATATATATATATATATATATATATATATATATATATATATATATATATATATATATATATATATACAAACATGCTGTAGCAACCAATAATCTAATAAAGGCCAATAACGTAATACCTTTGTGTAATGTCAAAAATCTTTTTGATATCACTTGGCAAATAGCAATGTGCTAATTGATTAATACCCTTTTTAAAGACAATACCACCAGTGTTCTTGCCAGTACATTGCAGGCCGTTACGCTGGAATTGGCAAAGTTAGGCTGAAATTAGACCTTGCGCAACTTGAAACAGTATGACATGGATGTTTGATAACAACTTAGAAAGATCAGTAAAGCTCTTGAATGTGCATCAGCGAAATTATAAACCTCCCGGACAACATAAGCTAATGCTAGCTGCTATTAGCTGGACGAACAGTCCCCTTTGAGCAGCACAACAAAGCTCTGCTGCATGAGAATCAGGGAAAAGACAGCAGCACCCCGCTTACCCACCCTCGGTTATGCTTAAAAAAAATCTTGGTGACGACGCTGACCTTAATGTTTGACCAATGGTGTAAAAATTGCTGTATTTGCTTCTTATGCTATTGGTCTAGCAAGAAAAGGGAAAAATTAGCAAATGTCATAGGTATGTAACAGCTGTAGATCACGTCACACGGTCCTCTTCCTAAATGCTAGCACATTTCACTAAATGATCTGACTGACAAATACACTTTAAAGTTATTACAACATATTTATTCATCCATGAAATTATGAATTAACCCTATGTAGCCAAATAGGTAATATACAAAATATATTCTCTACCACATATAGTTTTTGATTAGTTCTCACAACCATATGTAAAGAGTGAGAGTTTGGCATGGCAAGTATCTATAAATTAATAAAAATGATGAGAACATCCAATATACCTAGTTTGGATGAGCACACTGCAGAAAAACAGAAAAAGAGTATTTTGCTTCCAGGAAACAGTCCATTTTTATTACATTATTGGTTGCAGTTATTACATTTTCAAATTATTTTTATTATTATTATTTATTTATTTTTTGCTGCAGAATCAACTCACTAACCTGCCAAAAACAGTACAGTATTGCCAAAATGTTAATGTGTTATTGGCTCGCAAACTTAATTACAGTATTAACAAGCTGCTACATTATTGGCTTTAGTAGATTTGAAATGGCCAAAAGCATTATGTCATTGGCAGGTGTAATGTTATTAGATTATTGGTTGCTACACACCTTGACCAAAATGTATTTAAATATCCATCTAGGAAGCTTCACATCAACCACATGCTTTTTAAGACCCATAAGTCATTGCTAGATATTTTACCCCTCTATTGCTAGAGTTCATTTAATGTGGTTGATTTCCTGTGAACCTTTAACTTTTAAATGTGGTCTACACATTTGCATATATAGTTGTGGTCAGGGCTTTCCTAAAGCTTATTGTTACCATGCTTTGTCTATTCCAAAACCAGCTTTAATGTATGTTTATCAAGGATAATTGTAATCATGGACAACCTTTAAAATTAGTCTAAGGATAAGACAAGACAGATTTAGCTGTTCGGCTGCAGTGACAAGAAGTATGTTTGGTGTTGCGAAGGTAAGACTCTTTAAGATTAGAGTACTTAACCTACTGTTAAGCATGGTTGCGGCAGCATCGTCCTGTGAGACTGTTTTGGTGCCACTGAAAAAGGGGGACAACCTCTAAATCCCTCAACCGTTCCTCTAATCAGCAGCAACACGTTTGAATCTTGGACATAGTTAGGCGTTTTCATCAGCACAGCCATCGCAAATTCGTATCAAAAAACTTCAGTTTACTGTTTTATCATTTAATCCAGGGAAAAACGTTCCAGTTAATTATTAAAGACCAAAAGTAATATGACATTCATGTTCATAAGTGATGTAAACTTCTGACCAGAACTTTAACATCACATAGCAGTCACTTTACAAACAAACTTTTCATGTTTTATAACATATAAGTATATATGCCAATATATATCAAAAAGTGGTATATATCTTTGCAGCATCATGTATGCAAGAAATGTATAAATTCATGACATAGTACTGCCATTGCCCTGACTTGGATGCAGCCAGAGCGCTCGCCACTTCCTCATTTAGCGTTGGTCATTGTGCTATTTGGCTCCCTCTCCCTGTTAGATCCACTCTCTGTATAGCACAGCAAGTCCCAGCATGCTGAAGAGGAAACAGAGCTCCCGGGTCGAGGCCCAGCCCATGACTGACTTTGGGCCAGATGAAACCCTTGCAGACAGTGCTGACATCTTCTGGATCAACAAACCAGTGAGTCCACTTCAATAATGGCCCCAGTTAACCGATTAGCATACAGTTATACATTTTCTCTATTCCTTCTTATGTTCTGTTTTTACAGTGGGTCCATTCATTGCTTCGAGCCTGTGCCATCATCAGTGTCATCTCTGTCTGTATGAACACTCCAAAGACCTTTGAGCATTACCCTCCACTACAGTATGTCACGTTTACCCTGGACACGTTGCTCATGTTCCTCTACACTGCCGAGATGATAGCCAAGATGCATATACGAGGAATCATCAAGGTAGATTCAATAACAGCCTTTGTAGGCTGTCCGATTGTATCGCTTTTAAATATTAAGTCAGATGTTATGTCACTCAGTACTTGAGTAGCCTTCGTACCGATTACTTTTCTACTCTTAGTTGAGTGCTTTCTCGGTTGGCTACTTTTTACTTTACTTGAGTAAACATATATTTGAATTAGTGCTAATCTTACTTGAGTACAATTTTTGTCTACTCTACCCACCTCTTTCTGAGATGCACATCCACTCAGGATATAATGGCCAAAGACACAATTTTAACCAATGTCTCTTTATGAATTTTAATATAAGAGGGACTAAAAAAGATTAAAAATATTTCTTTTGGCCTTTCTACATTATGAGCGGACAACTTTACAACAGGTCTTGAAGTTAAAAACTTCAAGACCTGTTGATCTTTATATTGACCTTTATATTAGCAGTACCAAAACACATATTAGCAGTACCAAAACACAAGTGTCCTTGTGTATTCCTAGAAGATATTGACTGTTATTTAAAATCCAAGATTTCCAAAACGCTGCCAATGCTTCTAAATAGAGCATGTTCTGTGAGAGACAGAAGCCCAAAATGATAAAAAAGAGCAACTTTGCTGTTCACCGTTTAGCCTTCCTGTTATCTGTTTAAAGTGTTGCTCTCTGTAGCTTAATAAACTGCAGAAATGTCTTGACATGACGTTACAAAAAAGCAAGTTCTTTTAAATTGTTTTGTACATATATGTGCTTCTTCTGATTTCACTGTCAAACATGTCACCAATACTGAAATTTGCTGATTTTGTATGTTCTTCGTTCCATAGCTGCTTTCACACCAAAGTGTAGTCGTTGCCTCAGCGTTTTAGAACCAATGTGTGGGGATTTTTCTGACTGATTTTGAGAAATTGTTTTCTTTTTCTTTAATGGACAGAATTAATCAACACGATTCAAATTCTGGGGGGACATCAGGGCTGGGTATTAATTCAAATGTCAAGAATCGATTCGATTCCGATTCTCAAGATTTAGAATAGATTCTTTTCAATCTGATCCAATCTCAAAGTGTGTTGCTGGTATTAAAACATTTGTGTAGCTGTTACCTGAATTACATGACTTTGTAGTTATGCAACTTATTTATACTAGTATTACATTAACATTCAACAGCTAATTAATAAAGTAATGGTAGTTACTGGTGGCTGTAAGGACCAAACTCCTAAATTGCTTTCACAAACATGCTTTGGGGCATAATACCCAAACAGATCCAGGGTAGAGAACAGAGGATTCCAGAGATATTTACAGCTGCAATTTGGAATCTAACCTGGTGCATCATTAATAATATGACCAAAAAATTCACCTTCTGGAGTGGCGTGTTAGCTGGAAATGCCGGCACATTTAAATGGTAACTCACACCCCCAACTTTTTTTTTTTTTGCCAATAAACTGTTAACATGGTTGTCTTATAGTACTGTCTACATATCCTGGTCATTACTTGTGCATATTTGTTTAAATTTTGCTTTAATGCCTAAAATCGTCAATGTGACATCCTACGAGGGTTAACAGTGGTCTTGCGTTGAATTTTGAATTAACATTGCTTTTGGTTGATGTGACGTAATTTGGAGAGTGATGTTGATAGCTCTGCAGCTGTGGGTACAAAAGCAGCTCCATCTTAAAAAACAAAAAAAACCAAAACATAGCTCCCTCCATTTTGCGCCTCCATAGCGAGCACTGTTGCACTTTTCAAACCCTCTTTCGACTGTTTTTTATTCTAAAAAGCAACTAGAAACAAATCTACCAACTTTTTATGTGTTATTGGCAAATTTATGTGAAAGCAACCAATTGTTCTGTCTTTAGTGTCTTTTACATAAGCGTCAGTTACACTTCAAGTTCACAGTGGTAAATGCATTTTTTTTAATCAATCTTTTGGAATTAATATGAGAATCGATTCAGAATTGGAAAAAAAAAAACATTGTTTTAAAACCGTCCTAGTGGACAGTTGCGTTTAGAATCATAATTTTCTTTCTTTCTTTCTTTCTTTCTTTCTTTCTTTCTTTCTTTCTTTCTTTCTTTCTTTCTTTCTTTCTTTCTTTCTTTCTTTCTTTCTTTCTTTCTTTCTTTCTGTTTAAGGGTAATGAAGCTCTGATATTTGTTTTCTTTTAAACATCATTAAACTTGTGATAATTCTTCACATTTTACGAATGCAGCCATAGAAGCGTTTAGCATTTTTTTAAATTTAAAATGGAAAACAAAAAGTTCACATTTAATTAACTTCTTTTATTGTTCCTAAAGGCAGCTGGAACTTTTGCCATTTTCGACCACATTGCAGAAAGTGCTGTAGGATAAAAAAGGTCCACATTGCTTAGGGATGTAATAGCATGCTTTTGCCCTTGTCAGTGCATGTAATCAAACATGGTACTTATCTGTAGTGTTCAACACAAACCCTTCCATTTGCAGCCTTTCTTCCTGAGGAAGAGTGACTCCCTAAAAGCTTTTTACACAGTCTCTCTCTGCAAGTGGTAATTAAGGATGGTCGTTTCAACTGGCCCCTTGACATGTGGGCTTCCTTGCAGTACAGGGGCTTGACATTTTTGTCTTATCACACTGACAATGGGCCATAGAACATTTGGTGAATCTGTCAAAGTAGGCACTGTAATTTCCTCTTTTGCTTCCGGATTTCTTTCCATTTTTTCTTTTCTTTTCGATATTTCTTTTTAAAATCACAAAAAAAAAATCACTTGAAAGCTTCAATTAACTTTTTTTTTTTTATTAGAAGCAGAGGGCAATGCTTGTCTAAACTAACCCTTACAAATGTGTATATGCCTGAAATATCAACACATAAAATTGATTGAACTTAACTTTGTTGATTGAACTTAACTTTGTAAAGTGCCTTGAGATGACATGTTTCATGAATTGGCGCTATATAAATAAAATTGAATTGAATTGAATTGAATTAAAATTCTTTTTAACTGTTAATTATTTTTTCAAATATTTAAATTATTAAATTTTTAAATTAATTCAGAATCATCTGATTCTGCTATCCAAGTATTTTCAGGGTCGTCTTCTTCTTTCTGTTCCTCTTTCTAGGGTGACAACTCTTATGTGAAAGACCGCTGGTGCGTGTTTGATGGATTCATGGTGCTTTTTATCTGGGTCTCCTTGGTTCTTCAGGTGAATTGCACCATTTATTATTTTGTACATGATAAATACAATTCATTCTTTGATTATATATTGCAGGTGTCAGTATTTAGATTTATCAATGCATTGCTAATCATTGTGTGTTATTTGTTTTAAGGTATTTGAAATAGCAAAACTTGTGGATCAGATGTCTCCGTGGGGAATGTTGAGAATACCCCGAGCGCTGATAATGATCCGTGCCTTTAGAATCTACTTCCGCTTCGAGCTCCCCCGTTCTCGCATCACCAACATTCTGAAGTACAATACTTTAAAGGGGATTTTTTTCAAAAATATGCAATCACATGGCAGATATATGTGTGCTTGTAGCGATGTAAAATCTGCTTTCTCTGTTCCGCTTCCCAGACGATCAGGGGAACAGATCTGGAGCGTCTCAATCTTCTTACTGTTTTTTCTCCTGCTCTACGGAATTCTGGGTGTCCAGATGTTTGGAACATTCAACTTTCACTGTGTTACAAATGATACAAAAAGAAAGTAAGAGCTCACGTGAACATTTTTGTTTTTACATACATTTTAGATAATAATCTAAAGAAATACTTTTGTAAACTAAATGGTTGTCCATTTGGATTTGTGACAGTGGATTATATAGATGCTGTAGCTTGTTAAGATGTATTTTTTATTTAAAGAGAATAAATCTGCTTATCCAGACATAATTAATCTGTACAGGAAAAAATATAGAAAAAAACTGATGAGTTAAGGTAAATCTATTAGTGATGCATGACTGCTTTTTCTCTTGGGTTTAAATAGAGACTTTAATTGGAACCATTTGCATTGATGAGAAAAAAAGTTTTCAGAAACAAACAATTATAAGTGGGTCTGATGTAAAATTAGAATCAAGATTTGGAGAAAGAAAAAGAAAGTCAATTTGATATCTTTTTGGGTTCATATCTTAGTGAGGACCTGCAGTTTGACCATGTGTTCAAAATTGTTTTACAACCTCCTTGATTTAAATAGAAAGCACTTGTTAAGCAAACATCAACTACACATAATTCACTATATACATTTTTAATCATCAGTCAGTGTGTAAACTTTCAACTACAGAACCGTAACACGCAGTTGGGCTTCTCAATACTGCACACATTTATGTAATTTAACAGGCAATACCTTTCTTAGAAATTTGCAGGTGGAAACACATTTTCCAGGCATTGTTCCATTGTAACAGATTTTATGTTTGGTGCAAGATGTCAAGTATTTTTAAGTCAAAAGGCCCAAGTCCAGGTGAAGTCTGGTCTTTGTCAAGTTCTTTCAAGTCTTTTGTGATGGTTTAAAGTTGCATAAGTACCAATAACTGTACCGATGTTGATTTTGTGTGGGGTTTTCTGAGGAGAAGATTATTTTTCCAACTTGACCTCCTCAGTTTTCTAAGAACTTTTGCACATAATGACGATACCCACTTGACGATTCATCATATAGCTGAAACAAACAAGATGGAAAAAATATATATTCTTGCTGCACCTAGCATAGCGTGAAGTGTGCAGTCGTGCGTATATTGTACAAGCTTTTATATGCATCAGCTTCTTTGTGTTTAAAGAAGCTCCAATTAATTGGAAAGCAGAATTTGTTTTACTTTGTCTACATCTGGTCATTGTAAACATATTCAGCCACAACTTTTGTCATCTTCTGTTTCTAACTTTTCATCATTTTTCTTTGGCGATCACCTGTAGTCAGCAGGGGTAGGTACTGTGTAGTTCCGGCCAGAGGTGTAAACTCAAGTCATGTGACTTGGAATCCAACTCACAAAATTATTAACTTTGGAGTTAACTTGATCAGCTTGCAAACTTTGGGCTCGACTTATATCAATGACTTATGACTTTACCTAGACTTGAACTATTTGACTTAAAAAAGACGTGAGATCTTAAACCAAACAGAACGTGTGTTTCACCCAGACTGTCCAGGCGTGTGATCCAGGCCTCTGCACGCCACTTGCTATTTGCCAAAATGTTCTTCTCCTGTATGCTGCATCCACCGCGTTGTTTACCTACTTCTCTTCTGCATCCTAAGATGACTCCAAAGGAGTTGACCGTGGCAGATATGCGCTGGCAAAAATATATTCTGCAAAAAGAAACATAAGCATAGATTTTCTAACGTTTGTGAAGTTCACTTCCTCTTGCTGGTTCTGGCAAGTAAATACACCTTTTATAAGATTATAAACATTCTATAAATTATTTGTTTATGAAATTATTTTGTCAAATGAATAAAAGTTTAGGACTTAGACTTAACTTGGAACTTGCACGTCTCGACTTGATCGACTTGATCCCACATGTGTTCGAATTGGCAGCTTCAGTCTGGGTCTAGCGCTTGCTAACAGTTACTTGTTTTATTAATTCACACATTAATCACTGATTAACGAATGGAGGTACACTGAAAAAAAAGCATACCAATGGCTTTGGTATGCTTTTTTTCACAGGTCATTTTGACCCGACTGTTAGACTTATCTTTGTCGTCAAAAAAAACAAGGTTGGTTTCATAAAACATGTTGGTCTATTTTAGGCCTGCATGATTAGCTTCATCAGGATTCCTCATTGTGTCTCGGATTGCCCTTTGTGACAGTACATCAAATTATCCCCTCTGATCCTGTAACCCTCAATAAATGTGGATGACTTTCTGTGCAGGCAATTTAAGGGAATTAGTTTTCATTACAGTAATCAAGAAGATCCTGGCACAGCTCCTTTACCTAAAAGAAATTCATAACAATACAGAGGGTTCGTGTCACAAAATATTCTGCTTGTTGTTTTGTCTTTTGGGATTTTTAAATAGTTTGTTAGGTGTGATTTTCTTTTTTACTCTTTTGTGTAGTCATGTAACATGGAACAGCTTTGCCATCCCTGATACTCACTGCTCGCCCGATGGAGAGGGCTACCAGTGCCCCCTTGGCTTCATATGCGTGGATCTTGAAGACTATGGCCTCAGCAGACAGGAGCTTGGTTACAGTGGATTCAATGAACTAGGTATATGTGTTTTTTCTCACTGTATGTAAATCAGATTAAACTCTTGTTTTCCGTTGTGATTTTAAAATTATGTCTACTTGTTGACAAAATATTATATGAGAATCCAATTAGATCTTCTTTAATTTCCGAAGTTTACATACATTTTCTTCATACTTGGTAGAATTGCCTGTTACTATATTACATTTTTCAAACTTTTTTTGTTTCCTTCAACAATAGTTTGTCATGTTTTTGTCTAGAACTTGTTTAACTAAGTCAGGGTTGTGGGTTGCCTTACTTACACACACCTATTCCGCTTTGCTCCCAAATATTCTGCGGTTCTGAAAGCTGAGGACTGTAATTTCAGCCTTCCAAAGCATTGACTTTCTGGCCATTTTGGGTTACTGTACCTTTGAACAAACCTTCTCCTGTTTTTTTCTATTTTCTAGGCACAAGTATCTTCACTGTGTATGAGGCCGCATCACAGGAGGGTTGGGTTTTTCTCATGTACAGAGCCATCGACAGTTTCCCGCGCTGGCGCTCCTACTTCTACTTTATAACTCTCATTTTTTTCTTGGCTTGGCTTGTTAAGGTTAGAGCTTCTGTCTTTCTGCTGCTCTACATTATAACTCCAGTAGGCATTTAAACATGAAAAAAGCTCAGGTTAATTGACATTGCCCAATGTTTTAACTACAGACATAATGACTTTGCCTTGAAAACTCAAAGTTTTATTATTTTTTTTCATTGATTTACGTTCTATGATCTCAAGATATGTTGGTTTCACTCTCCATGTCCTTTCTGTGCCAGAATGTGTTCATCGCTGTCATCATTGAGACGTTTGCTGAGATCAGAGTGCAATTTCAACAGATGTGGGGGTCGAGGAGCAGTACCACCTCAACTGCTACAACACAGGTACAGCTATCACACTCAGACACAAAAAAATGATAAGAGTATAGCTCCAACATATTGTGACGACAGCTTGGGTATGTTGTGTGTCCTAGGCCTTGTTGAGCCTACATTCCAAAGATCTTGAGATCTGAATTATACACAGATGAGTTTGGGGGTAACAAATATGCTCACAAGTCATTTTCTGAGACAGTCATTCCTTGAACTTTGTCAAATTAAATGCAAATAAAGAAAAAAAGAAATATGTCAGTCTCCTGATGTGCAGTGGTGGTAGAGACGATCCCTAGAAGCGTTGTGTGATGGCAGCAGAAGGAGTTTCTACAAAATATTCAGTCTGGAAACCTGAATATAAATAGAAACCATACTAAACAGATTTGTAAAACTTTTTTAAAACCATGTGGCATTTTCTTTCTGCTTCAGAACTATGCACTACTATTGTGTTTTGACATATGAAAAAAATCCAATTAAAATACATTTAAGTTTGTGCTGTAACATAGCAAAATTATAAAAAAGTTGTGTAGGTATTTGACTAAGTGGCAAATACATTGATACCCCTTCACCCCCAACACACACACATAATCTGTTGGTTTTCTGAAGTGTTGCGCTTGGATAATCAATGACCTCTTTCCTGTTTATTCTGACTTCTTGGAAAATTTTAATTTATCATCAAGTGCATGTTGATGGTAAAGCTGTAACCTTTCAGCTAGAAGACATTTCTTTTAGCTTAAAGTCTAGAAGAAGATTCATAAAAGATAATTTTTTTTCTTTTCCTGCGATGTGGGTTCTGAATCATCAACAAGTATGTGTTGAATTTCTGACTGTTCTGTAAATAAGGCAGGGATTTGATTGGTGTTTGGCATATTGTTCTGTGTTTTTCTTTGTCTTGTATCAGGGAAAGGATCTATTGCATTATTACAACCAACCAAAAGCAGAAGTAAATCTGCTCCCTTGGTAATATTAAAAAAGTGTAAATAAAATGTAGTGGGCAATTTCTTAATTTTATTGCTGGCAAATATAATTTTAGTCACAGATTAAAATGAAAAATGCCCACTGCCGCAGAATTATATGAACTGACACTAACTGATGTTAGAATTTGAGTGACTCCCTTTAAATATAAATATGTGAATCTTGGCAGGTGGTCGCAATCATGCAGCCATACGGCTTTGCCAATGACTACTTACTAAAATGAAAGGAACGGCACACAGATATTATTGTTCTGAATGTTGATGTAGCTCCAACAACTTTATAGTCCTAAAATATAAACGAATGAAAATGATTTCTGTTTAAAAGTCTGGGTTTGCTCATAAGAAGAACATTATTTTTGTCCAAAAATGCAAACATACCGAGAAGGAGTGACATGATATTTTGGTAATTAGCTGCCCCAAATCTGAAGGTGGGTGTTATAAGTGTAACACGCCAATTCGTCCATGTTTTAGGCTCCTATTTTAAAGTTATTGAATTTGTTTGTTATGCAGACAGACTCTGTTAACGGAAGCGGCTCATCCTGCTGGCATGTAAGCATGCTATGTTTACGACTTCTTTAGAATAATTTATAGGACAGAATTTTGTGAAACAGGGATAGAAAAGACACCCAGACGGGGACAATAATAAAAGGATGAGACACAATTTTCAATTAACTTTAGTTTTGTTTAGCTTTATGCAGTGTTATATGTTTTATTAACAATGTCAAATGGTTATGTTGGATGTTATGAAGTGAGGTACTGTGCATTAAGTTCAATCTTGCAGGTGGTTGAAGCGAATAAGCTACCCAGACGTGCAGTGTATCAATCTGCCTCATCAGATAATTTGATGAATGAGCTGACTGTGAGTCTGTTGGAATGTTTTCAAGTAATTATGAAACTTTAAAAGCACAAGAACTTACCATCTATGATGCTGCACCTTTTACACAAAATACCCAAATTTCCTACGTTCATGGCCGAGCTTGTCACCCAGCGGGTCACAGCTGATCGCAGTGACTGATGCAGCCGGCAGGCTCAAACAACGTAACTCCATATGGAAACACGGATATTGTTTGCCTGGGACTAAATTGAGCCAAATGTAACAATGGTATGTTGTGATATTGTAGACTGTTGATATCAATTAACATATCATGAATTGAATTGAATGTCAGGGGAATATGATGCTAAGTTAGATTTTCAGTTTGTTTAAATTTCTAAAGTAAACTAAAACAGTGGGTGTATTTCTGACTAGGTTTTAGCTAACCACCACTCCAGAAACTTGTTTACGTTCCCACAAGCTCAAAGTGGTATGACATCTTTCTACTAGAGATAGTAAAACTATCATTTATAATAACAGAAGATCCAAACTGACCTTTTATGGGTTATATCAAAGGATTGTTACATAAATGTCCATGCCCAAAATCAAGGAGTATTGAGAAAAGCATGAAACAAAATAACCAAGCTCAATACTGTGTTGAACGCAACTAAAGGTTTTCAAAGTGATGATATTAAATTTTGAAATTTTGGCATCGAAGTCACAAGTTTAAGTTTTAGTTAATGAATTAAGAATGTAAGCCGCAGTTCCACCGACCCTACTCGGTTTGGCCGGCCAAGCTCGGCTCCGCCCTACTCGGTTTACCTTTGTGTGTTGATGCCTTGAAGGGGGAAATGCCTCCTGGGGGTGGCTTTAGTCAGGGACTTGATGCAATCTGCTGGGTTTCCTTACATAGAAAACCTTTTGACCAATATTTCTGTATGATTTAATTGAATTGACTCTGTATGTGTCTTGAGATGACGTGTGTCGTAAATGTGCTTGAACCAGAGAACCAGAGTTAGTTTTATAATCAAAAAGGGTTATCAACAGAGAGGCTGTTTTTAATGGGTGAAAAGAAATGTATTCTCCTTACCATCTGTTTACTTTCACTCTCAAAAAAGTGAACCAGAGCATTTGTCCACTTTATGTTAGCATTTCATTTCCAGTTAACACATAGAACATGTTTTTGTTTTGGGTTAAAAACAAGCAATTATTAAAATATTAGAAACATTTAAGTTAAAATGGTCTTTTTTTGTCAAAATGACCCATTTTCTGTCTACAGCCATAGAGAGAGACATGCCTCAAGGCGGTGCTGTTGTGGACACAACACATTTATCCACATATGGTTATGTTCTAGTGGTTTTAACTCAAAATACTATTTTTGTTTTGCAAAGTTATATATATATACATGCTTTGAAAACTGATCGAAAAGGACTGATTTTGATTTATTCATGTTTCATACTTTGAAGAATTTTAAGTGTTATGTCTCTAGAATATAATCATTAACAACAAAATTAGCCTTTCTTAAATCTCCCGAGAGAGGTTGACTCTTATAAGAGGGTTTTGGGAAACAAAAACCTATGCTACATTTCATACTGCTGGACTTTGCCATATTCTGTCCAGATTTATCAATGCTTTTAAAAAAGATTAAGCTCCAAAGCTCGAGGGTGCCAATGAACTATGAGGGATGAGCTAACCTTTGTTTCTCACACTCTGCGGTCTTTTGCGTCATCGTATAACTTTCGATTTCTAGATTTTACATAAAATTATAGTGAACTGCTGAGAATTCTGGCTTCTGTCGCCTCTGTATATCTGACATTCTGCATGACGACTGTGTCTGTGCCAGATTACTGGATAATAAAAGCAAGATTATGATCACATTGGATTGCAATGCACAGCCTTGGCAGGCATGTGAACATGCTATGTTGATGTTCAGGTAAGAGACAAAGCTGAAACGGTGTGGGCGGTAGGGATGCAATCAAAGAGAGGAACAGAAAACGGTTGAAGGAATTATGTGGGTCTAGCACTGGGAGAGATTAGACACACATTAAATTAGCCGTGCAAAGCAACAGGAAGTTTAAATCCGGAAAGAGATGCACCTTGTAGGGCTTACACAGTCCTCAGGGTTGTCATCTGGTGTTACCTAACCACCCTGACTTGATTTGCATATAATCACCTTCATTTGCAAAGACTCGCCATGTTGCTGGTTTTAACCTCTGACGCAAAAATACTCTCGCTGTATCTTGTTTACAGGAAATGAAAGAATGTAGATCAAAAGATTATGCGTGGGATTCTGTAAAAAAAATATGCCAATGCAAGAAGCAATGGCATAAATCCACAATTATTTATAGTGTTTACTCTTTACTAGTAAAGAGGAATCACCTGTTTTATTCCTCCGTTATAACCATAAGAGGGAGCAGTGTAATAGAAAATACATGCAAATGAATCCTAACTTTTGCTTAAAACTTTACTGTTTTAAACAAATGATTTATAATTACCAAGAAATGGATAAAGATGAACTTCCGGTGACCTTTTAAAATTAGCATTCATAGTTGGGTGTAGCTTGATCTTAATTAACCAGAATGTGATTACCTATGTTTTCATCAATGTTTTGTTATGTGCATTTACATGAGAAAAGATTGATGCAAATGGCAAAATTTGAACTAACTTCTTCAATTTCCCAAAAATGTTTTTACCCTCGCTTGAAGTGGTTTTTGGATTTTGCGAAAGAGATAAATGCGCAAGACAGTAGATGGAAACACGTTTGCCGAATAAGTTCTGACGTAGTGAACATTTACCTCACATAATTGATCAGCTGTTCCCACTGTTGGCGTCCTCCCAGATATTCCAATATCGCACACAGAATGGCATTTCTTTCTCAACGCCTCCAGACAGCAAGTAACATCGTCAGTCCAAGTTGACATGACAGAATAATTACAATTTGCCTAAGAGCAACAAATTCCTGAAATCCTCTTTCCATTTTTCTCTCTCCAGATGTGTGGTTTATGTCAATTTGCAACCTCTACTTCCTGTTTACTACGGCCATGCGTAACGTCAACTTCTGATGAAATTACGTGTTGCGTCACCTGGTTGTAGTTGCTTACACAATTACAAACACATCCACAACTGCTGTGAATGAGAATCCTTAGTGTCTACTTTACCTCTCCCTGCAGGACTAGCGTGCTCCACTGGGGGCGGATGCTCTCGCAAACAGCTAGCTGAGTCGCTGCTCTATGCACTCCCTCCTCTAGCTCTCATTTCCCACACTTTGGGCAGGAAGAAGGGTCCTTCCATGAACCTGCCCTATTTATGGATTGAGGGTCTGTGGCAACAGGAGTCGTCCCCCCATAGTGAGAAACTCATATATACTAATCAGAGAACCGGGATTGCGTTGATAATCTCAAATTATCTCTACTGCTGGCGTCCTTTTTCTTACACTTTTTCCCCTTCAGTCAGCTTTCCATTAATCTGATCATTTACTGCAGCAGAATTCTTTTGCTAGCTTACCGTTTTTGTAGCATACCATCTTTTGGTGTAATATTACATTTTTGGAAGAATTTTATTTTGGGGCTTTTATTTACATAAGACATAATCTTCAAGATTAAGGGTTTTGTTAGTATCATGTTTATGCACATGTGAGTCAGACTGTTTAAAGAATAGGGTAATGATATTATAATGATCTTAATAAGGTTTTGGTTAATTTACATTTATGAAAGTGCTTTTTTTAATGGAGAAGTCCAGTCAAAATCAGAATTCAAACTGCTGAAAGTACTTTAAATATAAAATCATTACATAGTTCTCAATAAATTGTATGTTTTTTTTTAATTAAGAGTAATTTTCACTTCTTTAGTGGAAGCATCCATGTTGGTCAAGAACAGTACTGCCACCTCCCAGTTTGTGACGTCAGGTTGCGGGATCGACTGTTAAGCAAGTCCCAATGCCCTATCTGTCCCTTTGTAAATAAATACCCGTTATCATGTCGAACTATTGTTTTTTACCTCTTAAACAAAGATAGACATGGTATTAAACATTTAAATTTAAAGTAATACTAATTTTACATTTTAGAGACATAAAAAGACAACAAATAAGCATTAAAGTACGGTTTATAGGTTGGGTTCTGCAATGTTATCAATGTTATTAGAATCAATCTCTGCTCAAAATGGTGCTCTGCACCGCCTAATCTACTTTCAGCAGTTGTCATCCGTTACTGCAGCAGTAAACGGCAGAAAATACGGGCTGAGCGGCTCCTTCTGCCTTTACTGTGCTCCTATGTCAGGATGAGCTGACATAGGAGGAGGTGTTATGAGGCGGAGGGATATTTCAGTGTCACTTAGTTTAGAGCCCAAACAAGCGACTTCACTTTCAGAAACAAGCCCAAAAAACTGCAACCTGCAACTGATGAAATTTACAAGCGAATTTAGAAAGAAGAAGACCAAAGTCGCATAAAATAAGCGGGCTTCGCAACAGTGAGCATGCTTTCCAAGTGTGTCGTATCACTCCGCCCCTCTGGCCGGGTAAACAAATGTCCCCGCAAATTCAACATTATAAAAAAGAAAAACCTACCGAAAATTCTCGCTCTCATGTCATCTTGAAGACATTCTTCTTCAAAATGTTGGCTACAGATGACGTGTTTTTTCTCTGGCTAGAAGTTCGATGGCAAACCCTCCCTCCTCAAGTTGGCAATCCAAGACGAACCCGTGGTGGATCATCAATCGGAGAAGCAAAATAACACTTTTTTTTACTTTTACCTGATGTATTGAAATATCCAACTGCCATGCACGTGGGCATTGTTGCTTCAGCAATAGCTCTCGCAAATTTCAATAGTGAAGTCCTCTAAAAGTGGATTTCTGGGTTTCCAAAGATCCAGTCTGTTAAAAAGCTGGTTTTGTACCATTTTTCCTACCTGATGAAAATTGTGAGTCCAAATCTAATCATGGTAAAAATATTTTATAAATATTAAGGTAGACCAAAACCATTGTGATGTTTTGTTTTTGCAATATTTCTTTATCTTATTTGGTCTTCAGAAACATTGCTTCTTAGAAGGGTTCTTAATCTTTTGTCTCATAATTATAATTGTCCTAATCCTAAAATGAATATTATTTCCCCCCTTTCTATTTTGTACTTACATAGTTTGAGTTGTTATGAACCCAATTTTGTCAGGAGGAAACTGAGCTTCCTGCCACATGAGAATTAAAATGGACCATGCATCAGTCATACCTCTCAAGGGGATTGTTTCATATCCCCTGCAACAATCAGAGGTTTAAAACTAATTTAGATAATTTACTGTTAGTCTAGTGTAAGGAAATGTGGTTATGGGAATCCAACCTTAATGATAAAAAACTCAACAACAAGCTAAGCAATGTAGTCCAGTCCATGATACTTTTCACATCGCTGTAGATTGTGCCTGTACATTTCTGTTCATACTCGTATAGCATTATTAAATTTTAAAGATGATTTAACATCACAAATTAACCACAACACATTTTTACCTTGACATTTTTATTATCTCAACCTGCTGGAATGCATCATTTTTATCTCTCCAGACAATTTCTTCCAAAGAGGATTTAAAAAAAAAGTTGGAGTTTATTCACATAAAGGATTAAATTACTTATGATAAAGTTGTCACTGGGGGATTTATTATTTTAGTCTCTGTTCTGATACATATCAGTGTAATCATTTATTCTATTTCTTTTCTTTATGTTTCTGCGGCCAACTTTCTTCTGTTTCCTCGTTGTGAGCGTTAATTCAGCACAATTTGATTTACATGAACATGCATATATCCAAAGTCACTAATCCTGGTTTGATTTGTCGAACTGAAGACCAGGATTGTAATACCACTTAAGGTGCGATCTTCAGTGTCAGGTTGAGCAATACCTCTATAAGAAAACCCAGAGAGTTGGTTCACAGTACAAGGCCCCGGTGAACTCCTAGTTATCCTCACTTTTTTTCTAAGGTTGTGCATTCCTTTCCTGAAATGAAAAGATCTTAATGTGTGAACCGGCTACCTTGTGTTTTTGAAGGTCTCTTTTTTTTATTTTTAACTCTGCAGCCTCAAGGCGAGCTTCCTGCATTTAGAAGCTAGCATCCTGTTTTGGGTGGGAATTAATCTATGTGTATAATGCCTTAAGCTCTTTTTTTGTGGCCGCAGATGTTTCGTGATGATGTAGCCACAGGGTTTATATGTGTGCCTTGTCCAGTACTTTGAATGATGTGTCTGGTTCTGTGTATGTGTGTGCATCTTCTACCACTTATTTGCTGCCCTTGTGCCACAGATGTTCCATGAAGACGCTGCTGGGGGATGGCAGCTTGTTGCTGTGGATGTCAACAAACCACATGGTAGAGCGCCTGCTTGCCTTCAGGTAAGTACTCCACATAATGAATAAGCTGCTGGTGTGAAGCAGTTCTCTCAATGTCCCATAGGCAGTTGCATATTTCCACTTGTGTGTACAAAGAAAGACTCAGCAAGCATCACCCGTGTGAAACCTGCAGCAGAGTCATCTGCGCCTTATTGCCTTATATGTGTCGCTGTGTTCAGCTGTTGGGTCTAAGATTAAGGTGTTTAATTACAAATATGGAAAGTTTCTTACTTTATGTGCAGAGTTGCGCTGATGACTCGTACTTGATGGAGGCCGGTGTTGACTGGGTTGTTCACTCCAAATGGTTGAGCTTTAAAGATAAGCAGCAGGTGCTGTTTAAAGCTCGGACACTGTTGATAAGGGTTAGGTTGGGAGTAAAAGGCAGGGCCCTCGCTATGAGAGACTGCCAATAGAGTCCACGGCTACAGCAGGGAGGACAGCTGTCAACACGCCTTCCTGGAGTAAATACTTTGCCGGAGCTTTTAGACAAACACACACACACACACACACACACTCGCAGAAACAGAAAACGAGGGAGAGAGAGAGAGAGAGAGAGAGAGAGAAAGGGAAAAACAACAGATAAATACAGTGAAATTGGATAGAGAATGAGAGAGAAAATAGAAATGGGGTGCAGCTTTCCCATTAAAGTAGTATTCTCTTCAGAGCTCTAGCTTCAGCAGGAGGGAAAATTCAGATGGAGGGATAACCAGAGGGGTAAACACAACTGACTACCCTTTGAGCCATTTGCTGCATTACATACAGCACTCAACAATGTCTTTGTTTCTCCCTTGCAATCATACTAATAAGATCTTATTGTTACCTTGTTGCAAAAAGACCATCATTTCTGCCAGAAGAATAATTACCGACCAGAGTAGAATATGATGTTCATTGACAGTCATTATTAGCACATTAATACATTAGCGATGTATTATAACAATGCATTTGCAATACATTATTTATACCGACTCTATCTAGAATCCCTCTGATTAGTAGAGAAAACAAAAGGATTTCTCACTTTGTTTCAAGTAGTTTTTCAGAAGATGTCAGTGTGATTTTTGAAGTCAGGTTTCAGTCAAAGCTACTGTATTTTTTGGGCTATAAGTCACTCCGGAATATAAGTTGAATCAGTCAAAAAATGTATCATAAAGAGGGAAAAGTCATATATAAGTCACACCGAACTATAAGTCGCACTGGGCATTTATATAGAAATTTATTTCACACAATCCAAGAATAAAAGCTGGCATTTATGGCTGAATAATATGGGACACACCTGGGAGGTTGAATGAGGTAAACTAGCATAACAGCCAGCAACTCCAACCGGGAAGGTTCTTGCTAGAGCATGTCAGCGTAACGTTAGGCCCGTTAGGCTGAAAGTTGTCGAAATTATGCTGAAAATAGACCGTGAGCATAATGGTGTTACATGCTAAACAAACAGTGGCTAAGCCCCGACCTGAATCTAATGGAGAATCTGTCCCAAGACTTTTGAATTGGTGTACATCTTTGCTCTTAACCCAGTCTGACTTAGCTTCATGTATTTTTTTGATCACATAAAATACAAGTAAATTCTTTAACATTCATATTTATATAAAAAAAATGTGATGTGAATACTTTTACAAGTCACTGATTATGGTCAAAATAACTTACTAATTTGATCGTGTTTTCATGATTAAACTTGAGCAAGATTAGGAACTGTTTGTTCCTAAATAGCAGGAGTGGTTAAAGTTTTGGTTGACAGCACAAATCAATCAGAATCAGAATGCTTTATTCAGCCCTGAGGAAGATTCTTGTTTTACAGCTGCACCCATTCAAAGAACGTGGAAAAAACGAGAAATATATGCTATCTAAAAAAAAAAAAAACATAAGACTTACAAAAATTGCTTTTTTATATGAGAGAATATGTATGTATGTATGTATGTATGTATGTATGTATGTATGTATGTATGTATGTATGTATGTATGGATATAAATATATAGCAAGTAGTGAAAATTAAAATAGAATTTAAACATAAGTGAACCATGTTTGAGTGATTGATTCAATAGAAAATCTAGAGATGGTTGTTATTTATTTAACTTCCCTCTGGGATAAATAAAGTATTTTTGAATTTAATTGAATTTTGTAATTTTGGAGGAATCAGTCGTCCACTAAATGTGCTCCTGCATTTGACCAGTGTGTCATGGAGTGGGTGGGGAGACATTGTCCAAGATGGTGTGCAGCTTCGACAGCCTCCTCCTCTCTGACTCTGCCATCAGAGGGTCCAGCTCCACTCACACCATGTCACTGGGCTTGCAGCTCAGTTTGTTGAGTCTGTTGGCATCCGCTGCCCCCAGCCTGCTGCCCAGAATGCAAAAGAAAAGAGGGTTGCACTAGCCACCACAAACCCGTAAAGGATCCTGAGCATCGTCCGGCAGAGGTTGAAGGACCTCAGGTGCCTCACCCCTGCTGATACATCCAACTATGGCAGAGTCATCAGGAAACTTCAGGAGGTGGCAGGTCTCTGTGCCACAGTTGGTCTCTGATGTAAAGGGTGAAGAGGATGGAAGAGAGGACAGTTGTGTGTGGCCCCTGTGCTGCTGACCACCCTGCCTGACATACAGTGATGCAGGCTTAGACAAAGCCACGTAAAAATGTAGATAATTAAGTTTTTGCTAATATATAGTGGTGAGACATTTAAGGCCTAAATAAAAGACTGGAGATATAGTGGGTTTAGCTCTTTGGCACAATCATTTTCTTTCATTGTGTGGCATTCTTTAACTTTATTTGTTTGTTTCTGCTTGCTTTAACATGTCAAGTGTCAGGCATGAGACAAATAATTAACAAAAGCTTTAGTGTTTGAATGGTGCTGACATTGACATGAATCACACGCCGCTTGATTTGTAAAGCCATCACTTGTTTTCGTTGTCAGAAAGTGACAGCATTTTGTGGCGTGTCAAGCCATCAAATTGCTCAAAAACCTCTTAGATTTTCTTTAGGCTTTCCAGAAGCTGCAATATGTGAGACAAATGTTTAAAAGGAAACGCTTTTCTCTCTAAATATGTTTTGCAAATTAAAACCTAAAAATGTATTAAATATATTTTGAATGCAGTCTTATAAAGCTGGACCTTGTCACAGAGGCAGTCTTGATTGCAGTTCTCTAATTTATAATCGCTGTTAAAGTCTTCAAATTTGTATTTTGGATGTAACTATAGTTTGGTTTATCTTTGTTCACCTAGTATTACTACTCTGCTGACAGCTCTATCACAGGGAGTTGGTAAAGCACCAAGTTTGTTGCAAGGTTTCAAACAAAACTGAAATCTCCAAAGACTCAGTCAGCCCCTCTGCCCATACTTGGCCCTATTTCATACTCTGATTCTGATTCTGATTTAATGATTTGGATTTGAAACAATTGTCAGTTATTTTTCTTTTGTATTTGCAGTTTTAAGTTATGTTCACTCAATTAGTATTCAATTCTGTATCAAAGGATACCAACTCGGTGTAAAAGGACCATCAGTTTTGAAAGCAAATTATCTTTTTCATATACTTGCTTCCTCTCTGGCTTTTCTATGGTGGAGAAAGTGAGGTGAGCGCAGTGGAAGTTAAATTTTCTGTCATACCACACATCACATTAACTGTTTGGACCTGGTCAGTCTGTGTCTAAGTCAGTGCTTCATATTCGTGCAATGTTGGACAGTCTTTGGATTTTGAGACAAAACAGATGTATTGTGGAGGAGTAAGAAAGATGACACAGGAGCTCGGTTTGATCACTTCATTAAATCGACTCCAACTTAACTGAGTAACGGTACACAGTGTGATGATGAGCACCAAAAAAACAATTTTTTTTAATAACAAAACATCACATCTTCTGGGTGTGAGTTGTCCGCCTCAGTTTCACTGCTGATCCTGGAGTTTGGAGTCTGCGTTGATGAGATAGTTTCTCTGAAATTACCACACAATGGCCCTGAATTCCACCACCCATTTTGTCACATAATTGACAGTAAAGAGAGAGTCTGAAACACCTAACAGATCCACCAAGTGCCAATGCGAAAACAGGAAGTGACGCAATGCCGCCTTATAGGGCTGGGTATCGATTAAAATTTCAAGAATTGATTCCATTCCGATTCTAAAGATTTGGAGTCACAGAATTAGGTGGTGCATTACTATTGATGGCTTTATGCCCATCCTTCTCATAAGACTGTCTTAAGAAAACCAAGTGTCTTCAGTCAGAGACTTCGTCAAATTTGCTGCAATACAGACTGCTACTAGAGATCTTTCCTGTCAACAGCCATCACTTTGTACAATAACTCTTAGAAGAATTTGGATCAATAGATGTTACAACATTTAATTTCCCTTTGAGATGAATAAAGTATATTTTAAATTAAATACGGAGCAGTAACATGAAGATGGCTTTGATGACTTCAGTTTAGAAAGATGTTCTGTTTTCTTTGGGTCCATCATACAATATCTCAATAAAATAAATTTAATGTCTTATTTGGGATGCATGAAAAACTTTAAAGGATATGAACGACTTTGTGACTATAGTTACACAACTAAAGTTGTTTACCAGTTGCACGATAAAATATCCAGAAAAATAATTTGATGGAAATCATGAGTTCAGTCATGTGTTGAGGGGTTAGTGCATCCCTTATATTAACTTTATTAAATTCAAATTAACAGTTAGGCCTGTTTACAGTCAGTGCCGTTAAACCTTCACAAGTTCAATTAACTCATTTTGAGTAGCTTCACTCCACTACGACTTTATTTCATACGTGATTTACTGCTCATTCACTCATGTAGATTGTTAATATTGTGTGTACACTATTGGTCTCCTTCGAAATAAAAGTAAATCAGCTATAAAAGTCATGATAAAATCATGTTACAGATATAAAACATTAAAAGATCCCAGATTAAAAGTGTCAATATTTACCAAGTATCAAGGCAGCACTGCTTAGGTAAACATAAGCACATTAGCGGACATTGTCGGTTCACAGTAGCGTGTCCCTGTTTGCCCAGGGTCTGTTACACATGGAATCAGTTATTTTTGCTGAAACAATGTATGTTTCTAATGCCGTGAAAAGAAACGGCATGTTGTTGTGTATTTTGAGATTTTTGGGTGCACTCCTGTGCTCTTTCTTCGAAGTTGTTTTTAAAATCTTCCGAACAGCCTCATGTTCACTGGCGTCAGAGGGGAGTTGTGTTTTGGAGTGGACAGGTAGAACCAAGAAAAGTGGTGGACACCCTGCCTGCATGGCCATCTGTGAGTGCTGGGGGGAGTGAAAGGTGAGTCGCTGTTATGCTCTGCCTGACTCAAGAGTAATTGGCCATCAAATGATTCAAATGTTTCTGAGCTGGCAGGTGGGTGCTTTTAGCAGAGAGGTCAGCAGCGTGTATCCTCCTTTACATAATCCCTCTGTACCTGTTGGAGTGTCTTTTGAACCACCTGTCTGTTGCCAGTCTGGTCTGTGTGTGTCTGACTGTAAAGCCTGTCATGCCTGTTGACGCCTGCCTGTTTGTGCATGAGCACACGCCCCTGGTCTGGGTATGTCTGGGTCCAACTCTCTCCATTAGTCGGAGGTGGTGCATAACTGATGACTCGTACCTGGGGTCCTGTTTATACACTTTTGAGTGAAGTCCATACTAAAATTGTTTGTATGGCAAGAAAAATAAAATGGCATACGGCAAAAAAAAAAAAAAAAGTCTGATTTATATAACCATACGCACGCAATTTCCCTTTATAGATGACAGCTGTACCTGAGCCTCTGCATACGTAGTTGCGCCTCAGGTTCTGCCCTCTACACGCCCAGTTTCAACCGTAAATGGTAAAGTGACATCTTGGCCAGTCATCTTCCTTGACCAGGAAATATTTTATCCCTGAACCCGCGATTACTTCTAATTCTCCCATCTACAGGGTCTTCAGGCAGAGCCAATGCATCCACCACACAGCATTACGCACAAGTGTATTTGACTGTTTACAGTAATTATAGTAATTGCTGCACACCTTGTCACAATAATCTGTTAATCTGTGGAACACACCGTCCTGGTAATCATCTGAGAGATGAATGTGTTGGTTGAAAACCCTGATAAATGTTGTGCTGACTTTTATTTAACATTAAAGATGGCTTGTGGGATTTTTCATTTTATTTTATTGAAAAGTTATTTTGTATAGTTATGTGTCACCAGCTCAAATATGAATAACACTGCAGCTTTGAATGCTGATGATAAAATTGATCTATGATTAAAGTCTGATATGGAGTCAAATAGAACAGCTGCTGCTGCCTCGTCATGAAACTCCCGGGTAGTCAAAGCTAAGAGAGCAAAGAGGAGAGCCTCTTTTCCCTCACTGCAAATGTATCCTCCCCTGATTTACAAAACGGGATAAAATTCAATGTTTCTAATATCGTTTTTTTTTTTCTTCTCTTAAACTGCCACACTAAAATAATTCCCTGAATTTTTGTTCACACACAGCTTCAATCCCGTTGACTCTGTGCCTCAGATAACTGTTGTTTTTGTAAAAAATTGTTTTATGTGCCGTGGATTCAGGCAATGCATTAGACCTCAGAAATTATTTAATAAGGATCATTTATAGATCCAAACAAGTTTATATATATGTTAAATTGAATTTTTTTTTTATCAGAATAGCCCCGGGGCCACGTTGGACAGTCCCCGCAGGCCAACAAGCTTCAGCCTTATTGGTCCTCTTTATGGTATTTTTAAGGTTTCATTCATTTTTTTATGAGATTCTAACTCAAACAACATTGTTTTGCCAATCTTCTCCACCTTAAGAAACACACATACCAAGGGGACTGATGGGAGGGGCTAGCGTTCTGCTCTCATATGTTGACTTTGCTTACTTTTATCAACACTGTTGCCAACTATTCAGCAACTTTTCAGACTGCTCTAGCAATTTTCTTATTCAAAGGCAACAAGCAATGTATATAGTAATTATTTTTTTTGTGTTGTTTGAGACTTTGGCAGCTAAAAGCACCGATCGTTGAGTTTACAGTCTCTTCAACAAACCACGAGTGCAGCTGTGAGCTCCTCCCACTTTGAAAGCACTGACAGGCGGTCAGTCAGTCGTGCTGCTGCAACAAACTCTGCCTGAAGTCAGAGAGACGAGACCAACTCGTCTGTTTCTCCATTGAAAATGAGTCACACATGAGCAAAGCTTGCACTAGATTACAAAGCGGAATGTAAATATATCATAAATCTTTAGCGGGTAATGATGATTTCATCTTCCCTGAAACTGCACTTGGTTTGGATTGAGGTAAAATATTATTTATCTTCAAATCATTTTTAGAGTGCATTTTTTTTGTTTCGAGTGAATTTAGATAATAATTTTCTGTGTTGTCAATGTTGATATTCCTTTCTCCTAAAACATACTTTTTATTTAAGAAATAGTGATGAAGCCTTTTTTATTTATATAATGTTTTTATTGCACTATTTCTATTAAAAATATTTATTTTGTGCTCTTATTTTGTTTTCTTTTGTTCCAAATGTGTAAAAAAATAAACCAGTGTGTGATTGTTTTTTTTGTTTTTTTTACCCTTTTGTTTGATTAAACAAATAAGTATCGATAATGGTACAGATAAAATACCGGATCAATAAGGAACATCGTTAAGAGTAGTAGTATTCATAAATCCTTAACAATTCCCATGCCTAGTTACTAATTAATTGAAAGAGAGTAAAGTGTATTTCTATTGAGATGTTTTCACACCTAAGAGTGTTTTGCCAAAGGTTGGGAGCCAGTTTTCTTGTCTATGGATTGTTAATCTGAGTTCCAAGAAGACAGCTGGGATGAGAGAAATCCATCGAAACAGATTTTTAATGATCTGCGTGTGCAGTCCCAGACCTATATATTGGCCCCCTTGCCCTCCCTGGCCAATCAGCAGGCGGAGGGTAAAGTCACGTCTAGAGCTTTCTCATTGTTAGACACGAAACGAACGCTATAAAGGAATACTTGTCTGCCGTGTTTCTGGCCTTCATGATACTTTGTTTAAAAAAAAAAAAAAAAAACAGTTAACAAACCTGTGAGTGACAAAACGGCTTCAGGGCATTTGAATACAATAGGTTGCACTGGACTTTTATCTTGATGTTATTGGAATAAATTGGGCCAAATTACCAATGCAAGTTACAGTTTACAGATTTTGATTTGTAAGAAAAATTTAATTGCAATTTTTCTTTCACTTTTATCACATAAAACTCCCATAACAATACTCTGAAGTTTGTGGTTGTAACATGAAAACATGTGACCAAGTTCAGTGGGTAAAAATACTTTTGCAAAGCATTGTGTATTTGTACTGTGTTTGGAATGATCAAGGCCACGTGATCTTTAGGCAAAGGATGGGCCTTTTAAGCCAAAATATTAAACAAATTGTAACTTTTACGATTAAATATGTGACCAATTATTTTTTTAATTTAATCAAAAAATACACACCTTTCTATTCAAACCAGTCAGCAAATTAGTTCTGACATTCCAACTGATTTTTTTTTTTTTCTTTGGCTGGTGCTTTATTGACACCTTGTTAATGGATTCCAGCCAGTTGCTGGCCTTATAATAGAGTAGTCATCTTCTTCTTTCCAAATATCTTAATTCATTACTTCCATCATATGGTAGCATGTTTGCGCTTTTATAAAAAGCAAGAGGTTCAAGCTAAAAAAAATGTAATACAAATGTCTGTGCTCTAACAATCATTCAGATATATAAAAAAAAAAAAAAAAACGTTACCATAGTTAACTTAAGTTGAACATTCATTCACATTAGCTTCTTCTTTTAAAAGGTAGATATGTAAGAAGGAAGGAAAAAGATTACAGTGATACTGTTGCTTTTACATAAATTCTATATTTTGATTACTGTAACTTCATTTTAGGAATTCAGTTTGTGAATAAGTGAAATATCTTCTGATTAATTCACCCTTGTTGATCTAGCAATGAGCAGCATATGTCCCCACCCCCATAATGTTTCCTTTCTATGTCTGCAGAGCTACAGTAAATGCAGAGTGATTGATAACCTAGTAACTCACTGGGGGGGCTCAGAGGTCCAGTGACTATAACGATTTTTTTTGTTGCTTCTTCCTCTTAAACCCGAGGTTATTGATTCTCTGGAACCTTCCTTTTCCTCCTAACTCTGATCTTTACCCCCTGGATAGCTATCATTTAAAACTCACACACACATTCACACAACCTGTCAAGGTTACGGTCACTTTCTTTCTGGTGTGGAGTGAAAAAGCGGCTCCTGAAAATGAGTAAATCGACTCAGGAGACAAACCGGGGAGAAAAGAAAGAATCAGAGGAAAGCTATCATTTAATACGGTTAAGGGACAGCAAAGAGGGCTTAAGGCCTAAATGTGAAATAAAATTCCAGTAGAAAGAAGGTCATATAGTGTCTACAGCCATGAAGTAATTTAAGTTTGACTAATTAGTGGCAAGTTTCTATTTGGAGGGAATGGCTCGCCACCCAGGGTGCCATTCTGTCATGGGACGTCATCAGCACTGTGAGAAAAACAACAGAAATAAATCATGGTGTCTGTTGGACCCAGAATGAGTTTTCTGTTGTTTATTTGCATGTCTATTTAATAGGGAAAGGGCACCCCCCAGTCTTGTGCATAGTGCAAAAATGTATAGTTTTAATTTGTGATATTTGTAAAACCTTCTATTGGTGAAACCAAACCAAGGACGTATTTTATCCTCTTTCTTTATTGGAACAACATCAGATTCAGAGTATGGATGAATTCTCTTCATCCTGACCCATCATTCGTAGTTTGTTGAGGCTAAATTTGGTGTTAAAATAGATGCTGCCCTTAGGTTTGATAACCACGTTAACGCTGGTATAATTCTTTTCATTCACCCTAGACATTTCTTAAGATTAAACCTCTCCTTTCTGGGTGTAACTTGGAATCTGTAATCCATGCATTTATATCCCCCAGGTCGGATTATTGTAATTATCTTTTACAGGAATTAGCCAAAGCAAACTGTCATGCCTTCAGTTAGTCCAAAATGTGGCAGTGCTATATTTAAAGGGGCCATGGCAACACATCTAATTTGTATGGGGTTTTGGGGGTATATTATGGTCTGTTGTGCACTGATAAGGCCGTGTTGATATCTAAAGTGGTACCAAAGGCCCAGCTCATGGGCGGTCAGCTTTGTTTCCTTGCTCAAAACGGTCAGATCAGAAAACAGTTTATCTTTCTAAAAAGTGCATTACGCACTGCAACAAGGGCACCAAGTGCTCAGGGGGCACCAAACAAAGTCATAAACTGATGAATGGAGAGTAGCCCTTCTTTTTTCCATGCGCGATTAACACACATCCATACCTTTTGGACCTTGTCAGACCTAAAACCTACTTTGCCATGGTCCAATACGACACTGTGTTATGTTCATGTGTTCAGCACACTTTACAGAAGTAAATTCATATCGGAGCTTTTGAACATTCTAATGTTGAAAAACATTTCTGTACCAACAATCAGTATGGCAATCACAAAGCTGTCATTATCAGTACGTTTATTTAATTTCTAAATGCTGTCTTGTCTGATAAACGTGACCTGCTGATTCAGACAGAGACACCGGAGGGGACAGGGGCAGAGCACCGGAGCACCTGTCCGACCTGCAACATAAATATTTCCCCTAGTCATAATACCATAATAATGGATTTGTGTTGGACTGAGAAGAGAGGGGTTGGGGTGTTGGAGGCACGTTTGACTGGTTTTCTAACTATGGTTGTAGCCAATCAGAGTGAAGTCAACTAGGTAGAGCTTCATATCATTACCAGAACCAACCCTTTAACTGATGAGGAACATTTGGCCTGACAAAACAACAAGCTGACGTCATTTTTTTTAAATGAAATTCTTTGGATAATTTACATATGCAACAATATCAACTACAAGGAATAGTTTATACACTGATGTCATGGCACTTTTAACAAGTACAAAGAAATAAGAGCAAATGACTCTTTGCACTGGCGTCCCATTTATTTCAAGATCAATTTTAATGTTATTTTGTTTGTTTTTAAGTCTCTTATTGGCCTTGAGCCAGCTGATTCGTCCAACCTGCTGCACCCTTATGTTCCATCTTGTTCCCTCACAGCCACTAACCAGATACTGGTTGTGGTTCCTAAATCACAGAAGGAATTGAGAGGTGATGAAGCATATTCTCTTATGGCCCCAAAGCTCTAGATTGGCCTTCCTCTGCAAATATAAGACAAGCTCTCCCAGTTGATGTTTTCAAATCTCACTTGAAAAAACACTTTTACTCTCTGGCTTTTAACACATTGTGAGTCTAACATAGACTGGACTTTTTAGTCTGATTTCATTGTGCTGTGCTAATGTCTTTAGGCTTTTAACTGTTTTTTTCTCTTTCCTGTATTTCTTTTGTTTTACGACACTTTAGTCAACCATGTGCTTTTTTGACGCGCTATGGTAAGTGCAAAAACATTATTCACAGCTGTGGAAATGTGTTTATGGTTTGAGCCAACACATGTAGCACATATTGTCATCATCCATTCTCTCAATAAAAAAATATAAAAACTTTATTGAATATGTCTATAACTGCACAGGTTAGGTGGAAAACATATCCCATCTCACTCACTATGTCACATAAAATATCAAAATAATTCTGAAATTAGTCGATAATAAAATTAGAACAAAGATTAGAACAGAACTGGCTAGGTGGGAAATTGTGAAAACACTGGATTGAATACTTATACCTAGATTACAATGATTTTGAATGTATTTTTTAGGTCCGGAAACTTATTCACTAGGGCTACGTAATATATTACCATGGGGATGGCGATAATACCGGTGAATATTGCGATGACCGCATCAACTGTGTTATATCCCTATTTTCCTCTTTTCTCTGTTCCTCAACTGTGCTTCCATCACTCTGCGACCTTTTGCATTTTGGGCAATGCCATTCATGTTCGGTGTCAGCATCTGCTGCTGTGAGCTTCTGTCCAACTGGCTAAATATTACATTAGCATGTAAAATACAAGTTCATAACTCTTCAAATATATTAGCTAACAATTACTGCCATCCAAACAGTCCATTGCATAATGAGTATTGCACAGACTGATATTGTAATGACAATATAGACAATAGATTGTGTAAGCCTGTTTTTATTAATTGCTAAGAACTATGTCCGTTTGTCTGCCTGTCCGTCTGTCCTTCCTGGTCTGATCCGCGTGACTTCAACAACACACGTTTACCTCTGGGATATTGTTCTATTCATGCAAAAACATGCACTTGAAAGTTTATTCTGGCAGATTGATGCTCACCAAATGCAATGCAACAGACAATAATATTTGGCAAAGGAGGTAACTTAAAGGTCTACACTGTATCTAGAACTAGGATATGGAGAGAGAACTGAAAAAGTACTGCATATATGAAGAGTGAAAGGGTGCTGACAGATGGTTTATTGTGGTTTATTAAGGTCTGTATTCCAGCCAGAGACATGAGTCAGCCTCTTCTTGTTAGAGCCGCAATAAGTCAAGGAGATTCTGTTTTACTCGAAGTTGTTAAAGATTTTACACAACCATTTTGTTGGCCAAAAATGCTTTGGAGTTACAACGCTCCCTGATGTTAAGAGATTTCTAAATTAACAAGCACAGTTTCAATTTGACATAAATTCAATCAGAGTTGGAGAAATAGGTAAAAAAAAAACTTGATGAAAGGAAGATAAACTCTTTTATTTATTTATTTTTAAACATGGGTATTGCAGAGACTTAAGAGATAATGGGAGTGAAACAGTTTGTAATCTCAAACAGGTTTTTTTTCTTAATCTCAGTAAACAGGAGAGGGAAAACTGTCACAGGAGTAGGTGCCAGAACATGGCCCAGTCTGCTGGTGACAGTTCCTGTGTGAGTACTGCTATACTGTGCCAGCAATGAGCACATGTGCTACACTCATCTCAAGTACCAGCAGAAAGAGCATTTGTGCTCATTGGCAGCCCATGCAGAGAGACAGAACATGAGGAAACAGTCAATCTGCCTCTGTGCTTTTCCACACTTCCAGCCAATGGATATGTCCCAGGTGGGATGCCTGTATTCTCAGCCATCTTGTCGAAATGCTCTTTATGATAGCAGACTATTTAGGGAAACTGAGTGGAAAAAATTGTGGTTTAATCCTTACAAGCATTTGATACGTAATGTGCAATGCACTTTCTTAAGAAGCATGTAACTGTTTAAAATTATCTTATGATTAAAAATCTATTCCTCATTGTGTTTCCATCACAGACTTTGTCTCAACGATATGTTGCATCTTAAACCAGTGCTGTTTAGTTATGTCTTGTTTTTTCATAATAGGATTTTTTTTAAGAATCACTCACACATGGGTGTTGCAATACATTCAGCTCACATGATAAGACAACATTGGGTCACTGAGTACAAGAAATGATGATGAGATTCCAGCAATGTTCTGAGGAAAATTAGAAATCTGTATTCTTTTATTTTTACAAATAGAGTATAGGTTTCACAAATCACGAACATTGTTTTAAATGAATCTGTAATCAGTGTAGACTAACCCAACCCAGACTCGATGCACCCAAATTGCAAGCCTTTTGCTTCTCTAATCATTAGGAATTCCTAATGCCAAAAGCACATCTACATTTTTTGTTCAACTCAGCATTGATTAAACGTTCCTGAAATAGATTCAAGCTTACCATCAGCTAACAGTTAGACAGCTGCAGTATTTGCACAGTACAGTGTACGTTGTCTGTCACCCTTTCGTCTTTTACCTTGTTGCCAATGCTCCCACACAATTGGCTTTAAAGGGTGACTCACCCCCAAATTGACAATTTTTTTTTGCTAATGAACTGTTAACATCAATGTTTTCTAGTGCCATCTTCAAGTTCAGTCATTGTTTGGAGAAATTACTGTATATACTGTATATCAAAAGATATTGTGACATCACCCAGAAAAACTGACGTCAGTAGCTCTGCCACTGGGGTATGTAATAGTGGCTCTGTCTCGATTCCTCTGAGTTGAGTTGGAATAATGACCTTTGCGATATTTCTATCGATATATTTAGTTGTGGTGTCCTGGAACTTCGAGATGTGTCCCTGGTCCAACACACCTGAATCAAGTGGCGGAATTAGCTCCTCAGTTTGCAGTCATACATACAAAATTTCCAGGACACCGGCCCTCGAGGACTGGGGTTTGACACCCCTGCTTTAAGGCATCCATGAGTCTGCCCACTGCTTATCCCCACACTTAGCAATGTCTCTTGGAACCGCCCACTTTGGTGGCATTTTTCAAAATTTGTCTGGTGGCGGAGTTATGCCTTTACATTGAGATGAGTTACCCTTGAAATTGGTGAGAGCTTTCTCCATGCTTTTGTAACCCAGTCTTTATTAGCAGAATCTATCAAAGCACAGGAGCAATTCAACCACCCCTTTTACTACTTATAAACATGATTCACGTAGAATTAAAAAACAATAGGTTGTTAAGTTTGAAGAAATCACCTTCATATCCTGGGCCCATAAATGATATTGATACCATCTTCAATAACAATATTTTGTGATAAATAAAAAAAACTAAAAAAAGTTACTACACAGTGTGGGCTCCAATAAGGCTGGACGATATGGAAAGAAAGCATATCGATAAAATAGAAATCATATTGATTGATATTGATACTTATCAAAAAATTCAAAACATATATTTTAAGTGGCTATTTTTGCTGTTGCTTAATGTCCTATTTTTTAGATAACTCACAAACAGTGAATTCAAAATGAACCCCTTATTGAACCAGCTTTTTACCAAAACTGCAAGTGTATTAAAAAAAATAAACATACTCTCTGAGGATGTAATGACTGTAGTATTAACCTACATGATACACTAGATTACAAAAGGATGGAAAACTGTTCTTCTATTGAACTTTTCGTTGAGCCTTTTCTGTCGCACCACACGTCTATCCACCAATTATATGTTGTTATTGAATTATCATCCGGTCTTAGGCTCGACACATACTTGGCACTGGGAGAATTTAGTGCACGTCAACTTAGGACGTGATGGGGCTAGAAACAACATTTAAACAGATCTTGTTATTGTTTTCTGTCTGGCACTTACCTTCCACTCTTGCAGGTACAGGAGCTTTACTGACCTTTTTAAATTGTTCTCAAACATCACAATGTCACTTTTTTTGTAGTGCTAGCACAGCAAGCTGCAGGGATTCTGACATCCTTCAGGATTTCCGATTTGTCAGCCTTAGAGGTAAAACACTTTTACCTTTTACCATGTCTCAGGATATACCCATCAGGTCACCAAAGTTACATACCTTCAGTAGCAGCACACGGTTGATTCTCAGCCATGATTGATCAGGTGACCCTCCACAAGAGGAGGCAGGGTGAGTGTCCTTAGCTCTGATGTGCAAGGCTGTGTACTATCCTAAAGCCGGGCATACACTGTACGAGTTTTTTTTGCAAAGGCCTATTACTTAGCCTTTGCATTAATCATGGTGTGTATTCCACCTGCAATATTTGTGCATAGTGAATCCTTAAAAAAGTCTGCATCGATGTAATAAAATTGCCATGGAGAATAAACCTGTTCTGCATTGGATGGACCAAAACAGAGTTTGACATCTTGGCCATGAAGGGAATGGAAGTGCCATCTGAAGAATTTGGTGAAATAGTGTGCTTTGCTGTTAGAATGATGTAGAGAGTCTTATCTAGTGAAGTGCACAACATATTTAGCTTGGATGGGGAAAAAAGAGAAAACTGCTGCAAAGATCAAAAGGTTATTCTCTGTAGAGCTTGAAAGGGAGACTGTATATCTACATGAAAGATGTGATAAATGCCCACTGCTTTCCAGTGAGCGCAACAGCTTGTCTTTTTCCAGAGCATGCGGGTAAGGTGACAAGCTAGAGAAAACAAAGCATTTCATACACAGAGGCATAGACATTCTGTTCTCTGTCAGCCCCCCTCTCATGCTCATACTCACTCACACGCTCTCTCTCTCTCCCACACATGGGCACACTCACATCTTTATTGAGGTAAAATACCTCATCGGGTTGAGCTAATGGTTGGAAGAAATGTTAAAAAGCTTTGTTACGTCCCTTCTCGGGCAGGAAACCTGACCTCTGGGTGTGCACAATGGGTTTGTATCTCTAGACAAAAAACAGCCATCCACACACCGTTAGTCTGCAAACAAACAGTAAGCAATTGTATTTTTTGTATATCTTGCTTTTTTATGGCCATTGATGGACAAATGGCAAACCAAGTTTAGTCCATGCTTCATCCATACTCAAATATTATTTTTATATATATCTGATAGGGACAAAGCAAAAAGTATTGTTACAATATGCCTGTTCAAATTCTCAGTTATCCGGGTCATCGCAACAGAAAACATGCTTAAATTGGAGGACTTTCACTCAGCTCTTTCTGAAAACGTTTCAACACCTATCCAGGAGTCTTTGTTAATTCTGGTGGGTCGCACTTGAGCAACCTGCAGTTGGTGCGCTGCTGTCTTTAAGGACATGGAGGCCCATCTTCCTTGGCGCATTCTAAGTCGGATGCAAATCAATGACCCACCTGCCAATGTCCTGGGTTGTTAGAAGCTATTGCTTGGTGTAAGTGGAGTACTTGGTCCCCTGAATCATTATACTGCTGATGTAATCTCTTTGGAATGTGTCGGAGGACCGAGCTGTAAACACTGAGGAGTTTGAAGCGCAATCCTCCCCTTCTGTTTAGTGATAGCTTTTCTCTTTTGACCAATATGGGTTCTTTCACCCCTCTTTGAAACTGTTCTGTCTGTCCAAAATCTGGACATCATTGTTGTCAAAAGAGTACCCTTTGTTCTTGAGGTGGAGGTGGACTTCTGAATTTTGCCCCGAGGTGCTGGCCCTCTTGTGCTGTGCCATGCGTTTATGGAGCTGTTGTTTAGGTTCTCTGATGTAGGAGTCTGAGCAATCCTTGCTGTATTGGACCGCATACACAACACGCACAGCTCTGGTTTGGATGTTCTGTCTTTGGGATGAACCAGTTTTTGTCTGAAAGTGTTATTATGTTTGAAATTTACTGGTATGTTGTGTTTGGAGAAAATGGTTCTTGATGTTGGCTGGTTTGACAAAGGCCTTTGTCAAATCAGTCAGCAAAGCTGGCAGAAGAAACAACACAGCGTCGAACACAGAGGAGAAAGCAGTGAGACGCAAAAACATTGTTATCCCATATGTGTCAGTAATTTCTAAGAAACTCAGGAAAATGTTCTCCAAACCTCATTTATTTGAATTATGATGATTTTCTGCTTGCCGCAAATAGAAACACAACATTTAAGATTGGAATGTCACAGAACAATAAAACAAAAAAAAAACTATATAAAAATATGGACTTAATGAAAAGTATGTTTAATATTTTTTAAAGGTTGTTATTTCCAAAAGGTACTTTCCATCTGACAAACAACCCTCATCTGATAATGTATTCTAATATATTGAATATGACTGAAACTATATTCATGTGTAGAATTAGAGATGGCTGTGATTGTGCTTTCCTGGGGAGAATTTCGTCGTTCCTATAATTTTGCAAACACCTAATCTGTGCTAAAATTTTCTTCCTGCTCTTGTCTTTCTTTCCATGTTAGACTTTTTTTTCCGTCTAACGTGGACATCTTTTTTTAGAATGAGTGATTCAACCCACTCACAGGCTGTTCATTTTGCCCTATTTGCACAACTTGAAGATTCAGACCACATCTGTCACATTCGTTCTTAAAAAACATATTTGTCCATTGGAGATTTCATTATGTTTCCATTGTTTGATGCCATACGATGACATCAAAGGTGTTGAGGTCTGCTGGCATTTCCAAAGTCAAAGGAATGTATTCATTGCCTCCTTTCTTCTTTTAAGCTGTCTGTATATGAACTGATTCTGCTTTTGGGATCTTGATTCTCAAAATGAATAGAGAAACAGTCCTAATTGCTTTGAAATTCATGTTATTTAGCTGCTCAACTTCTACATGTTTACATATAGTTTCACTAATTTGGCCGACACATCCAGTAAAGGACCACTGCTACCACTTTTATACTGTTCTTCAATCCTATGTATTTCAAGGTTTGTTGTTTTTCTTGTAATGTCGTTTTTTTTTTTTACAGTGCCTACAAAAGTATTTACACCTTTACATCTCTAATCAATATTCTGAACATATTAGCATTAGCATTATTATTAGCATTATTAGCATTTTTCTAGTCATACCAATTACTAAAAAAACATTCACAACCCCATTCCCCAGGCTTACTCAAAAATATTCACATATCCATAAACTGATACGCAGATCAGTAGACAACTTGGGGTGAAGTGCCTTGAAAATTTAACGCTGGAATAACAGCGTCATCTTTCCCATTGCAAGTTCTCTTCCCATCTCTTTGAGCCATAGTTGCCCAAGGTGGTAGAATCTTTTGAGAGGACAACTATTAGTCGTGCAATCAGCAAATGTAACAAATATGAAAAAGTAAAAAGCTATTGTTAAAAGAAAGCAATAACAAATAATGTTTGCAGCATGCCAGAAGCCATGTAGGTGAACCAGCGAACATGTGGAAGACTGTGCCCTGGTCAGATGAATATAAAAGATGTATGTGTGGTGGAAAATTACATTTCACATCATCCCTATAGTGGAAACATGGTAGTCAGTGGTCACACCATTGCAATGTTGGAATGCTTCGTTTCAACAGCAGGTTGAAGTTGATATAGAGATTAATGGAGCTAAATACAAGGCAATCCTGGAAGAAAACATATTAGAGGCTATCAGACACTTAAGACTGAGGTGGAGCGTCGCCTTGAAGGAAGAAATCAGCCCAAACATTCAGCCAAAGCCTAAAGGGGACGTTTTCTTTATTGCTGTTGTTTTCTTTCCACTGCACAGTTATGTACCACATAAAAACCCCATAAAATACATTGCAGTTTGTAGTTGTAACATGACAAAAAGTAAACATTTTAAGGTACTTTTGCAAGGCACCATGTGTGATTGTGCTGTGCAGTGTAGTTCGGATAATATTAATGTTCAGGTTTTGGGTGATTTATTTGGAACCAAATCATATATACAAAAAAATCTGATCATGTGGAGAAAAGCTAATGCACATGGTCAAACTTGAGTGATTTTAAATACAAGCTTGATTTTTGTCTTGGACGTATTATGCTTGCTATTTACCTCTGTGGGGTAGTGGTTTAAGTCTTTAGTTCGTGGGACCCGGGTTTAACTCCTGGTTTCTTCAAGAAGGACATCTGGTATAAAAACTCTGCCGCGTCTGTGTGCAACTTGTAATGACTTGCTGTGGTGACCCCCTGGAGAATGGAGCAGCCAAAAAGACTTTGTCTCTCTGAACTAATATTGTGGACATTGCCAAAAAGTCAATAAAAACAAACATTTAGAATCAGCACACATGCAGTAAATGTTTAACTAATTTTAGGCAGTTATTTTACTTATATCAGCTGAATATCAGGATAATTTTGCATCATATGCCTCCACTATATGTATATTGGCTTGTTGAGACAGATAAATAAAAACCTTTTCACACAATGATTGCATGTTGCAGCTGAGTACTGCTTTCTTTTCACAGCAAATGATGAGGTCCTCCTTGTTCCATATGTTCATCCTCAGTATGGTCGCTGTGGATGTCATTGTTGCCGCTAGCAACTATTATAAAGGCGAGAATCACCGGAGACATTATGATGAGTTCTACTTGGCAGAGGTAAGTACTTGTTAATTACATTTCAAAATGTTCAACCTTAATTTCTTAAAGCTATTTTATAACAAGGAATTCAAACTGTTTCTGGCCAAATGACCGAAGTTTTATTTTATAATATTTTATATTATTATTATATCTTTAATTATGTATTTATGAGATTATTTATTATGAAAAAATCAACACATTGTGTTTTGAATCATATTCTATAGCCCTATTCACATGGGATTAGTTTTACCTAAGGACCTCATGTAATAAATTAATTATTGTCCAACAGCAGCTTTTTATCAGGCACATTCGCGCAGGATAACCAAAGCCTGAGATTTGCTGAAATTCATGGACATTTCTGATGCTTATTGCAGAAATGTGAGCGGCTGTGCAATTGAAGCAGTGCAGCCAACACTCCGCTTATCAGCGTGTCTGACTTTTTCTAAAGTTGCCAGTAGATATCGAGAGTCTTGGTTTTTGGGTTGTTTTTTTAATGTGCAGTCGCTGATTTGGGCTGATTTTAGGCTTGTTTTTTTCTCCAATGGTCTATCGTGCTGTGCAACAACAGCTAGACCTCGCGCTGTTGTTGTATTTTACAGACAGCGAGAGCCGTCTGTACCCATACGTAATACGTATTCGCCACCCCAATTTCACAAACAAGAAAACTTGTGGTGGGTAGAAATTCAACACTAAATGCAAGCCTTTATTTAGTGTAAGTGTGTGGCGGGTTGCTTACTGGGCTTGTTTACCAATAGGGTTTTGCTAGCCCTGGACCCAGGGTTTTCTAAACACTCTATTGCAACCTCTATTCTTTGCCAAACGCAAATAAAAATGCACCCAGAAATAAAATAAAAAAACTACCTATTCAAGTATTGGATCCCGCCCATTTCTGTCCAAACCACAGAGATGCCCATTCCCGTTGGATTAGTACTGTCTGAAGGCCTTGGAGTTCCATAAAATATAGTAGGTAATTTGCAGGAGAATTTTTACTTCACAAACTACTGACTTGGTAAAACTTTAATAGGGCAAATAGGGCTTTTAAAGCAATTTTTTAATCATCTATACATTACTTGGATTTCGTTTAAACTCTGTGGCCACTTTCCTGTTATTTCTGAAATCATGATGTTGTCAACTGTAATTACGTTTTTTTGAGGGTTTTTACGTGTCCTGTCTGGCAATGTAGCACTAAGAATAACTTTTTTAATGTTGAAGAGAACCCAACAGATTTGCTTTCACAAGTGGATAATTACTGCATTTTTCATAGTCCTCTGTTTGATATGTATGCAAAAAAATGTCATTGGATATTATTTTGGGATTATTTCAAATTCAATGGACAGAGAAACAGAAAGGAAAAAGAGAAAGAAAGGGAGAGAAAAAGATGAGGCAAACCGTTAAAGGAGAGAAAAGGTGACAAAAGTAGAGCAGAGGAAAAGAGAGTAGACCATAATGTCCTTGAAGTCTGCTCCAACACCTGCAGAAAGAGAGATAGAAAAAGAAAACATATAATTAATGTGAATGGACAAAATCAATCCAGAAACACCAAATAATTGATGCTTAAAAATGGATCAAGAATCTATTCTGATCTTCACGTTTTCCATTAGGCATTCCTATTGAATTTCATTAAATTAAACAGGGCAATTTAAAAATCCTGCGTCATTGCTCGACAGTGTTTTTCACATTTCAATATATGGAAACATGAAAAAAATCTACAGGCACAGGCATAAATATTAGTAGAACTTATCTATTAAATCAGGGGTTCTCAACCTTTTGCAAGCTGGGCCCCCCCAAAGCTGGTTCGTTGCAGTTGGGGCCCCAGTGCCCCCCGCCCAGATCCCCCATCCCCCCGCCCCGCTCTACCTTGCATAGATAGATAGATAGATAGATAGCCCTAGGCTATTATTTTTAGGCCCACATTATTATTATTACCATCATCAGTAGCGGTAGGTAGGCCTATTATCATTTCTAGGCTATTGTTATAATTGGCAGTAGCACCAGACTTCTAATGTGAGCTTGCAGGCATTATTATTATTATTATTATTATTATGAGTAGTATAGGCCTATCACCATTACTAGGCTATTGCTATATAATTGTGAGGTTACATGCTTTTTTTGTTGTTGTTATTAATATTATTATTATTATTATCATCATCATCAGTAGGCCTATCATCATTACTAGGCTATTGCTATAATTGGCAGTAGCACCAGACTTCTAATGTGAGCTTGCAGGCATTATTATTATTATTACTATTATTATTATTATTATTATTATTATTATTATTATGAGTAGTATATGCCTATCATTATTACAAGGCTATTGCTATATAATTATGAGGTTACATGCTTTATTGTTGTTGTTATTATTATTATCATCATTATTATTATCATCAGTTGGCCTATTATCATTACTAGTCTAACTCTTGGACTGAACGTATTTTTTGCCAGATGCATTCAAATAGTCACCAGAGTAAAGAAATGTATATTATATGTGAATTATGTGCGCCGTTTGGAAGTAATTTTGATAAAACTTGCTGTATAAGCGAAAGAGCACGAACGTTCTGCATTCGGGTTGTTCCGGAATGCGACGTCACAAACAGAACTAGTACCGTGCATCAGCCTGCAAATACTACGTCTTTTGCTACCGATTTGTTCAATTTTATTAATAACTCTTACTCTACGTACAAAAAAATAAATTAAAAAAATGTCTGATACATCTTCAAACTCCCCCTCAAGCATCGGCGACTCAGATAAGAAATTAATATACGAAGAAACGGAGTTTGAACAAGGTGAACCTGAGGAGACTATATCCAACACTGCCCCATAGAGCCCATGCTCCATTGTAAGTACCCCTCACAATCCTCGCTCGTTAAGTGTGAATTGCATAAAACACTTGTCACTGCCAGCAATCCAGTCCTTTTGCGTTTCTTTTACGAATTTATCCCATTTCCTTCGGACCTTTTAATCATTCGGTCAAGTATGTAGCGCTACTTTCTGGCCGGCACTAGACCGCGGTGAAGTTGGCTTGACATTGGACATTCAAGCTCCGCGGAGTCAGCGGAGCGTCTTGAGAAACAAAAATCAAATCAGATTTATTGACGGACCCACCGCGTTTGGGAGAAGGGAGCAGCTGAGACACGCTAGCCGAAATCGGAGTCCTTCAACCGGATCAACCGTGAGCTAGATCCCGCTGACTCCGCGGAGGTTGAATGTCCAATGTCAAGCTAACTTCACCGCGGTCTGCACTACAGCTGCTAACTACGGCGATTTTTTTTAATATACATACATGTACAATGTATGCAAACCCTCTGGCATGAGTCTGTGAAAAGGATTAATAGGACAAAAACACCGAAATAATCCTTAGTGAACAATATTTGTTTAAACCTACCGGGCGGCTCGTCCTCTTTGCTGAAGCGCTGTGTGTCTGCTGTGTGTCCGCTTTCTGATGTTAAACAAACATGTCTGAACGTCCATCCATCCATTTTCTGACCCGCTTAATCCCTCATGGGGTCGCGGGGGTTGCTGGTGTCTATGTCCCGATATAAAATAATTCTTAGCCGTCCAGTGGGTTCATGGTTCCATGCTCTCTCATGTGTATTGCCTGCCGTGTTTATAAGGCAGCTAAGCTACTAGCTATGTCGCCGTACAAGCCTTGGCCAGCATTTCACAGACTCCCTCCGTCCCTTCAGGCTTTTGCTGTATAAATCTGGCAATATGATACCATCAACCATCAACTTACTCTTAAAACGATCTTGTGATACGTTATCTAAAGAAGAAAAATACGCCGAGAACTCGTCAGCTTCCTTCCAGTCCGGCGCGCATGCGCGAAAAACCCGGATGAAAACCGCTTATCACCTGCATTTGCGCTCACTATCAACAAAACAATCAAATTTGTTCAAAACTTTTTTTTTTAAATCAGTCCAAACACATTTTAATTTTTATTCAGGAGTTATGTATATACAAAACTTTAACTTTTTATGAAAGTAGTTTAGTGATAAAAAAAAGTGCAAATTTTTTTCTTCCAGTTTTTTTCCACTCCCATCCTGTAGCCTACTCGCGCCCCCCCGGGAGGGTGTCGGCGCCCCCCCGGGGGGGCGCGCCCCACCGGTTGAGAACCACTGTATTAAATGATCAATTCCACCAAGCTATTTGTTTAAAATCTTGTATTTAATTAAGAGTAAAAGTTCCTTTGCTGGATTTTTTTGTTGCTATTTGTAAACAAACTTGGATTTTGTGTACTAAATTGATATTTGGTTGTTTTTCATTCAGTGGTCCACCCACCTCCATTTTTAAGCTTACACTGCACAATGCCACATCATGGTCCAAGGAAAGGGCTGACAATTAGTGAAAAAGCAGCCAAGTCTAATGAAAATCTTTTACACGTCTGCAGAAGGTTTTATAGAACTGTTTATCAAATCCTTCAAACAAAAGTCTACAGAATTTGGGACGAGTTTAAATGTTTTGCACAGACCAGTTTATGCCTGTAGATATTGAGTCATTTTGAGTATTATGGCAACATATCAGAACATTTTGTTGTGCTGAATGTAAATTTTTCTGTATTTGCTGGTCACTTTGGTCAATTTAGCTAAAATTAGATCACACAGAAGGAAAAAAAAATCAAGTTGTAATATAAATCACCAAAAAAAGTACTTAAAAATACAGTGTAATTCAGAATTTATTATGATGCCTGGCTTAATTTCGTCTTTCCTCCTTCCTTTCTTGGCAGGTTGCTTTTACTGTGCTGTTCGACCTTGAAGCTCTGCTGAAAATTTGGTGTCTCGGCTTCACTGGCTACATCAGCTCCTCCTTACATAAGTTTGAATCTCTCCTGGTGGTCGGCACCACGTTGCACATCTACCCTGATCTGTATCATTCTCAGTTCACCTACTTTCAGGTACAGGCCCTCAAATAAATGTACAGACATTGAAATGTGTTCGCAAAAATGCACTGCTGCAAAAATGACCATTGGCTGTATTCATAATGCAACTTTTACTCTTGAAAAGGAATGGTATTTTTCATTTCTCACATCTATAGTTGGTTGAGTCACACAAAGAAGGAACATCATAGTCATGTATTAGATCAAAGGCATCGCTGTCTGACTGATCCAAAACTCTGAACCTACTTCCTAGTAAGATAAAGTTCTTTCTCCCCATACAGGTTGTGTAATTTTTTGCTTTTTTGTCACCCTTAAATATTTCAGATTAGACTCCAAAGTAATGTAAATATCAGGTAAAGATGACCTGAGTAATAACCAAGATCAGACTTTAAATGAGGATTTTCCTGTCTGGAAAAAAACAAATAACTATTAAATCACAAATTACTTGTGATTTGATCTTAGCATAGAGCGCGGTTCCAAAGCCATTGGTAAAGTTTAGGGACCCCAGTAAACTACAGTGAAAACCATTGTCCACAAATGGGGAAAAGACCAGTAGTGAACCTTCCCAGTAATGGTCAGCCTACCTATAGTATTCCAAAAGCGCTTTGATGATTCTTAAGTATATTTAAAAAAATGTTACGGCGATACAAGGCAGCAGCTGTCTGCCTTTCCCTGCTGCTGGCCTGCATTGGGAGATTATACAAACGTCTTTCTGTATAAAGACTCATAGCTCTCGGGAGGAGCAGTGAGGTGCTTTCGCAGAGTTGCCCTGCTGAAAGGAGCTCAAGCTCGGTCAAGCCTAATGCTCCATCCGCAGACAGACCAGCCCTCAGCCTGGTAGTAAGCATGCGATCAAACCAATTAAAATAATATCACAGCGGTTAAAAATCTTTTAAGCTATTAACCTGTTCTCCTCACTTCTGCCCTGGCTGAGGCAAAATAGCTAATATAAAGCTTCAAATGTTAACTACATGTCTGAAATCCCCTGAGCGAGGCAGCGGTTTGGGAGCGCTCTACAGAGGCTCGAACTGGGGAAAGGTTTGAAGCACGCTCCGCTCCCCTTGGACAGCCGGAAATTAAGCTCGAAAGTCAAACGTATAAAAATAATTCCACTGCGGTTAAAAATCCTTTGTAACGCGTTATACTCGTCCCTGCCATGGTTGAGGCAAAAGATCTCAAACTTTAGCTCTGCGGATGAAAACCAGAGCCGGAGCCGGAGAGAGCAGCGGTGTGGTGTGACATTTGTGAGCTCAGACCCCGGGAAACCCTGGAAGCTCCCTCAGCTGAGAGGCCTGACGTTTGCAAGCTAAACGGCTCCGCCTCTCCGCTTCTGTCTCTCACAACACACAGTTACAAAGCAGAAAACAGAGGAGAGGACCTCTGCCTTACTATATTAGATGTGTGATCCAGATACTTATCCAGGTGGATTACTCCTTAACAATATCCAAGAAACTCATATAGAGCTATAGAAACTTTATTTGTATTTTTTCTTTCATTTATAATTATTAATTTTTTGTGATTTACCATTTCTCACAAAGTAATGTTGCAAACAGGGAGTGGGGCGGGGGAGCAGAGAGTAAAGCAACGCCCAGGAGGCTTTTCCCTCTTCCAGGCTATTCTAGGCCGGTCGAATCACTAAACCGGATGAACATGATCCGAGTGGGGAGGAGCCATGTTGGGCGGGTGAAAATGGGCGTCTATTAATGCATTTCTAGCAATGCAATGATGTGAGCACATTCATGACATACAAATTCAGGGCAAACTGAACCTAAGGTTTTACGGATGACTTATCTTTTTTTATTTTCAGTCCATTGGAGAGGTTGTCAGACAATCATGTGGGAACACAGAGACAATTAACCATGTACTTCTAAGTTCATTTGGAGAGATCAGTTTATCGAGAGTACATAGTTTGGATTTTGGGAATAAGGTGCTGTACCAGGAGAGAACCTACACTTGCATTGGGAGATTATACAAACGCCATCCAGAAAGGCTCCAGGCCTGGATTTGAACCCAGGACCTTGTTACTGCGCAGCGACTGTGCTACCTTATTTTAAATTCCCAACAGAAATGGATGAACTGAACCGCTCAACCCAGTAAAATCACCATTAACCCATCACCTCTCTCCCCCGTCCATGACTATGTGCACATCCAGAGATGTTTGTATTGCAAGAAAGCTTTCTGTTCCTTCATATCAGTTTTAGCAATCACACTCAGTCCTCTGCTTCTGACTAATTAGTGGAGTTTTAAGAGCAGCCATGAACTTACTGCTCTCTCAGTGGAAAACCTTTCTCTCCAACTTCTCTGCTGATATCTTTCCAAGTATAAGTTTGAACGAATGACATTTAGTCACAAGTAATTAACCTAAAGGGTCCTTGGTGAAATCGACTGTGCCCTGGCAATAGGAAGCAAAACCAGGCCCAGCAATCCTAGTCTGGTGTTTCTTTCATTTCATTCCAGTTGTATCCAACTGAGGGGCATTTCAGTGCTAAAGGTTAGACTTATTACATCCCAGAGCAAAATGTCACAGACTCTCGTGCCCCTGCTTACAGTTTTGACTCACAGTTTTCATCACCCCACTGAACCCACAAAAAACTTTCTTTTTCATTATGAAAGATTTTAGTTGCAACCCAATTCGGCATTGGGATGATGATGTAAGCTCAAAATGAATTGTTTGTGTCACATCGACATTGTGACACACTGACCTGTCCTGATTTGTGTCAGACATTTCTTTGTCTGGCAAAAAGCAATAGCCGAAGCATACACAGAAAACACAGCAGGAAGGTTGTCCTCTGATTATTTTCTTCGGTTAGTCATATAGGTATCATACTCAAAATATACTTACGTTAAATTAAAATAAGATTTAGACCACCAGGGATGGTGTACAGGATAGGCTCTTTTAATTTGCAATTCGTTCATTCACAATTATTCAGTGACAATTGAAGCAGTTATTTCTTCTGGATTCTTTATATTTCTTCATAATGCTTATAAGGAAATGGGAAGGAATAAAAAGAGATTTTCTAAAAATCCACCAGATTTTAGTCATACTTTATACATTTTGAGATTCCAATGACAGTGATGTAAAATGGCCTCGATAGATATTGATGTTTCCCCAAAAACCTTTTTGCAGAGATTTAATGGATCACTCTTAGGGGATAAATATCTGTGGCTCTCCTCTACCTGTATGATGCCCCAACATCTTCCTCACTCCCTTGTGCTTTTTTTACCCCTATAGGCAAGAAGTCAGGTGAAAGCTAAATCATTTTTATAACTTTACCTCTTAAATTTGTAGCTCAAAACAGTTATATCTGTCCCCCGCCTGGTATGATGAAGTATTAGAAAGTAAAAGATGAAAGCCAGAAATACAATCGAAGGTAGCCGAGGGTGATGGCCTTATTTTTGGAACTCAGGCCACATTAACCAATGGTCACCCATGACAAAAGTCTTCAGCTTCATTTTAAGTTCATAAAATAAAGATTGATATGGTGCTTTATTAATTAAGGAGGTGAAGGTCAGACAGGCTGTCTGAGTGCTGTAGTTTGGAGACTTAACAAGCTGCACCCTGGAATGATTTAAATATACTCTGTTGTGAGCCCAGTCTGCCTTTAGTTCACCCCAGTGGGGAAAACCGAAAACTGAATTTTAAAAACTGGGAGAGATGATACGCTATCTATGCCTGCTCTGACCAGCATTGTTACGCTCGTAAGCACAGGCTTCAGCGCTCACGCTTCTCTCGACAGCTGTCAAAAATACTTTATATCAGCAAGCCATGCGGTGGTTGTGTCTTTTCTCGATATAATAAGTTAATTATTTGCTGAACGTTTACCTGCACTACTGTAATGCAGCTCTCACAATGATGTTTGGAGAATACCAAATACCATGAGTCTATCTACTGTTGCTTTCAAACAACAATGAGGTGTTTGGCCATAAAATGTCACTTAGAGCTAATTAGACACATGAGCATAAATCAAAAATAGCAGGTACTATTTTTTCCGTAATTTGTGGTAATAAGCAGACAATATGTACAGAAAACCAATAAAATGTTTAAAAAACTAAAAGATAGCAATTCTTTACCTGACAAAGTTTATGCTCACAAACAACACTCAGTCTGTTTTTTTTAGGGGGTGAAGGGAAAATCAACCTCCCTTTCTGTGTTTATTTTGTACATACGTTTTCTGCACAGATGATCTTTGCAGCAAATGTACTGGTATAATTTTAAATTCTTTTAGACATCCATCGTGACATGCTTGGACATGCTTGGAAATCTTGTTACGAATGCAAGGCAGTCATCTATATACTGTAGCGCATTCCTGTTTCTGTGGGCTTACATACTTACGTATTACTTGTCCTTTAAAACTCAGTGGAAATACAGATTGTGATTAATTTGCTGTTCATACTTTTACAAGTTAGTCTAGCCGTATACACGTTTTAAGAAAATACCCATTGTTGCCGCCAACAGCCTCTCATCCCAAAAACTGCTTTGTTCCTCGCCCCAGAGTAAGCATCTGTAAAAAAGAAAGTAGCCTTCTTAGTGTATGAGAGAATATGTGTCTTTCTGCTTCCTCTGTCAGCAGTACTTTTGCAGTGTATATTCTCTTTTTATTTCCTTCTTAACTAGTAGCCTGTCTTTATTGTCTTTTTTTTTTTTTTGCCTGTGTTTCCAGGGAATCAAAGACAGTCATTAATCTGGTTCAATGTGGGATTATAAAGAAAAATCTTTGGCCAGAAGCATTACGCTGAAGACTTTGATCAATAGCTACTCTCTGGATTTTCAATCAAAGTTTGACAAAGATACATTACCTTTTGGGTTTTTTTGTCCCCACGAGCAAAATAGAGACTGAATCTGTTGACGGAGTGCAGAATCACCACACTGCTACTGTTAATGCGGATCATTCGGCTATATTTGTGTATATATATATATATAATATGTAATGAATAAAAACACTGCATTCTGATTTTGCTATGCAAACTAGTAATTCTAAACATTAAACCTAATGAACATACAGCAGTCATGACATACGTTTGTCTTTCTCATCCTCAGGTGCTACGGGTGGTGCGTCTGATAAAAATTTCTCCCGCTTTAGAGGACTTTGTCTATAAGATATTTGGTCCAGGTAAAAAGCTAGGCAGCCTGGTGGTCTTCACAGCCAGCCTTCTTATCGTCATGTCAGCCATCAGTTTGCAAATGTTCTGCTTTGTGGAGGAGCTGGACCGCTTTACAACGTTTCCAAGGGTAAGCAACTCCTCACCTCACACCTCGGCCACAAAAAACTAAACTTCTAAAGCATGTCATTGCAAACTGATACCACCACAGACCTAAAGTTTATTCAGGCAAAGAAATTCCAAAACATTTAACAGTTAAATGTTCAGTTGTTTTTTTTTGTTTGTTTGTGCTTAATGACTTGAATATAACTTGCTAAATTGTGTCTTAAAGGTAGAGAAGTATTATGTTTGGAAGCTTCATTTGTCAGTCTGCATTCATGTTTTCCATATAAATATATATTTTTTTTATTCCGCTGCAATATGATCTGAAATGTAACCATTCTCTGCAAATAAAAACATTCACTTCATATTTTTAGAGAACTTAGTTTAGAAGCACTTTATGTTTATTGTCTCCAGCACTAACCATTTAAACCCCTCAATCCTACTGAATTTCAGTGAACTTTCTCGGCCAATCATACATTTCACTGTTTCTCTTTAAATTTTTTGCTGCTATTGTCTCACAGATGTTAGTCATTTTTGATCTCTTGATGCAATAATTATAAGAAAAATTCTTACATGTAAAGAATGTGTACATTCTTTCATTTGGGGATTTTATGTCCAAATTTCTTGTTGTTTTGTATTTCTAGATAGTTTGTTAGAATCAAGCAAATTGGTTATGAGGCTACAAACACATTGCTTTTGAGACTAACTTGTTATCGGACTGAAAACAAGTTAGGACACTCTGTCTAGTGTCCCAAGAATTACATGAGCCACTTGGTGCATATAGAAAGTTCAGATTTGTTAATGTTAAAATTAAGAAGTTGCTCACATTCAGTGTTGGGTAACATACATTTCACACACCTCTGTAGTGCTCTCTAGTTTATGCTCAAATATTCAGAGATTGGGAACAAATGAAAAACACCAAACCAAGGTTTAAAGTTTCAAGAGTTCTTTCAACGGCACCTCAAACAAGCGATTCGCAGGCCTGCGGGTGCTGATGACGGGGTGCATGATGGGACGACAGATGTGCTACCGCCTTTGATTTCTAAGTGCTCACAAACTTATCTTTCTCTCTCATTAGCGACAACTTTCCACCTTCTGTTTTTTTTTCTTTTTTCCCCCCTCTGCCTTCCAACATTTCACTGATCTTAGGCAAGCGGGACATGAAAGGCTGCTTGTGAACAGCTGCCACTTGTGTGCTGTATTACCCTTCTCTCTATCATTTTCTTCTCTGCTTCTGCTGTTCCACACACGCATGTATGTTCATCCATGTACAAAGACGTGTCACAGTTAAGGATGCCTGACTGTCTTTGCTGTGGGCACGCAATGTCTTGGGGTTTAGCTTTACTGCCTGTGACCCGGACACGGCAGCAGGTGGGAAGGGTTGAGGGCGCAGGGCCGCTGACAAAAAGAGATAAAGTACAAGGGCGGCGTTTGACCTCAGGGGCCACCGTCTCACAGCTGGTTGTTCCTTACTCTTAACCTGACCTCTGCAGTCAAGAAAATATGTCCATGTCCTCACTTCCTCTCTACGCTCCCTGACTCACATCTGTTTGCCAGGATAGAATAGTTGGTCAGAGGGGAACTCATGCCGCAGCCGAGTAATATTTGCTCTCTTGTGAAAAAAGTGGGTTTAAAATGTCAAATGTGTCTGTCCATGCAGTTTCCTCCTCGGGTTTATTTTTCTCTCCCTTTCTTTACCGCTCTGGTCTTCTGGGCTGTCTGTTTCACTCTCAAGTCTTCTGCTTTCTTCTGTTATCATATGCTTTTCTCCCTGTAGGCGTTCATGTCCATGTTCCAGATCTTAACCCAGGAGGGCTGGATAGATGTCATGGACCAGACTCTGGTGGCTGTAGGTCATATGTGGGCTCCAGTCGTAGCCATTTACTTCATCCTCTACCATCTGTTTGCTACCCTGGTGAGAAAAACAATGTGCAGCTTTTATTGTGTCGAAGAAACTAGAAAGCAATTTGACTTTAGCAGCTAGCTCATTTGTATACGCGGGCGTATTCTATGCCAGGGATCACCAACGTTTTTGGAACGGAGAACTACTTCACCGGTACTGTGTCATAGAAAGGGCTACCTGTACTGACCGAATTTGTGTGATAGACCAAGACATAATTGTGAAGTAGCAGCAAAGCATGCATCTAAATCTTTCTGGAGATTTAGATTTTTGCCCGTTGTTCTTTGCAATGTAGCTCAATTTTAGTCAGATTGGATGGAGGGTATGTAAACATTTAGGTCTTGAAAGAACAGCTGGATCTATGCTGAAAATAAAATATACACAGGTGGACTAATCTCTAGTTGGCTTTTGAAAACAATTGTTTTTTGGGGGTGTCAGAATAGAGGGGAGGAATACTTGTGCATACCACACTTCTCAGATTTTTATTTGTTAACATGATTGAAAACCATGTATCATTTTCATTTCTCCCACTTCCCAATGTTCTACTACACTACACTGCACTAGCATATAAAGTCCCAGGAAAATGCATTGAGGTTTATGTTTAAGTTCAAGCAGTCTAGGCGCTTTTGCAAAGACCTGTACAAGAGGAAAGGGTCGTATAAATGCCTGATTTTTCTTATCTCATGCGGTCATTTAGTAGCAGCCTCTGCTTTCGTTCACTCAAGTGGCACAACTAATCACAGATAATCAGACTCGCAGGCGTAAGAAGCGTTGACATTTCACTGCTTGGGCCTCTGATCCAAGGAGACATCAGACAGCACAAAAAGTCTCGGGATGACTCACGTCTCTCTCCAGACAGACAGGATGTCTTCCAGGGCAGAACAAGCTACAAATACAAATACAATGCCGACTATGCACGGTGAAAATATGTACAAAGACTGCGTTGTCATTTTTTATTATGATGGTAATTATGACATTAACATATTGTAACAAGCTCACATGCAGCAGCTGCGCCTGTAATCTCTCGTGTTGCCTTTTAGATTCTGCTGAGTCTTTTTGTGGCTGTTATCTTGGACAATCTCGAGTTGGATGAAGACCTGAAGAAGCTCAAACAGGTAAAAAAAACATTTACATTTCTTTATACTAGAGATTTGTAGTAGCAACTGTGTGGGAAATAGTCATACTAATTATATTTTAGTGTATAACGCATGGTTATCAAAAATACCCCTTTTTATATCACTAATTACATTAGTAAGCTAATGGATTTTATACGGGAGGTAAAGATTTTTAGCTTTTTTGTTTTTCATTTGATTTTACTTTTAACCCTCTGTCAGATACAAAGCAACTGCTTAATCTCAAAAGTTTCAAAGACATCGTTTCTGAAATCCTAAATCTTGCCTGCGGTTATAACCTGGTTTTGCTGTAAGATGAATTACCATTCTGCAGCTGCAAGGCCTGACTTTAAGTTGAGAAAGTAATGCTGCTTGACTGAAAGTTGCATTTTTTTCCCCAGATTCTTTTCCTTATACAAAATTAGGACATCTCTGCAATAATTTAGACTTAAAACAGCTCAGTAAGGAGAGTATTTACTACCAGTTGTTGCTTTTGGGTGAATGATGGATATTTAGGGGTCTTAGGAATCATAGATTTTTTTTTTCCTTAAGTTAATTCATCCACAGTTTTTGCTGTCAGGAAACGCAAACTAAGTGCTGTGGCAGACAAATCTGAAAGGAGAAGCACTTGTTTTAAATCAATGTAGATAAAATGTGGGGAGTTTAAGGAAATTGGTCTCTCTTTGTGGCAATTTAGAATCTGCACTTTAAATAAGAAGCTAATCAGCTTGAACATTGTCAGGGTAAAATGCTCAGAAAATCTTTTTTCTTGAGTTAATTCATCCACTGGTTGTTCATTTAAAAGGTTGTTTTGCTTTGATCTCTAGCCTTTAGCTTTTTACCATGCCAATCAAACTGCTTTTAATCTGCCTCTCTTGTTTTATTTTGCACCTTACTGATCTTTTTTAAGGCGGTCTTAGGCTGCATTTCTACTTGTGCTATTGCACCGACTACACAAAATCTGCTTCTTCTTATTAACCGTGTTGCTGTTCACTGCCAGATGCATTCCACTCCATGTCTCTACATTTAATTGTTAGCAGCAGACAAAACCTTAGACAACACTGCAAAGGTTACTTTATCTTGAGCCTCTCAATACAAAATGTCCATCAAAGGCACAGTTAATGGTTCAGCAGATGATAATGCCATATAATCAAGTACTGGTGCCAGTTGAAAAAGTGTCAGAGGAATGCCATACAGCAGATTTGTTATATTGACCACAAATGACTTGATCTTTCTTATCCCAATGTTCCTTAGTTGATGCACAAGTTTTTACTTGGCCTGAGAGGTTGGAAATGGTTGAAAATGTAGCACAGGGGTCACCAACCTTTTTGAAACTGAGAGCCACCAGTACTGACCTTTGAACTAGAAGAGTCAGATCAAGCCTTTAATTTTATGTAAAATGAACAAATTTTTCATGCTTTGTTATGGATATTGTCATTTTTAAGTCTATATAAATGCAAGTGTGCTTAAACAAGAAGAGTAACGGAATAAAATAAAGTTTTAGATGCAGCTAACTGGAGGATTGTGCTTTTTTTTAAAAACAGGCTTGTGGGCACCTCATGTTGGTGACCCCTGCTATAGCATATATTCCTGAATTTAAAAGTTCCAATAGTTTTGCAGCTATGTTTATATAGATGTATCTTGACATTTGTAAATTTTATCTTTATCCAACCCAGTGTCAATATTATACGTAGAGGCTCCAATACAGTGTGCATACACCCCCACTGATAAATATTTGCATTTCTCCTCGCAAACTAACAGTCAACCACAGTATTTTTGTAGCCATTAGCTGATTTCTGGCAGAATTATGACCAGATGTTTCACCACCCTTTCTGACAGAGTTAAATTCAATTTGTTGGCTTCCTTGGCTTACTTAGCTTTTAAAAACAGTCCAAAAAGTATCAATAATGTTGACATTGGGGCTGTGAGGAAGAAATCCAAAAGTTTATTTCTGTTTTATCCAGTGCTTGTGTCTGAGTTTAAACCATCTAGTTATCAAGTTGAGGTTAATTTAGACAATTTAGAGCTTATTCATATTCATTATTTTGTTTACGTTATGTAATGCATTGCCATTGAGCCCTAATTTTGCTTGTAAGCTGATTTCACGTGGTCTGTGCGTTCACAAACACCCAAGATTCAATCTTGTTCTGCTCTCGCCCTCAACTATTTGAGGACCGACCCAGAACAAGCCGGCCAATCACGTTGCAGTAATATGGTTTAAGGCGGGACATACACCTGTGACGAAAGCAATAGGTGGTGAGCCCACAGCTGAACCAACATAAGCATGGCAGCGCAGGAGGACGAATGCGTAGCTGCTATCATATATTTTTTGTCTCAGAATCCACAATTTTATCTTTGAAAGAAGAACAGCAAAAAGTGCCTTGACCAGCATTACTTGTGGTTTCTTATGGCACCTGCTGCTTACAATACTTTCAATTGATACCGTGATTGGCTAAAATCAACCTTTGGTAAGCAGGCACTAGATGTCGCTTCTCCCAATCAGCTCAGCAAGTTCTGCTGAATATTCCTCCTTTCCCTGAACGCATTCGATGGAAGCAGTCCCAGATCGATAATGAGTAGAATTAAAGCGAGAGTGCTATAAATGACCAGTCTGGTTTGCCAGTGTAAGTGAAACCACCTCACAACATAAAGCCTCCACAACCGTGCTTCACAGTTGGTACACTCTTCTTAGGCTATAAAGCATTGACTCTGCTAAACATACTTGTTAATATAGCCAATATTTTAATGCAAATTCAACCGAAACAGGACCACCCCTTAGTAACGGGCGGTCGTTAAAGCCATTAAGCCAGCAGATGCAGTTGCATGTTATCTAAGCCATTACAAGGCCTTTGTTTGCCAATTGTATAAAGCTTGTTATTCCACATTACTCCAGACTTTTTGAATGGGGTACCGCGCGCGAGCTATTTTTAGAAACACAACGTCACGATGACGTCACATCACGTGGTACGCAGTGGGGCAAACTCCGGAAACCCGCCGCTGTTTTGCTGTAAAAGAGACGTGCGTTAGCCTAGGTTTTACTCTGTAAACGACTGCTTTTTCCAAATCTAAGACCATGGTTTTTAAACATTGTTGCTATGGAACGGGCAACAGCGACTCGAGTTACGCTGATCGGCCGCATATGAAGGATGTTTTCTTCAAGACTGCCAAGGAGAAATGTGTGCGCTTGGTACACCGGGGCGGTCGGCCTACACAACAGTTCAACTCGGAAAAAGTTACCAAATTCAAGTACATATGTAGCAAGCATTTTGTTGGAGGAAAGGGCACAACCGAAGAACATCCTGACCCAATTCCAGCGACATCAAGTCAAGGTAAGAGTATTTTGGTGGCCGACATGTTAATAAAGTAGCACCTGCTACCATGACAGCATATAGGCTATCATGGTAGCAGGCGCTAACATGATAGCCTGCTACCAGGCTTACTCAAAAACATTTCAAATGAGACAAACATTAAACATATACCCATTCCTGGACGGTGATTGCAAACAACAACAAAAAAAAAAAAACGGCCGACGCTGCCATGATCGCCGCGCAGGAAAAAAAAACAAAGCTTACCGTTCATCAACTCGGCCAGTTTTCCAGTCTTTTTAAGCCCTCGACACTCAAGCCATCGTTTGAGCTGAAGGTTGGTGTGTTCTTCGACAGTGCGACCAGTAAACCGTGCGCCTGGGACATCGTCTTGGGAAAGTTTAACGGCTGTAAAGTCGGTCATATCGCTGGTTCTGTTGCGCTTGTAATAGCTGGGTTATCCGTGCGTTCTCTCCTGTGTGCCCTACCTAAGCGGCAAAAGGGGCATTGCTCTTGAGACAGTGACGTCACGTGCGCGGTACCCCATTGAGAAAGCTTCCTGGAGAGGAAGCAAAACGTCTTCAACTACGGAAAACAAGTCCAGTTGCTTTGTTTTTTACTTTTTTTGGAATGACCATGACCTGGATGACTGAGAATCTTCACCAGCTTTAAAACGTATCCTTATAGGCCCAAATTTAATGTGATGTTTACAATCACAAAACATTCTTCCAGAAGCACATCTGCCAGGTCAAATGCTGGTGTTGGACAAGAAAGCCTGGCTTTCAGTCTCTGCTCTAATTCATCCTAAAGCTGTTCTGACAGGTAGAGGTTCACATGTCTTTATGCACCTTGCTTTGTGCACCGGTAAACAGCCATGTTGGAAGAGGAAAGGGCCATCTCTAAACTGTTTCCACAAAGTTGGGAGCATGGGATTGTCCAAAATCACCATGCTGCCCCCTCTCCATTAGTTTGTGTCTTACCACTTTGTGGCTGAGTTACTGTCATTCCCAATCACTTAATTTGTGTTATAATACAGTTCACTGTGGGATATTTAGGAGCAAGTAAATGTCTTGAATGTTAAGTCCCTGAGCTCTGAGAATGACCCATTATTTCACAAATAATGGGTAATTCTCACAAACAGTCCACACACCTAGTTGCTAGATATAATATACCTTTTGATATGGAAGGGATTGAAACACTTGATTTCCATTATTTCCATTGTTTATGTATGTGTATATATATAATTTGTTTATTTATTTGTTTATTTATTTATTTTCATGAGCAGGTTTAGGGAAGTGTTTTGTCTCTTTACCTGTCTTCACATGTCCCAACTTAAAGAAAACAGGCCTATTGTAAATGGGAACTCGTCTCTCATTGACACTACTTGTATAAATAAGGGTTTAAAAATTAGAAAAAGAAAGGAAAAAAAACAAGCATAATTGCTGCTGGTCCAAACTAGCATTTTTATAGCTGCTGTCAGATTTAATTACACAAAGTAGCTTGACACAAAGGCATAGAATATCCATCACCCACTGAGTTTTTCGCAGACACATCAGTGTATAATTTCAAATGCTCATAACCCCACAGGTCAGTTGTGTGGGCTGCAGTACAGACTGCATAAATTAAACATAAAACTAAGAATCAAGCTTTAGAAATAAAGTGCTGCTAATTACCAAGAGAGAGGGGGACTATTGTTCTCTCTGCATTTCAGAAACATAACAAAAAAAAACAAAAAACAAAAAAACAGGAAAGTACTTCAAGTAATGCATTTAAAAATGACATTTCTGCCTCCCCAACATCTAAAGTGCTTACAGATCTGGCTGCTGCTTGGCTGACATTTTTGCTTGTTGTGACAAATCCATTTTGATTAAAAGCTGAGCGCTTTGTGTTTATTCTCTGCGATGAGTGACAAGGTTGAATTATGCCTATATTATGAACAAGGTTGAGTATTTCCTTTCAGTTATGTTTAAGGCTCAGCTCTAAAAGTTGGCAATTAATTAAAAACATGTTTGTTTAAAGAAACAGAAATCAAAAAAGGCATGGACTTTCACACCAAGGCAAGGTTCCTGATGCTGTGTGCTCAAATTTAAGAAGCAGATTGTGTGTTGAAATTGCAGATTAAGTCCTGCAGCGTACAAAATCTTCGAGGAGAAGTAGCAGTTTTAAATCTTCACAGAGAAAAATGTTGGCAGTTAAAAGAATTGGTCTTCGATTTATGTCCATTTAAAATCTAAAAGAATCTAATCAGCTTTATCATTGTCAGGGACACATGCTCAGATGATTATTGCGTACAGTCAGTATGCCCTAATAGCTGGCTGACAGGCCTCAGTTCCTTGGACAGGTTATTTCCCTCCCACAGTCGACTGATTAGGTGCAGTGACTGTAAAATTGCCTATTTTACTGCCGCTTCAATCACGGGTGCAGAGACTGACTATATATAAATCCTTGATGGTAATCACCCACCCACAGGACAGGAATTTAGCAAACATTTAACATGTGACAGATATAACACATTTTCCTAGAAATGCTTACAAGAAACCAATTACAGGACCAGTAAGGTATTATTTGTACCTAGCGGTTGATGCCGGACTTTACTAACGTACTGATATTCCTCATTCCTATGTATTTTTTTCTTTTCTTTTGGTCATATCAAAATGACCGGTAGAGCGCTAAAAAGGGGATGAAACACATTGTTACACTCCATGTTGCTGTGACCCTACATAAAGATTTACAGCAGATGTCAGTAACACCTTAAGCAGTTCAAAGATATCAACACAAATGGCTCTATTGATTATCAGGAATAAGGAGAAATGACTCTGGGAATCAATACTGAACACACTTACTGAAATGTATTTGACGCTTGAGGCTTTGACACCTTCAGTATATCACCGCTATGGGGAAACTGGTCACATATCTTGGACAGGTGAGAGTTTGACCCATTCTTGTGGGGGGGGGGGGGGGGATTCTTCTTTATACATATTCAGTTCTTTCCGTAGATTTTTTGTTGAATCCAGCTCAGTTGATTACCTTGGCCATTATAGCAGCTTCATTTTCTTTCTCCGAAACCAGTTGAGAGCTTCCTTCGCCGTGTGGGATCATTGTATTTTTGAAAATTCTTTATTTCATCTACAGACTTTTATCTAGGGGTGCAAATCTCCATTCATCCATCCTTCAGCTAAATTATATCTGCCAGTTTCTGTGTCCTGAAAAACAGCTGACCACTATGATGTACATCTGTACATATACAGTCTATTTTTTCGGTTTACTGCTACATGCTTTTACTGCTACATTTCCGACAAATACTTGTGTTTCTTTTTTGTCTTCTGTTTTACTCAGAGCCTCTGCAATGACATTTTGCTCAAATGTACATTGACATGTGCAGTTGAATGATAATAAAGTATAAGTTTAAGTCCCAAGTTTCAACAGCACGGTTTTTGGGATGAAAGGCATTACCATTTCTCCTCCAAACATGGTGTGTGCAACGACGTCCAAAGACTTCAGTGTTGCTCTCATTGGACCAGGCTACATTCTTGGAGCATTTCACTGGCTTATCCAGCTGTTCTGACGCTATTCTCAGTCGAACTCCAACATGCTTTTCCTCCAGAGCAGTGGCAGCTTACATAGTTTTGTTTTCATGTAAAAACTGCACCTCTAATTTTAGGTCTTACTTAAGCACTCTGCATGTGGTCCCTGAATCTTAAACAGTTTTGTCTAAATATTTTTCTTAAATCCTCTGTTTGAAATCCTGCTCATGACTGATTTATGGTGAAGTGATGTTCTCTCCATTGGATTAAGGCCCAAAAACGGGGCTCGCTGCGACGTTCAGGGATTTAGAAATGTCTTAAAAACCAATGCCATCAATGCATTCTGTAACTATAGGGTTTCTGAAGATTTTGAGACAGCCTCTGTTTTTACCAAGATTGACATGCTTTTTATGTGAGAGCTTGATAATTGGAAACTTTTTCTCTAGACCATCAGTTAAGACTGAACCAGCTGATGCTATTTAACGATGATAGAGGCAGGATCGCTTTCTCACTATTGACATATTTCTGTCATGAATCAGAAACAGAGGACCCTGAATTCAGCCAGACAAGCAAAAGGTTGTAATAAAAAAGTATGATTTATTAACAGAGCAAAACAGGCAGAAAACCAAAAAGGGCACCAAGCCAAAAAGCTAGAAGGCAGTGACCAAAAAACTCAAACAGTCCACAGCCAACAACCTAAAATAAACTGGACAGACGTCAGGCTGGTCTAATAAAACAAAGTGAGCAGAACAGGTCAAATAATTAAGGCAAAAACTAACAGAATCAGGTAGGGTTTCAGGCAGACAGGTAAAACATAAAAACTGGCAGGATCTGACTTACCCCAGGCAGGGAAAAACACACACAATGATCGGGCAGAGTGCAAGGAACAGAGGCAGGCATAAGTAGGGGAGTGAGCAGGTGAAAGGAATCAAACTAATTACCAGACTAAGTGGAGCTGATCAGGGAAGTGGCTGGAGGTGGAACTGAACTGACTGAATAACTACCATGTGAAAACAGGTTAAACTAAAACAGTTCAAGAACCAATCTGAAACACAAAATAAATTACAAGACCGAACCTAAGATGGAACTCAAACCAAGACTGAAACAGGACACAAGCTAAAATAGAAAACAATAACCTAAAAATGCTGGTGAAGATTCTCAGATAACCTAAAAACAGAAATTAAAACTAAGGCAGGAACTCAAACTATGACAGAACCCCTCCCTCAAGGGCGGATTCCAGACGCCCCTAGAAAATCTGATACAAAAATAAAACCACCCAGACCGGGTGGGTGGAAGGGGGTACTGGACGGAGGGCCAGAGTCCTAACAAAAAGTCCAAACAGAAAACAACCCTCAAAAAGCAGCCCCAGTCCATGGGATGTCCCGACGAACAGACTCCAAACAGTCAGGATGTCCGGAGGGCGTCCTGGAGGACGGCCCCAGCGTGGCAGGGTCCCTAAAGGAAGATTATGCGTCAAAAGGTGCAGGCGACGGAGCAGGTCTTTCGGCGGCCGGCGACGGAGCAGGTCTTTCGGCGGCCGGCGACGGAGCAGGTCTTTCGGCGGCCGGCGACGGAGCAGGTCTTTCGGCGGCCGGCGACGGAGCAGGTCTTTCGGCGGCCGGCGACGGAGCAGGTCTTTCGGCGGCCGGCGACGGAGCAGGTCTTTCGGCGGCCGGCGACGGAGCAGGTCTTTCGGCGGCCGGCGACGGAGCAGGTCTTTCGGCGGCCGGCGACGGAGCAGGTCTTTCGGCGGCCGGCGACGGAGCAGGTCTTTCGGCGGCCGGCGACGGAGCAGGTCTTTCGGCGGCCGGCGACGGAGCAGGTCTTTCGGCGGCCGGCGACGGAGCAGGTCTTTCGGCGGCCGGCGACGGAGCAGGTCTTTCGGCGGCCGGCGACGGAGCAGGTCTTTCGGCGGCCGGCGACGGAGCAGGTCTTTCGGCGGCCGGCGACGGAGCAGGTCTTTCGGCGGCCGGCGACGGAGCAGGTCTTTCGGCGGCCGGCGACGGAGCAGGTCTTTCGGCGGCCGGCGACGGAGCAGGACTGGAGGCGGGTCCCCCTTGACCGCCCCCTCGCAGGACTGAGGAAAGCCGGCTGGAGGCGGGTCCACCTGGACCGCCCCCTCGCAGGACTGAGGAGCGCCGGCTGGAGGCGGGTCCACCTGGACCGCCCCCTCGCAGGACTGAGGAGCGCCGGCTGGAGGCGGGTCCACCTGGACCGCCCCCTCGCAGGACTGAGGAGCGCCGGCTGGAGGCGGGTCCACCTGGACCGCCCCCTCGCAGGACTGAGGAGCGCCGGCTGGAGGCGGGTCCACCTGGACCGCCTCCTCGCAGGACTGAGGTGTGGGGGCCAGTGCTGGACCCTCGGCAGCCGGAGCAGCAACGCCAGTCAGGCCTCCGGCGACAGAAGACCAGGGGAAACCACCCTCAATAAAGACCTCGGTGGCTGGCATGGCAGGACCCTCTGATGCCAGTAAAGTGGGAGGGCTCTGAGTGACTAGCAGAGCAGCAGCAGGACCCAAGCAGGTTTGGGCCGTGGTGTGCGCCGCACCTACGTTGGACGCCGGGCTGGCGTGCGCCGCACCCTCGTTGGACGCCGGGCTGGCGTGCGCCGCACCCTCGTTGGACGCCGGGCTGGCGTGCGCCGCACCCTCGTTGGACACCGGGCTGGCGTGCGCCGCACCCTCCTCAGCAGCGGGTGCAGGGGCCGAGGCAGAGGCCGGACCCCCCTCGGCAGCAGGTGCAGGGGCCGAGGCAGAGGCCGGACCCCCCTCGGCAGCAGGTGCAGGGGCCGAGGCAGAGGCCGGACCCCCCTCGGCAGCAGGTGCAGGGGCCGAGGCAGAGGCCGGACCCCCCTCGGCAGCAGAGGCAGGGGCCGAGGCAGAGGCCGGACCCCCCTCGGCAGCAGAGGCAGGAGCCGAGGCGTCAGCCGGACCCCCCTCGGCAGCAGGGGCCGAGGCGTCAGCCGGACCCCCCTCGGCAGCAGGGGCCGAGGCGTCAGCCGGACCCCCCTCGGCAGCAGGGGCCGAGGCGTCGGCCGGACCCCCCTCGGCAACAGGGGCCGAGGCGTCGGCCGGACCCCCCTCGGCAACAGGGGCCGAGGTGTCGGCCGGACCCCCCTCGGCAACAGGGGCCGAGGCGTCGGCCGGACCCCCCTCGGCAACAGGGGCCGAGGCGTCGGCCGGACCCCCCTCGGCAACAGGGGCCGAGGCGTCGGCCGGACCCTCGGAGACAGAGGCAGGAACAGAAACTGAGGCCCCAGCTGGTCTCTCAGAAACAGGGACAGAGTTATTGATTGTGGCTTTAGGAGCAGCGGGTGATGAGGGGTGATGGTAGAATGCCTGGAGGGCTAACCTGTAATTCTCCTCTAGCTCCTTTAATTTAGCCTCTAATTCAGGTGAATAATGGTAAATTAAAGTCTCTCTCAGCTTCTTAATGATAGGAGCAAAAGTCCTTATTTTGTCCTCCAGTGATCTATAGTCAGCATCTGGAGTGACACAAGGAGGAGCTGTAGGTGACTCAGCTCCAGAAAAGAGAGAGCTCCGGTCTTCCGGGCATGAAGGCGGGCAGAAAGAGGCAGCAGGAGCAGAGGAGACAGAAGCAGTGCCCGAGGTGACAGCCAGACCGGCCGCTCTGTGTTTTCGACGGCGGGGCGGCTGCAGAGGTGTGCTGCTGCTAAAGAGGTGCCGTCTAGGACCGACACCGGGAGGACAGATAGCGAGCCGGGAACCTTCCAGTGATGCTGCCAGCATCATGGATCTGCCAGAGAGTAAGCTCCGGGCTTGTGGCGGGCTCATGTCCAAAAATTAAGGGGGGGAAAAAAAATAAAATAAAATATCCCCAGCAAAAAATATTCAAGAAAAAAAAAGTGCTTGTCTGGCGAAGGGTCTGATTATGGCCCGATCATTCTGTCATGAATCAGAAACAGAGGACCCTGAATTCAGCCAGACAAGCAAAAGGTTGTAATAAAAAAGTATGATTTATTAACAGAGCAAAACAGGCAGAAAACCAAAAAGGGCACCAAGCCAAAAAGCTAGAAGGCAGTGACCAAAAAACTCAAACAGTCCACAGCCAACAACCTAAAATAAACTGGACAGACGTCAGGCTGGTCTAATAAAACAAAGTGAGCAGAACAGGTCAAATAATTAAGGCAAAAACTAACAGAATCAGGTAGGGTTTCAGGCAGACAGGTAAAACATAAAAACTGGCAGGATCTGACTTACCCCAGGCAGGGAAAAACACACACAATGATCGGGCAGAGTGCAAGGAACAGAGGCAGGCATAAGTAGGGGAGTGAGCAGGTGAAAGGAATCAAACTAATTACCAGACTAAGTGGAGCTGATCAGGGAAGTGGCTGGAGGTGGAACTGAACTGACTGAATAACTACCATGTGAAAACAGGTTAAACTAAAACAGTTCAAGAACCAATCTGAAACACAAAATAAATTACAAGACCGAACCTAAGATGGAACTCAAACCAAGACTGAAACAGGACACAAGCTAAAATAGAAAACAATAACCTAAAAATGCTGGTGAAGATTCTCAGATAACCTAAAAACAGAAATTAAAACTAAGGCAGGAACTCAAACTATGACAATTTCACACATTTTCTTGTCTTTCTTTGCCTTTTTAGCAGCTCCTTTCATTCATGTTTTACATTTTTATGTTTTGTGTCATTCCACTTTGTCCCACATAACACTAAGGACTCATTTCTATTCTTTGTATATGTGGTTTACTCGGGCGGTCCCTAACACTTGGTCTGAATATCATGCTACAAGCCACTTAGATATATTTATTAAGATCAATGTTGACATCAACTTATTTTCTCTAGAGAAATATCTTTATTTTCTTGTCAAAAGTTGTAAGTTTGAGTAAGCGGTACATATGTAAATAATATTGCCTAGTGTATTGAGTGAGAGTGTGACATAAAGGTGAAATCTGCATGTTTTCCTGAAGATGTTTTTATCCTTTCTCTTTCACAGTTGGTTGAGCACACTGTCAGTTTCTGTGTTCAGATGAATTTAAAATGATAGAAAAACATATTAAAGCAAAATTAACTACTCAGACTGTGAGCAGAAGAAAATCAAATAATTTTCCAGGGATGTTATTTCAGTGTTATGCGCCTTTGTGGAAGAAAGGTGTATGTATGGCAGAATATAGTTAGAATTATGTCATCTGTGGTGTATTTGCTAAAAATGGTTTAGATTTTGGTATCAGGTCAGTAATTCTTGGCAAAAGTGTTTTGAAGACAGTAACATTGTATATCTGCATCCTGCTTTATTTATGTGACAAATATCATTTGGAAAACGGGGCATACTAAATCACCTTAGATAACCTTGAAGTCATTTCTGTGCGAACATCATGCGCACAGTCACAGGTGGCCCAGCAGAGAATACCCGTGTTTATTTATGGTGCATGTGTTGTACAGAGGTGAAAACACATGTGCATTCAGGCTTACAAAGGCTGACCTCCATATCACATCAGAAGACGGTAGTTAGGCTTAGTGCTCACTATGATAACAATCAAAGCACAATGGAAGGAGCACAGCACTAAGCTTTGGACTGTATTTTGCCAACTAACACATCTATATTTAAGCATGAGACAGGACCCTTAGGTAGAAGGAAACCTCACTAATCAAACAGATCTCACTGCAGCCTACTGTTCAGCAGAGATATATAGCAAAGGAACTCAATTACCAGGTTTTTTCACAATTTTGTCACGTGACAACCTCAAACCTCTACCTTAATGTGTTGAGCTTTGAGTTATTTTTTGTTGTTTAGTTTTTTTTGTTATTTTGCTGCAGGTTTCATTTTATTTCTGTTTCTTGTGACGTGTTACTCTTCTATCTCAGTACCTCTTTTTTCTTGTCTGTTCCCCTTCCAGTAATGAAAGAATAAATACTCCTTGGTTGACTGTACTCCATTATCTGGTGTCCTTCCTGTAAATGAAATTGGGTTTATTTACCACTCTCCTGTTGCCTTGTCTCTGTGTTTTCGTCTTTAACAAAAAACAAAACTTGACATTTTGTGACTGTAAGAAACTGTATTTCATTGAGAATATCTTGCGATAGAGCAAAACAAGGTAGTACATAACTATAAAGTGGAAAGTGTTGGATATATGGTTTTGACAAACCTTTACAAATAGAAATGTAAAAGCATTGTATTGCATTCGTACTCAGTACCTTTTACTCTAATACTGTGGAGGAGTGAAAATGACGACACAAAGGATGTAGGTTTGAACAGCTCTTTACTCGACTCCAACTGAGAGCAACTGTACAGAAAACCATATATATATACACCAACGAACAAACATATTTCTCATCGCTAAAACTTCTCCACTGAGTGAGAGTGGAGCCCCCTAGTGGTCCGCCACATATGCCCCCCCCGAACACTCAGTAGGGTAAAATAACAAACTAATCCAGATTCGTGCGTTTCAACAAACGTCCAAAACGGCTGAACTTGGACCCTGTAGGATGATCCTGGGACATCCGTGCCTGAGGACGAGGGCGACATGGAGGGGCTGCAGGGGGGTTGAGCTCCGATAAATGAGGATCTCTGGAGGAAGAACAACGGTCCATTAAAACAGTGGAGGGGGGTCTTCCCCTGCGAGGAGCTTGGGCCGTTACCACCTGATCGTCCGCCAAGACATGAGCGGGTTTGAGCCTGTCGATACAGATAGTTTCCTTACGCCCTCCCAAATCCAAAAGAAAATGTTTAGGCCCTGGTTCAAGGACTCTGAAAGGGCCATCATACAAAGGTCGTAGGGGTGTTCTGTGCGCATCGTGTCGAACGAAAACAAATTTAGAGGTCTCTAAGTTCTCAGGAACAAAGGACTGGGGCAAACAATGGTGAACAGGGGTGGGAACCTGAAAGGAGTCTCCCTGAGGGAAAAAACGTTGCCCAAGTGGACCGAACTGTGGCGCAGGGGAATCAGAAGGTTGCGTGTTCAGATCACGTCGGGGTCACCAATGTGGAGGAGTGAAAATGACGACACAAAGGATGTAGGTTTGAACAGCTCTTTACTCGACTCCAACTGAGAGCAACTGTACAGAAAACCATATATATATATACACCAACGAACAAACATATTTCTCATCGCTACAACTTCTCCACTGAGTGAGAGTGGAGCCCCCTAGTGGTCCGCCACAATACCACCAAATAAACTCCAGTGCAACAATTTAACTTCTATAGTTATATTATAAAATATCTTGTAATTTATTCACAGTATAAATGCAGCTTTTCCCTTTGTCATCATGTTAATGTATACATATTCTGAACTGGAAATGTAAAAGTCTGTCAAGTCAAGCTGAACCAAGGAGAGCTTTAATCAGAGTAACTATGGTAACTCTGGAGTAGGTGTAGAAAACCAGGCTCAGGTGTGTTTGCAGAACAGCTGTGTGTTGTATGTCCCACAAACCTCATCAAACAAAGTCAAGCTGTGAGAAATAATGTTTGGAGTTTATCACATGCCATGATGGGAACTTAGCAAACATGTGGAAGAAGGTGTTTTGGTCAGATCAGACCAGAATTTAACATTTTGATCTGATATTACCTGACTGAATTATATCTGTTTGACTTCAGCAGGGGTTTGAAAACAATGTGCCGGACTTAAGCGTTCTGTCCGGGTATAGCGAGCCTCGATTACCCGGTTAGCGAACAGCTGGCGTGGCGAGCTGGCTGTAAGCACTCTGGAACAGACATAACCAAGACAAATCTCAGCACATTTGCAATCAAGCAATATCTTGATAACCAAGCAAGAGTTCTAGAGAGTTATATCCTCCCCTAAAACATTGTAAAAGTTTATTTTGTCTCAGAAAGTGTAATATATCAAACTTTTAATCACAGTTGTTGTGTTTCTGTTTGAAAAATCAGCTTCAAACCTGCCCCTCAACAATTCTGAAAGTCATACCTTTAGACCAGGTCCCTTTATCAAGTAAGATTGTGTGTAAATGCCCAGAGGGGATGGCTGATAGTCCCTGCAATGGAAAAGGGGCTATTGTTCCATGTTTTTTCCATTTGAGGTTGATGGTTTCCTGGTGTCCCAAAGCCTTAGGAATGGCTTTGTATCCATTTACAGACTGACTTGTGTCAACAAATTTGTCATATCTCTTTACATTTCTTCTGATTGGCTCTTAAGACATGTTGCTTTTTGAGATCTTTTAGCATACATTATGTCTTCAGAAAGGTTTTATTTAAGTGATTACACAAAACTGAGAGTCTGGCCTGGGTGTGGCTTGTAAAACTGAACTAAAAATTGTGCTTATTCACAGTTATTTTTCAAACTGGGGGAGCAATTACTCTTTTTACACAGAGCCAGGCCTGTCTGGCTCTGTGTACCTGGGTTATCATTTTCTGATGTTAGAGTTTGTTTTGTCAGTTTGATTAAAGAAAGCAAACAGAAGAAATTTGTTATGGTGCAATACATTTTTTCAGCACTTACATAGATTTGTGCATAAACAATTAGCATGTGTTAAGCAAGCCTGTTATGTATTTAATACATATTTGTGTCTAGTCGATTTTTTTTTTTTAATTCAAATAAATTTACTGTTAAGGCCCTATAATGTTATAGCTGTGGCAACAAAATACAATGTCAAAGTGCTCTGGAAGACTCTAGACATACTGCTTTTGTATTGAACTTGTATTTGATGAAAGAAAAAAATACTGTCCTCCTCAGTCCCCACCCAGTCATAAAGATTTACGTCAGGATGGTCCAAGTGTGTGCTCAGTGGAGCAGTAATGAGAGAAATTTGCGTAAATGAGTTGCCAGGCAACATGTTTTGTTCATGTCACTTTGTACAGCATAAACATACTGAGTGACATATACTATCTACAGTGGCACGCTTCAGTTCTCCCTTGGGCCAGTAATTGTTTGTGCATGAGTGCGTGTGTATGTGTAGGGTTGGGTAACTTAACTGTGCCTAATCATTTTACTAATTCTAAAATAACATCATCAATATACCATGCAGGTAAAAACATCTATCATTGTTTATATGTTGATAGCAACCTGGCCTGCATCTGTCAACCCTGACAGACCATTAGTCTTTATTTGTTGGAAACACCATGAGCACTGAAGCTCCAGAAGAGTTGCAGCTTTTTGCTTTTCTGTGCTGCTGTATCTAAAGTGCCTTTAAAATAGTATTTAATCTTCAGTAAGTAGGTGAATCAAATTGTAGATTCTCAGTCCGACAGAGGTTTGAGCCTTGCCTTAGCCACTCCAATATTCTTCTTTCAAAGTGCTTCTTAAACATCATGTTTCAAGTCACTGTTGTGGTGAAACCTTAAACTTCATGACAAGTGTTTAAACAATCAGGTTTCTTTAGAGTCAGTGTTTACAACCGCGATGTTGCCAACACCATCCGGTCCTTGTAGAGAAGATGTTTTCAGTGCTATGAAAAGTGTTTGGCTTTTTTTCTCTGTATAGTGTTTCCTTATAATAAAATTACAGATTTCAGTTTGTCTCATCTGACCAAAGTACCTTCCCCCACAAGTGTTTCTTAGCCTATCAGATCCCTTTAATGTAAAACCTTCAATGATCTCTTTATTGCAGTTTGGAATTCAATTTTATTTCAAAATAGAGCCAAAATCCTTATTGTTCACAATGTTATGTTCTTAGAACTTTTCATTAGCAATTACAACAATTAGTGGGATTAGAAACTTTAGCATTGCTAATAGTAACGTACAGCTAGCTTCAATCTCTGTGTGTATTTCCTGTACAGTTAGATGTTTCCTTTACTGTTGGATTTCCATACAACTGCCAACATTTCCTAAATCTGCATGTTGTCACAGGTAGAAAACAACTCTTGATAAGGATAAATCAGAGCAGTTTGCTGTAATACATCAAGGGTCCTGATATTTTATTACATAAGTGTCCCTCTAAAGAAAATACTGTTTACTTTCTAAAAACATCTTAATTTTTTACTGCTTCCTGGTTCTCCATTTTTAGACAGATCTGTGATAACAAAAAAATGGATAACTTTGAGTTTTCTTACTTCAGTAATGACCTCCACACAAAAGAGTGTTACTGCCAGTGTGACCTAGTAGCACTTCTGTTTGGTCTGTGATGAAAAAAAGACTGAATTTTGAGTTTCTGACCAGCCAATCACAAGTCGAAATTATTTGGGCATAACTTTAGATGTTTCCAAACAACAGTGTATTTCTTGGTGCATCTGGAATGTGGTTTTGTAAAAGGGTGTTATTAATCTTTAGTCGTCATCCTAACCATACATGTGCATTAAACTTACCATAAGAGGATACAGTCAACTTTTCTGTAATATGCTTAGAATACTTCGGGGGTTCATTTTTAGATTTTTACTGGTGTAAGAAAGAGCTTGTTATGCTCACATTTTTGAGCTGTTTAAGTTATACTTCTTCAATCCTGCTATTAGAATGAGCTAATTTGATCAACATGTTAGCTTTAAAATCTTCCCAAAAACATTGTGTGTGCATGAGGGCTAATCATTGGTGATTTAAAAAAAAAAAAAGTGACAAAATTGGAGATGTACTTAGGTAGTTACCAGCTGGTTTATTTCTCTCGGCTGATGAGGACACTAGTAGCAATAATTTCTCAAGGGTCCTCACACATTCATGAGTGCACAAACACGTTTGTGTATTTTCTAATCATCTGCACTGATTGATATAATATATTTATTGTTTGAAATTGAGTTTGCTCAAAATTAGTGAAATAAAGCCTGGGGTAAACAGATGGGGAATACAGAAGGGAGGCAAGGAATTAGACACAGGTATACAAACTCCACCAAATGGAGGAAAATACACACTCTGCCATCTATGATTTTTCTGTTTACTTCACATTGAATCTGCGCCGTGCAGAGGTGTCAAGTAACTAAGTAGAAATACTTTGTTACCTTACTCAAGTAGAAACTGGTTATTTATACTTTACCGGGGTAATTCTTTTTTGGCCTAATTTTTACTTCTACTTTCATGCAAATATCTATACTTTCTACTACTTACATTTTGAAAATAGCCTTGTTACTATTTTATTTCACCTTGTTTCCTTTAGGCTTGTCAAAATACAAAAGACTAATTAGATAAATAGCGCTACCTGGACAGATTGAATTTGATTGTGGGCAGAGGCAGTACTGCACCAAGTTGTTTGCCAATCCCCCAAAAAATAAAACTTAAGAAGAAGAAAATGTAGAAGAAAAACAGTGCATTTTTGGGATTTTTAGTTCTTTTTCTTTTCCTTTTTCATTGTTTTGATTAACCACTTGGATTAATAATTTTGACCACACAAAATTAGCACTGTTACTGTCATAGACAACCACGCAATAGTTATTGTATTACAAAGGTATGAGGGAAATCGACTCATTTTCTTGTCCAGTTTTGTTATTTTACATCCGTTGCCCTCATCAATTCCTCCAACTATGCTTGGATGTCCATTTACAGGTGAGCCCATACGGCGCATCTGTACGCGCCAAATGCTGTATACCGACTTAAAAAATCATTTAATATATCTCAAATTAAGCAAATACTTGAGTCAAAACTTACACAGTGCCGCTTTAAATAAGATTTCAAAACATGTATCATTCAAAATAATACAGACTTCTCTGAAAAAATAAAGTTACTCAAAATTCCACTTGCATAGGAACTATTTTATGTACGCCTTCTTTCTAAACCTAAGCACCTAAAGCCAAACACATGACAAATCTAAGGTTATCTTCATCAGCAGCCCTTCAGACATTGCAGAATATTTACTTGGGAATGACAGTCAGTCGTGCACAGAAGGGAAACAACTTTATAGAGACCATGCTTGCAATACAATATCCATTCCTCCTGTCACTGGCCGGTGGACTTTGTAGTGTGAAAGACTGATTGCCCGTCTCCATCCAACAAATCACTCCTGCCTAGAGCGCAGTGAAGGACCACAGGGTGGTTGGAGACTATGGTGAAGTCTTTTAACCTGTGCCAGGAGATATCAACCAAATAGGACAGGATGTTTACCCCCAAGGGCACTGATGATGGTAATGATGTGTTTGTGCCTACGTGGAATGAATGGTCAGGAATGAGACGAGTTTGTATCTACAGTTTGCACTCATGCTGCTCTTTCCTTATTTGTGTGTGTGGTTGTCTACGAGTAAAGCCATTTGACAGGCAAACAGCTCCTTTGGCCAGATAGATGAGTCATGAGACGCACCTTTGTGTTTCATTAGAATTAAAATCAGCTTTATTGGCCAAATCTGAGCACACAAAGAGTGTTAGTTATGTTCCACTGTGTTTTCTACGTACAGACGTTTTAAATATAAATCTACACATTTGGTGGAAAAAAAAATCCAAGTAGATCCTCTACAGGTTCTTCTTTGTTGAAAAGTTTTGTCTCTTTTCCAAGAGACTTCTTCAGTCTCAGGAGTTGCGGGTAAACTCAGCCACTGATAATTTATTTAAAGTAAATATCTATATATAGAGTGTTATTGCAAAAGAGAAAAGGAAGGCGGAATGAGTGCAAATGTACCTATCTGGGCACTCTGGCTGTGAAGTGTTTATCAAGGAGAAGAAACTGTCTCTGTGGCAGCTAGTTTTTGAGAATAGCCCTCTATAGTACTTCCCTGATGATAAAGGTCTAAACAGTTTATGAGCAGGATGTATGGGGTCTGCAGATATATTGGATATTGGCTGCTCTGTCCTTGATGGAGGAAAGGTCAGCCCTAAAGATCATCTCTGCAGACATGAATGTTTATTGCAGTCTGACCCTGTCTTGCCTAGCGGCTCAGCAACACGTCAGTGATGGGTGACCACGGGGCAGGCTGAATACTGGCTGGGTTAAACTCCATGTTGTTCAGATTGCACCAGATGACCAGCTGATCCATCTCTTGTCTGTGCGCAGACTCATTACCATCCTGGAATAGACCAATGATGGTGTCATCTGCAAACATTCGCAGGAGTTTCGCATACAGATCAACCCTAGTTGCTCAAAGGATCTCATGACCACAGATCTCAGGGCAACAGGGCTGTAGAAATGTAATACTCTAATGGTGCTTTTCTGCAATGATGTTGGACCATCTGAAGCAGGAATGAACCTCATAAAGCTTCAAAGATTTGTTGACAACCTATATACAGCTCCCACCTGGTAAAGAAGGCTCAACAGCGGCTCTTCTTTCACAGAAAATTGAAACTAACTGGACTTTTCACTAAGCTGTCGAAAGTGTAACAGTGTGGTTTGGGAGCAACACAGTGCAGCAGAGAAAGAATTTAGCACAGGCAGTGAGGACAGCACGGGATTGTGGGATTCCGTCCACAAGATCTGGACTCGATATATGTGGCATGAGTCCAGAAAAGGGCAAGACATTTCCACAGATCCCACCCACCCGGGCAATGTACTGTTTGACCCACTTTCATCAGGTAAACGCTTCAGAAATATGAAATTACAAAAAAAAAAAAAAATAGATTTTAAAACAACTGCTTTCCTAAAGCTGTAAGGGCTATCGCCTTCTGCTAAGAACATTGTGGTCTGTTACATGTTACAAACACATCACTGGTTAGGCCTATTTGGAGACTCTAGTTTCTAAGGGAATGTCTGGCTGGACATCCATCCATGCTGATTGCACAGTTCTGTAAATGAAGACTTAAATTGCACAGGATTTACTCTGGAGCGTTGAGTATCTAATTCATTCAACCACAGTAATGTATATCGTTTGCAATGGGACTACTTATCAGACTTTTTGAACCCGGATACAAGTCTTATTAGATTCTAAAGACTATTTGCATGCTTTAAGCTTCTCTAGAAGGTGTTGGTCGGTGCAATCAACTGATCTCATTAAAAACATTTAAAAAACTGAATGGAAATAGTATGTCTTTTGTCTGCGTGTTATATGTAATCTGTGTGCACCCTGAGCCGGTCTCTGTCTCAAAAATAAAATCACTATGGTTAAATAGTAAAATCACACTATGGTAACACATAGTAACAATAAAGATTCTTGATTTATCCAGATGAACCCCCATTGAGACTTAAATCTCTTCTCCAAGAGAGACAAAATTTACAATCAAACCTGTGTTGACATGGAGGCCACTTGGTCTGCACAGGCTCTAATGCCGAGTGGGGATGCACATTAACAAGTCCTGGAGCTTACCCAGTTTCTCTGGTGCCGAAAGAGCCTTCACATCTTCGTCAGAGATCTTTAGAGAGATCTGAGGAGCAGAAGGTGGTTGGTGCCTGTAGAGCTTTTGTGTCAGAGTGAGATGCGGACAAGTTGGTGGGAGGTGTGAAACGGCTGCTTTTCAAACCTACAGCAGAAGCTGTTTAAGTCGTCTGCCAGACGAGGGTCCTGCTCATGGTAGGAGGATGGGGTCCTTTAGCTGGTGATGTTCTGCAGGCAAATCCAAATTAGTTTTTTGTATCTGCTGAGAAGCCGTTTTGTCTGGGGGGGTTTTGTTAGTTCTTTTGCATCTCTCAAAATCAGAAAAAATAAAAGAAGCATTCTCTTTGCTTCCTAGTGCAATTTTGTTCTGACATCAATTCCTCAATGTTGAGCTCTAATGAAAGAAAAGGGTAATTTATTGATTACTGTAGTTGCTTCATAATTTACCCATCAGGGTTAAAATAAATTAACAAAGGTGTTCTGGCTGACTTACATTTTTACCAACACCACATTTTGCATATTGTCGACATGAAGGTTGTTTCCCTTTAAAAAGCTTTTAATATCTCTGTGCTTCTTCTGACTATATTGTAAACACCACAGTGATAGTGAAAATAGCTAACTTCAGTAAGAACATCTACATTGAAGAGTGTTGTTGTTAACATGACCTGGTAGCACTTAGGTGTAGTGACTTCATTGAGTAAAAAAATATATTAAGATTTTGACAGCCTTTGATCAGCCAAGGCCGATCCGGCTGGAAATTGCCCAGTTCCAGTCACTAGTCTCTATTTTGTCTGATCAGCTCTAATCCAAAGGTAATAAGACTGCTAAAGTCACTATAACATAAAAAAATGAATCAGTTATCTCTTTTTAAGCTGTTTTGTGCTTCTTTTCAGGGCTACCTGTTACATTCTATAATTTTAACCATACTTTCACCCTAAATGAACAAAGGAGCATTATCACAGATCCTTCCTCTTTATAACCATCACTTACACCTTTATAAACATCACCAACAAACCAATAAAGTTTTTTTTATATACCTGCTGTTATTTCCACAGTCCCTACCCCTTTTTTTGTGGAGAATCTGTTGCAGTTTTTATGCACAATTATACATGCACATTTTTGCAAACTTTTGGATCACCCTACTCAGTTGCACATTTAATCTGAGTTTTAAACTCATCTATGCCTTGCTTCCTCACTGTGACAGGAAATAATTATTCTATTTATTTATTTTTTTTTACAATTTTGACTAGTAGATTATACTTACATTAACAGTTAACATCCTAACTATAGGGGTGTGATTGTTTTCTACAGCAGTCTCAAAAGATTTTTAGATTATCCTCGAGAGAAAAGCTGCAGAATCAACCTAATGGACTGTTGTGCTGAGTATCTTGTACCATCTAACCATACTGCCATCTAGTGCAAAACATAGACATGTGGATGCTGAATTGTTCTAAGGATTTATGGACAGACAATGCAAATTGGTGATTTTTTTTTTTTTTTTTTTTGTGTGTGTGTGTGTGTGTGTGTTTCCGTTTGCTAGTTTCTTTGTGATTGATGATTTTGGAAGTCTTTGCTTGACATCCCATTACATCAGCCTTATCAAGAAATGGTTGTGAACGAGCTCTCACCACCTTCTGTACATCCTTATTGGAACACCGCCAGGATTCAAACAAACCACAGACTTGTGGTGGTGGTGGGGGGGGGGGGGTGCTGAGTAAATCAGATTGCTTCCCCAAGTGTGTCTGGCAAGTCATGTTTGGAATAGAAAGAGCCACGGGACTGACAGCGTGTGGTTATCTGCCAGGATGTCTATCATCTGGTTCCATATTTGTCAGAGGGGTTATGGTAGGATCTGGCACTGTTTGTTACATATCAGAGGGAGGAGAGGGAGATGGAGGGAGCAACAGGGGTTGGAGGAACAGAAAAATGCGTTTAATGGGAGGTAGGGAATTATTAACACGAAGAGTGGGAGTATGGATGGGAACAAGCTGCATTGTCATAATTTCACAGCTGTGACAGGAAACTGTCTCACTGAGGCACAAATAATGTCTCTAACTGTAATTTATATTTCCTTTTGGTATTAATTCATTCCACTCATGTAAAAAAAATACTACATATGGCTGTATTATGTCTTGTTATCTGCTCTATGCTGCAGCACTCATTTATTAAAAATGTTCAGCAATAGATGTTTGTTTTGTTCTGCAGAATTTAGTTTGATCAAATGCATTATGTGGTGATACAGTTACGGCGTCCCACCATGGATTTCATTATTTATGAATTAAACTAAAAGCCTGCCTTCCATTTACGTTGTTTAATGGACTGAGGGCTTATTTTTGGATTTAACAGAGGAGAAGAATGGGAATGAAGACAGAATGGGCAGAGAAGAAAGGAGCCGTACCCCTTGGAGAATCCCCGTACAATGTGTTCTTATCTTTTCAATGTCACTTTCAGTTTTCAATTGAAAGATTCCCGACCTTATGCCGCCGCCAAAATCTGTTTTCAGCGCTCACAGTAATACAAAGACACATATCCTTTAGGAATAAACTAGTTTTTATTTTTTCATGCGTTAAGTTTTGAATTATTATACCTTGGACCATTCTTCCTTATGTGACTGAGGTTTTGAGGCCACCTTCCTCACACCCACTTTTTTGTGTGGATCTGCCCACAAATTTTCTATGGGCTTGAGATCAGTGCTTTGTGATGTAAATTCCAAAACATTGACTTTACTGTCCTGAGGTAATTTAAAACCAACTCACCGTATACTTATGGTTAGCATTCATTTAGAATGCCTAAATTATACCAAGTCATTAACCTGCTGGTTGATTTTTTGAGACATTACTTGAAAATTGACACACCATGTTATTTCATGGTAATCAGTTATGTTGTTGCTTTGTTTTTGTTTGTTTTTTAAAGCTCATCAGTCTCCCATGCAGCAAAATACCCAGACAGCATGATGCTTCCTCGCTTGCACCCCACTATTAGGATAAGATAAGACTTCTACTTTTTGTGGCGAATGTAATGATGATCAATGTAGTTTCATCACATGACACGTCTCAAAAAAGGAAAGTCTTTGTCCCACAGGGCATTTGCGAACAGTAATCTGTCTTTTATGCAGCTTTTGGACTTCTGGCTTCTTTGTCTCTGAGTGGCTTTTCAATTCCATATTAGTACCAGACTCAACTGTTGAAATACTGTCTTACCACCCTCAGCCTACATCTTGACTAGATTTTTCGCTTTGATCTTGAGACTAACACACACATTTTGCTCTATAACCTTCCTGATATCTCAGGTCATTTCAGTTTTTTTTCTGTTATGTAAACAATGTGTTTTAGGTACACCTTAAAATACATCTACATATTGGGCCTCCTGATGTTGCATGCTATGAATTATCATAATAATCAGAAGCTTGAGCCTTGTCCTCATCATCTGGGCTTTCTCAAATTGATTAAAGGGGAAGTAATATACAGTTATAATGAATAGATTAGAATATTATTAAAGGGCGTTTTTGTTTTAGTAATTCATTTCAAAACAGATTGCGTGGATCAAATACGTGCAGATTGTGTTCAAACCTTTCCTTCTGTTAATTATGGTAATATTCTGCTTTCCGATATTGAAAACTTGATATTTGAGATTGGAATATTACATCAGACCAATAAAAAACGTTTCAATGCTGAAATTAGAGATTATAGTATGTGTAATACCTGCTTAAAGGATATTTTCTAAAGGTTCTTTTTCTCTTGACAGACGAGCCTCATTAGAACGCATACTGTTATTTACTGAATATGACTATGTAAATGTGTGACTTAGAAGAAAATAGCAATAATCATTTCTCTCATTATTGGGATGTTCAGTAAATATGGATAATGTGGTCTAACTCACCAAAAACAGGCAAAGTTTAGTCTCTGTGTGTGGATTTTTTTTTTTGCACATTGAAACTAAATGATCTTCCATTCAAGCATTTAAGTTGGTCTTCCTGTTGTTTGTTTCAGTTGGCTGACATAATTTTTGATTTTGAAATAAGAGGCCCAACGGCACTTGAAGTTGTTTTAGGCATCAGGGACAGCTATCAGAGGTTTATGGGCTGTGCGGCTGTACAACAGCTCCAAAGCATGGCTCATTACCCAACTAATGTGGGTGGAGGGTGACCCTGCTGACTCGCTCTCAGCTTTCTGTCCCCTGAGCCCTACAGCTATGCTCTCCCCAAGGCTAAAGGAAGACGGCGAGGAAATGCGGAGTCACGAAAGGTCAAAGTGAATCACGGGAATTACACGTTTGCGTGTCTGCTTAATAGAGGCTCATTGTTTAGAAAGCATAAATTCCTACGTCATAGAGCGATGAGTAAAGGTACAGCTGTGTATTTATAAAATGCTCTGTCTGTGATCACACAGGTCCACATCTGCACACAGATACACAACTACGGTCTGGATTTGTTAATTAATGAGTGGTCTTGCTCGGCTCTGACGGCTGAATGGTAAAATGCTGATGACTTGACCAGTATGCACGCACGCCTACGGGCGTGCAGTTTATCTGTGTAGGCGGCAATTTCGTAGGTGGCTGTTCAGCAGTTCCACATTGTTCTGCTGGCTGGTCTGTCAAGCATTCATTTTCCATGTTTGTGTGCTACAGACTGAACCATCCTATTGGTCCTGTGAAAGAACCGAGAGTTTGTGCTGTGTGATGCATGGATTATGCACGACTGTCAGTCTCAACAGCTTATGCTTTTACTGCTGTCTTTTAAAGTGCCTATATGAAGGCTTGGGGGGGAATTATTCATAAATGTCTTACTGTTAGCATATTTTATGAGCAATTCCCTCTGTAAGGATCAATGGATGATTTGCAGGAGGATTGGTATATAATCAACTTTTTCTTCTGCAAAAATGCTAGCCAAATGTTAAATAATGCATTAGTTATCATAAATTTAAATTATTTTTAATAAATCAATTCTACTTCCTAGAGCCAGTATCCATTGTTTTTAACCTCTGATAGCTAACAGGTGCATCTCTGTGAATTTGAATATAGTCGAAAAGGAAATTTGTTTCACTCATTCAACTCAGAAAGTAATGCTGACGGTGAAACCCGTGTTGTGGCCACCGTCCTGGATACATCTGTGCATGGTGGCGCCTTAAGAAGTGACTCCAGTTCAAGTCCACCCCTTGTGAATCTTCTTTTGTGGTTATCCTTGTTGTTGTAGACATTTCTTTTCTTCCCAAATGTTTCCTTTCTCTTAACATCCCCTTGTTGTTTTTGATTCAGCGCTTTTTGAACAGCCAGTTTCTTTAGCATAGATCCTTGTGGCTTAACCTTCGTCTTAGGGGTGCCAATGGGTATCTACTGGAGAGCTTGTAAGTCAGCAGTCTTCCTCATGGCTATGTGGACCATGTTATGGTCATAGCATAATATTTTTATGTCTTTTAATTGGTTCATGCTTAGTGAAAATTGTATGATACACTGAATTTTGGCTGAAAACCATAATCATCAAAATTATCAGAAATAAATCCTCGTAACATATCATTCAATGTCTAATGAATATACTCTATAGTATGTTTCCCTTTTTTGAATTCCTTAAATATTATGAAAATATGTATACTTTTTATGCCTTCTGACAATAAACATCAACTGTTGCTCATAAAAAAATATGAATGATGTTTCACTTTCTTTTTTATTGTAGATCACAGCATCTGACTAGTTTACTTGCACAGTAGGTCCACTTAAGACAAATTATATTGATAGGAGCAGTGGTGGCTCAGCACACTGACTCAGCGCTTAAAAAAATACATCCATATACTTTCATATGTTTTTTAACAGTTTGATATTTATTAAAATGTATGTACTGGTTTTCTATTTTAACAATTAGGCACATATGCAGTCTGTATTATAATTTAGTTGTTAAACTACAGCACATTTGGACCTTCAAAGTACGGGTGTAAAATCTAAATGATGTAATCTATGTTACCTTATCCAGCCAGAGCTTATACATAGATAGGGGATGTGATATCAGCATCTTGTCTGTGGTCACTTTGGTTTTCCTGTTGAGCTCTAGCCCTGACTGAATGTTGTATGATGCTAATAGTTAGTGTTAGTCAGTTACACCTAAATCGCGGTCTGAAAATCCATGAAAAATCCCGGGTAAAGAGTTTCCTAGCTCAGCGGAGCCTGAAATTGGCTTAAATGGAGGGGGAAGTGGCAGACGATCACCTGAGTGGGTCTTAAGGCAAAACACATTAGTCCTGCTTCCATTGTTGCTCCACTGTACTTGGAATCTCAACTGTGGCAAGAAAAAATCCCAGCTAGGTTATATCAGCTTTTCACTGACGATTTGAAGAGAAATAGAACTCGAAATTCAAGCTGACACTTGTAACACAAACATGCAGAAAGAATATACAGCACATGTCACATGCACTCATACACCTGGAAAATGTATTGTTCATCTTAAAGCTTAGAAGAAAGCTTAGTAGAATGTCAATGAGTGAGGAAATCATTTAGACTAGCGCTTGTGTTGTGTGTCATTGTTTTGTGTGGCAAGGCAGATTGTCCTGATGGAGGTGGAAATAGAACAACACCATCATGTTTGTCAAATGGAAGGAACTATTTTATTGACACTTGTAAGTCTTCCTAGGGTTAAGCTTTGTGGATCTGGACACTGAATATTTGTCCATTACTTTTTGTAAAACAGTTCAAGCTCAGTCAGAAGAGATGAGAATGGATATTGTCTGTTTATATACATTCTCTGTATGGTTCCACAAATTCTCAATTAGATTTATGTCAAGGTCATTCTAGTAAGGAGACTGAACTTCTGCCCCAGTCTTGAGTCGTTTGCTGCCCTTGGTTATCTTCCAGGAATGCCCTGTATTCCATCCATTTTCCTATCGAAACTGTCTGACTTCACTGTACTTGCTAGAGAAATCCATCCCCACAGCATGATGCTGTTACCACAAGTCTTTATCGTGACGATGGTGTGCTCTAGAACATTGGCAATGCTAGTTTTTCATTTAACTTAGGTTTTTGCATGTAGTCTAAAATGTTTCTTTTTTGTCTGACCTGATGAAAGCTACCTCCTCCACAATGATGGTTTGTCCCGTTCGTAGCTAACAGAAAATTGCAAAGGCGAGATGACTATTCAATTCAATTTTAATTACACAGCGCCAATTCACAACACGTTATCTGAAGACACTTAACAAATTCACATTCAATGAAATCACACAGACTGATCGGTCAAAGGGTTTCCTGTGTAATGAAACCCAGCAGATTGCATTGAGTCCTGACAAGCAGCCTTCACTCCTCCTGAAAGAGTGTAGACCGTCCGCTGTGGGGCTACAACTAAAAGCTGAGCCCTCTACAAATGCCTCCAGCTCAGGTGTAGATCTATGCTGCTCCTTCAGATTTACCATGAGATTCTGGGCTGGCACTCTGATAAATGCCCTCCTTGGATTCAAACTGAGATAAAATCACTCCATTTGAAGGTAATCGCAATTTTTGTTTTAGGGTGTCAGACTTAAAGAAGCTGAATACAAATGCATGCCACACTTTTTAGATTTTCATTTAAAAAATATAAGAACCATGTATCAGTTTCCTGTGACCTAATAATTTATGAATTCGTTGTGTTGCTCTTTTATGTGAAATGCCAAACGAACATACTGAATATAATGACATTGCGTGAAAAGGTTTAACATATGTAGAAGACAGTAAAAAAATTTCGTCTGCACCATCAACACCATGTCAAATTCGTTGTAAGTGCAAACCTACTTGGCAACAAACTTGTTTCTGATTCTGAATTTAAACTCAAGCCCAATTTATTATGGAATAAATCATTAAAGTGTCCTCATACACAATCGTTACGTTACATTGTATCTGCCATTGTAACAAGTTAACTGTGGGCCATTTGTTGCAGAATTTACAGTTAATGTGAATAAATTGTTTATTGGGGCACCAATTCAACAGCTAGGCCTTTTCCATGGCAGTGTGACACGACGTCTATATGCCTTGTGGAAACCCAATATTGGGGCTACAGGTGACAAACAGTTCTTAACAGTTTTGGGCAAATACTGTTATTTGTCTTAAATCTACATCGGCCAATGGCACAAAGAACTTTTTCGATCTAAAAAAAAAAAAAGTCCAGTTGTAAGTTTAATTCCCTTATACAGCAGACTTTTACTTGGGAACATCTTATCTCCACATAAACTGGTCTGCATCTGTGTGTGGTTTCTTGCCAGTTGTGCTTTTTGTGTGCAACATCTTTCCTTATGTCAAAAAAAATAAATCCATGCAGCACAAAGGCAATGAAAACCTATGATGATATTTAGGAATTGAGTTCGTTTTGAGAAGAAAAAGAAAGGTTGATAGAAGCTGATATTTTTAGAGAACGGATGCAGTAAATATGAAACACAGAAATCTTGGCTGTGTTGCAACATTGCTGCAGATAAAAGGTCTCTTTCTCTGAGTTGGCAGGAATGTTCAAGACTTGTTGGAGAAGGACAGCAATCATAATAAGTATATGTATAGCACACACATACATAAGTATATGTATGTGTGTGCTTGAGCGTTATTTTGTTGTGTGCTATGCGTCTGCATTCAAATGTAGAGCTACCACTTGAAATTACTGCCTCTCTTTCTAGAACTTTCCGCAAGAGATCTGCTGCAAAATAAATAAACCCATAATTTAGCGTGAAATCTAATTTTGGCATTCTGGCACAGTAGGAGCAGCAGCAAAGAGCCTTGCTGGTTTAACACAGAACAGCATCAGATCCAGACATGATGCTGATTGTGATACACGGTTCTACAGAAATATATTGGTAAGGTTGGGTGCAAAGCATCCTCGTGAGCAATAATGAGATTTTAATTACTTTTTTTTTTCTTTTTTTTTTTTACAGTTTCCTAAGAAGGAATTAGACCATACAGTGGCTACATTTTAACCATTAGTTTACATCAAGGCACTTGACTTTATGGCTCAGAGTGATCCTCTCGACTCGTTTTTCTTTGGCTGGGCCCGTCTGTTTTTAAGATGGCCACACTCAATAGCCCTTGATGTACATTTTTGCTGGATGACACAGTATACAATAATTAGCCTGAGAGCCCCTGCAAGCATACACAATCAAATGATCTCAGACAAGCACTTTGAAAACTGAAAATAAAATATACTTCTTGTATTCTGAAAAACGTACATGTCACTCCTCTGCAGCTTGGTCGTTTAAACCCATCCATCCATATTCTAGAGCTGCTTAATCCTTACACGGTTGCGGGGGTCTACGGTCATTGGGCAGAAAGGCTGCTAAACCCTTTTTTTTTGGAAGGTTAATTAATATAAGTTGGGTTGAAATAGTCATGGTGTCTTATGTCATCTGCCTCTTAAATAACTCCTGGGATTCAATATATGAATACTCTGTTTAGATTTAGATTTAAAATAACAGTTGCTGCTTATATTGAGAAGTTTTTGTATCATGGTATTTTGACATTCTGTGGTAAACAGATAATTCAGTAAGTGATAAACTAAAAAGGAATTTTTCCAATTTTTGACAGGGTTTTAAAAAGCATTGAAATCAATGAATTTTACACATAAGAATTCAAAAAAACACTAATTTCTTAAATGAACTGTATAATATCAAAACAGAGTTCTCTTTAAATAGCAAACAGAAAATATGTCTGAAGTCAAAACCATAGTTTTCTGAGGAGATGGAAATTTAGCATGGTTTGACTTTTAAGGTTTCAATACATATTCAAAGAGTGAGAAATTCTGCAGTGAGCTACAAGGGTTTTCTGCTTCATTATGCAACTCTGCACCACTTTTTGATAGAAATATTTTCAAATCCATCAAACACAAATCACATAGCAGGGTGTAGACTTATTATTTATTTCAGTGATCAAAATGTATGCTTCCAGTAGCAAAATGTTTGTTTTGTTGTTGTCTTAATATGCTTAATTTAAATTAAAAACTTTGTTTTCAAAGAAAGTATTTGATTAATCACCTGATCAATTGATTAGCTAATGTTAAAATGTGTGGGAAGTGCTGAAGTAAGATTTGTTTAACCAACAATGTGAGTGCCTTATCCTCCTTTAGTCACTTACTTCCTTTATATATTTACAATTATTAAATATTCTGATATATGTTTAATTTTGCTGTCAAGCCGATCATAGACTTAAGTAGCTACTGTTATTTTGAATATAGCGCATACAATGTTTAGGAACTGGCTTACTGTATAATCCTTGGTATGTGTTAAATATGCATCCTGTGGCATTGGTGGTATACCGACAACACCTTGACGGTGTTAGCAATTTCTCCATAATCGTCTAAAAGGGGTTAGATCAACTTGAGTTGTCTTGTGGCTCAAGTTCTGATTGAAATATGATTATTTTACTGGAATGCCGTTTAGAGCAACCAAAACTATATGTTTAGCCCACAGAAACGTTTTGTACCACAATCTTTCGTTTTGTTTGATCCTTATTTAGTTGGAGATGCAGAAACTCCATTGCCCTTTTTGGGGACAAAGTTTTGCTCTTTGAAGCCTTCCAAGGTAATTTTTGTTTATTGGATTCTGAGAGAAACATTCTCTGTTTTACACATATACACAGTTTCCTGTTCTCTTGATTATGCTTCTGTCGTGTTTTGGGCTCAATATCACGGAGACTTTGTAGCAGCTTGCTTTTGCAACAATGAATTTACAACTCCACAAAGCAGACAGTTTTTGGGGATGAACTGAACTGCTTAATTCTAAGCCACCCAGCTAGTGGGGAGCATCGTTTTTGAGTTCAGTCATATGACTTTGCATGCGAACACATTATACATCTGCTGAAGCTGCTGTCACACCTGCTGTTGCCAATCTTGCCGTGCATGTCTGTGTATGGGAAAACATGAGTTACTTGGTGCTAGACCCAAGTCATGTATCTGAGACATAATGATGCACTGTGTAATGGAGACCAGGGCTTCCATTATTTTATGAAATGGGATTACTGATATTGTGTGATGTATGATTATGATACAGACCAAACGGTTGGCTATTTGACTTCTTCATTGCGGTTGTGTTTAGACATTTGGAGAGAAGTTGTGAAAAGGCAGAGGAACTGGCTATCATTCCCGTATAGAGAGAATGTAGTTACATATGTATATTTTTGTTTTCTCTCGATTTTTGTTAATTGGTTGTTCCCTTAACCACTTCCAATATTGCTTTGTAAATATTTGGGTACCATTTATTATGGGCGGGGGGGGGGGGGGGGGGGGGGGTTGTTGTCTAGTGGTTAGAGCAGCACACTTGCACTCTGAGAAGTGGCACCGCAGACTGCCACTGTGGGTCCCTCAGCAAGACCCTCAGTGATAGCTGCCCACTGCTCCCTATGGGATGGATTATTTTATTTCATTGAAATGTATAATTTCAATGACAAAAAAAGATTTCTTTCTTTCTCCCTGGTTTGTCTCCTCAACAACTCAGCGCAGCAAAAGGGGAGAGACATGCGCCAGGTACCGCTTAAAAGCTCTTGGAGCAAACAAACCAGATTAAGAATGTAATGTGCTAAAAAGAGTTATACTTAATTTGATGTCAGTCCTTTCTTTAGTTGTATTGCTTTGTATTTATGTAAATATTTATTGGGTACCATTTATTGTTTTTGGCATTCATTTTTATAGTTGCTATTGTTTATTTTCTGTTTTCTGATTACCCCCTTTTGATGGTTTCTTCCTGGGAACCACTCAGGGTAGACTGGGGATGAATGCAACTAGTTGGTTTCAGTGCAAAACGGTGTTGATGTACACCTAACCTGCAGATTAATAAATCCACCTTAGACTTTATCTCATTTTCATGCCTCTCCATTAAACACTGAGCCTCCGCCGGTCAAAACTGACTCTACCTTTTTGTCTAGTCTGTGTTAATTGTGAAGGATGTGGAATTTGGTGTTCTGCTGCTTAATGACTGGGTATACTACTTGCCGCTTTAACGTCTCCATCTTAACTATTATCATTTCCAAACCTAATGATCCAGGGATGTAAGCTGGATCTCCTTTTAGTGTTTGTTAAATCTTTAGCTGAATTGATCAGAAAATAGGTCAGGCTGCCATCAGTTGGAGGCACTGCAAGCATTTGCAAGCCAAGGTCAATCACTCTTCTAAAAGAGCGCTGTGACATTGAAGTAGTGATTGCATACATTCAGTGGTGGTGGCACAAATGTGCGCTACATATAGCATTTCAGTTTTAATGCCATATGTACCAAATTTTTCAGCAATAACCAATGTAGTCAGTGATCAAATTGCATATGCCTCAGCATCAGGTGCCTATGACGGGGTATTAACATATGACATAATGTGATAGAAAAATATTTAACTAAAATTTCCAGATACATACATTCCCTCATCCACTATTTGGATCTAGGACAGTCTAGTATTGAGCCCTGCAGTAAGTAAAGCCTGACGTGATTGGTCTACTGAATGGATACAGAAGCAACAGCAATAGACAAGATTGATTATTTTTTTGTGTGTGTGTGTGTGTGTAAATATATTTTTTATAATCTATAAACATTTATGTGAACCCACAGTAAGGTTTTGGTGCGTATTTGTGACTCTTTTCACCAAGTTTAGTTTTCTGCCCTCATCCCCTTCTTCCCGTATCTCTGCAGCCAGAATATAGACAGAAAGCTTAGGCAAGCAGATGCTGCTGCATAATTCCATCTTCACAGTGTGCCACTCACCCACTCAGGGCAAAAAAGAAGCTCCCACATTTTTGTCTGCTAGAAGCAGGAATCAGAAAGACAGATCTTCATTTCCTCCTTTATGTCTCTCTTTCCCCTCGCAGTTAGACTCCATACTAATTTGGTAGCTTTTAATCAAATAAGTGCAGAGAAATACTACCATGCACCAGTATCTGTGTTTTGCACAAAAATGTAACTGAGAGACATTCATTAAGTCCACTCGGTATATTTCCCGACACTCACCTTCTCTGAACGATTTGCTGCCAATCACTATTGCTCCAAAATTTCGTTCACTTTCAGGCCTAATCAGCAATGCATCAGAGGTTATCTCAAGGCACCCAGACAGTGAACACCTGCAAGGGAATTTCAATCAACCTCCCCCATAAGTAATTAAATAGGAAATAATTGGTTTCATTCCCTTTGTCATCTTTTTATTCCACTATTGTGTGCCAGGGAGCACACGCACATTACTCTGTCGCTTCCTTTTCTGTTCTCCATTAACCACTCCAAAGTAATCTCTCTTTTTTTTTCTTTTGTTGCCATCTTCCCCCCTATTATGAAAAGTAAGTGGGATCGCATCCTCAGTGTGGTTGTCTGTATTGTATGTGATGTCTGTGTTGTAGGTAAGTGTGTTGCTGCCATCATCAGGCAGAAAGACGAAGCTGCAACTTTACAACTGAGCAAATCTCTGGCCCAGACTCCGTTTTTGTTCTTTATTCATATGTACCGAGGATAACCTGAACTTTTCAAAAATCCCAAACGTTCCTGCCGTTTGCAGTCATGCTGATTCTGTCCCTTTTTCCCTTGTACCTTGTTTAAATCCCTCTCTTCCCCACAGTGGTTGCGTCATCAAGGTTGATTTCACCATTTTTACCGAAGCTTTTCACGCTGTTCTGCTCTGAATGCGAACTGACTCCCCATTCTCTTTCCTCCATCAGCTCAAGCAAAGTGAAGCCAACGCAGACACCAAAGAGAAGCTCCCTTTACGACTCAGGATCTTTGAAAAGTTCCCCAACAGACCTCAGATGGTGAAGATCTCAAAGCTCCCGTCTGATTTCACTGTGCCCAGAATCAGGTACTCCATCACAGGCACAGATACAGTGTCTTACAAAAATATTAACATTAACGTATTTATAGTGTCAAAACAACAAACTCCAAAGTACTTTATCGAGGTTTTATGTCAATGGAAAGTACACAATTGTGCATAATTGTTAGCTGGACGTAAGCTTGTTTATTTATTTATTTATTTATTTATTTACACAAAATGACACAGCATTAAACCTACTAGGACATGGTTGTCTACTGAATGGGTGGCCTAGTGGTTAAAGAGCCTGCCGTTTGTGTGTTGGAGAGGCTGCAAAGGTTGCTGGTTCAAAATTCAGCCCATCACTCTGGGTCCCTGAGCAAGACCCTTGACCACAGGTATCTCCCTGTGCGCAAATCAGTGTTGCAGCAGACTGCTCCCTAAAGGATGGGGTAAATGCAGACTCAAATTTTCCCTTCTGCAAGACTATGAAGGAAAATATTTGTTTAATTTTATTTTTAAATAACTGGATGGGAAGGGAGAGCATTAATCAAAGTTATGTAGTAAAGAGACCCATAATAACTGAAGGGGCTGTTGAGATCTGGTCAGATTAAGTGGGAGAATCTACAGACAGACTAATGTTTGTTTCGTTTTAAAAATCTGGCTAACAAGAGACCCATTTTTTTAAAGGAAACCATAAGAATTTCAATTTGCATTTTACCACAAGTCAAATTGGGGACTCAGTAAACATGTAGTTTACTGAGTGCTCTTGTTAATTGAGACATAGTCAGATACTAGTGGCAGAAAACTGTATATAGACTACCTCCACTTATAAAGAACAGCACTGCAATCTTTGAGTGTATATCTAAGAACAGGCTTCACTTCACTTGTGTAATTTCAAACGAACTTACAAAAATAAGCAAATTAATAAATTAAAGTGCCTTGTCCTGGAGTAAAACCTTTCTCCTATATTTTGAGAAAATATTTTGCTAAACATAATATTCAACATTGCATGCTATTACAAAAACAAGTCCACCTTTCAGGGCTGACAAAGTATATTGGAAGCCCAAGAGAGTGCATTGGCAAAAAAAAAAAAATATCTTGTTTTTCCAAAAAGTGAACCTTTGTTAACTGCAAATATGAATTAATTGATAAAATTGATTTATTACCCAGCCCTAGCAGCAAAAGAGTGGATTAAAGATTGACCTTCAAGCAGGCCAGCAAGCCTAAACACGAAGCCTTAATTTTAGGGTTTAATGACAGAAAAGCCATTTCAGGGATGTGCTTTTAAATAAAAGGTTGGTGTTCTGATTGCAAAATGTTACAGAAGAAATGTAGTTCTCACCTGGAGTCAGTTTAACTGCAAATCCTGTCATTTTCAGAGAGTGTTATCGTTGTTATTTCTGGTGGGTGTTTACATCCCACCGCAAAACTGTTCTTCAAATACTGAAAAACAGCTAATGGACCTGGCAACAGACATGATGAAAAAACAGCCAGATGCTTTCTTCATTGTTCTTGGGGAACAGTGTAAACCTCTCAAGTGAGCTTACAAAATACCTGCAGCATGTAAAATATTCCACCAGGGATAAAAATACTCTGGATCACTGTTACACAGCTTAAAAAAAATCATACAGTGTGGTCAGCAGGGTCACTTTGGGATTTTCTGATCGCTGTCTGCTTCATCTTATCCCAATTTACAAGCAAAAACTGAAAACCTCTACTCCTGTGGTTATGACTGTAAGGAAGTGGACTAATGAGTGAAAGCAGATGTTACAGGCATGCTTTGACTACTCAGATAGGTGTGTGCTTGAAGCTTCATCCTCTGACCTGAATACATTCACTGACACTGTGATGTCATACATCAGTTTTTTGTGAGGATGTGTGTGTGCAAACTAAGACCTTTGGCACATATCACACTAATAAACCCTGGTGTTCCTCACATCTGAGGAAGCTGCGTCGGATTAAAGAAGAGGCTTACAGCAATGGGGGCTGGGTCATGTATAAGCAGATCGGGAACAATCTCAACAAGCAGCTAAGAGAAGCTTCAGCAAGAAGTTAAAATCCAGCTTTTCAACCAATGACCCTGCTTTAGTATGGAGGACCTTGAAAAACATCACATGCTACGGGAGCCTGTTCTCTGATGCAGTGATGACCCTGCAGTTGTCTCATGACCTCAACAGCTTCTTCTGTAGGTTTAAAAATACAATTATTCACAAGCACACAAAAGGACCACCTGCACCCCCCACCAACAACCCTACAACTCCCTCACCTCTAACCCCCTACATGCACTAAAAGCCCCATTTCCACCGCCTCGGTTTGGAACACTTTACTCCGCTCTGCCCGCTTTGCAAGCATTTCAAGCAACAGGTTTTTTTTTTTCAGGTCCACTGTGAAATGAGTACATTTACATATGCAAAGTGCAAATGGACTTAAATTGTACAAACTTACAGACTAGGTACACTTTTCTTAAGAAGTCACATGCAATAAAAAATGTCGGTTTACACAAACAATAACCTGTACAGAATAAAAATATGATACCATCAAAGTTCAGTCATCCAGAAGTTCAACCCGGAAATTCACGTCCCTTTCTTAGTCAGAACTGCCTCCATCATACATCCGATCCGAGCAAGATGACTTTTTAATGACAACAAGGATGCAAAAGTGCTCTTTATGCAGTGTTGTTTTTAAATATAAAAACTCAAGCTTCTTAAGTTGTCAGGTAAAGAGCTCCCATTCGACTGGGCTGCATGGCAGAGCAGTCTCAACCAAAACTAACTGATGTGCTCAGCATGCAAGGATGTGATGACAAAAAAGCAGAGGACATTATGCAAAAAAATGGTATCATGATATTTTTAATCATGGCATAATGCCAAAACCACGGTCGATGCCGAAGGCTTTCATGGGGATTCTTAGAAAACCACAATTTTTGTTTATTTAGTCAGTATTTAATACAGGTGCCACAAAAAAAACGTTAAAATATAATGATGTTTCTTTTGAATTTTAGCTTATTGTAAAAAAAACAACAACTTTATGTTATGGAATGACTCTCTTGATACAAGAGAAAACTAGGGTTTTTAAGAAAATCACCACTTATCAATTAATCGTTTACGGAAGAGGATTAGGACCATTCAAAAAATAAAAATAAAATTCTATTCAATTCTGACTTTAATCTCAGAATACTGAGAAAAAAGTCAGGATTCTGACTTTTTTCTCAGGATTCTCACTTTATTCTCAGAATTTGACTTTTTTTTTTTTTTTTTGACTGGCCCTAATCCTCTTCCGTAATCGTTTGTCAATGGATAAGATTAGTCAACTTTAGATTAACTCAATAATCGATAACTTGTATCCCTACTATGGTAACACATGGTGACAATAATGATTCTTGGTTCTTGTCAGCCACTCCTTTAGTTTTAAAGAAATGTAATATACCAAGAAATGTAATTGCTCATCTTACCACCCGGGAGGATAATTTTTTTTATACATCTTTGTTGTTGAATCATTGTTCAATCCTTTTTTTTTTTTTTTTTTTGCTTGCCAAATGTTTGTTTACATTGTCTGTATGTGAGGGTGGGGACTGTGGCTGCTTTGCAGGCTTCCTGCAAAATTCCAATGGAAATTACCATAATAATCACATGTTGATTGTAAACGCAACTCCTCAGCTTTTAGAAACGGTGGAATTTTTTTTTCAGATAACACAAAATGTCGCAAAGTTACCGTAATTCGAAGTGGCCTTTTCTAAATGTGTCGCAGCTGGCACGTTCGGTGTTAATAGAGCTGCTGAAAACGGCCAGCATGTGCAGTGTATGTTGCTGCATCACGCTTTAATACACATTTGTTTTTTTATAACTAAATAACTGGTGAAACAACTGTGTTGCCCACACACACACACAGCACCTCAAACAGGCAAGCTATATTACAATTTCCGTTTTACAGTCAATGCACAAGATCAAAGTACATCAAATAAACTTAATGAAGAAACATTGCCACCACTTTCTCAACTTTGTCCGAATTATGGGAAATGTTTCATATCTTCCCCATGCAGATTGAAGTTAAAATGACTTGCATTGGGGCCCATTTCTCACACAGCTTTTAGCAAGGGAGCTGAATTTCAACCAGCACAGCAGACTTTATCATAAGTTGCATTATTAAGTTAGTGATTAGTGCACAGCTGGATTTTTTTATTTTTTTATTTTTTGCACAGTAGAGATCCCCCTCAGCCACCCATATGTCGGGCTTCTGCAGGAACAGCTTCGACTGATGCGTTTTGCAGCTGGATTTGCTCTAACACAGTTTAGTTTTTTTCTCTCTCTCTCTTTTCATTTTTTTCAAATGTGTGACCATTGTCTCTGGGCTTTGTATTTGGCTGTCATGAGTAGCAAACCATGCAATGAAATTCATTGTTTTTATTTGTGTTTGTTGTGAATTCTAGAGAGAGTTTTATGAAGCAGTTTATTGATCGTCAGCAGCAGGATACCAGCTGTTTGTTCCGCCGTCTCCCCTCGGCTTCATCCTCCTCCTGTGACCACTCCAAACGCTCAGCCATCGAAGACAACAAGTATATTGACCAAAAGGTAGCTACCCATGCTGCCTCTAATTACACATCACCTCACCTCTCTTTGTTTCTTGCTTTCTCTCTCTCAAACACACGTATGCAGACTGCCCTTTGGGAGGTGGATATAAAGATGAAAGTTCTGTGTCCTCAGAGGATAAACTAGACCCAAGTGTTCATATGCTGTCTGAAAAAAGTATGGAGTTGGATTTAAATATTCTCAGATCTGGATAGGTTTGGATAAGATATTTAGTATGGAAAAGGGTCTGCATTTCCAGGCTATTGTTCCTGTTCCATTGTCTTAATTGATCCATCCATCCGATTGTCAGTCTGCCATCCATTCCTACATCCATTCATTATAATTTGGCAAAGGAAAAGTGCGAATTCTAAACAGTGAGAAATGGTCTACAACCCAAAAAATGTCCTGTAATAGATTCCGCAGTATGAATTCAGCTATGCGTACTGCATGCTTTTTATGTTATACTTGCAGTTCATTCACATTCACAGTTTGCTCTCTCAGCTTCGCAGATCAATTTTTAGCATTCGAGCCCGCAACCTCTTGGAGAAAGAGACGACCATTAATAAAATCCTACGGTAAGACACACCCCTTTGATTAGATATACTGGAGGGGTTTTTTTTCTGTTTTTTTTTTTTTGTTTTACAATTTATTAGCAGTACTATATGAAAAGGAGCCATTGTATTCTTGCCGAAGAGGGGTCTATCCTACACCTTTATTTGAATGTTTATTGATCATGAAATCACACCATTTCCACTTTACACTTAAAAAAATGTCTTTTTATATGCAGTTTAAGGAAAATAAAGAATCCTAGAGTGATTTTGGGAGATTAGCTTCTACACACTTTTGACTATTTGAAGGAAGTGTAGTTGGGGATTACAGGATGTCTTTGCATCGCCTATTGTCACAGATTCAAAAGAAAACAGTTGTGGGAATTTTTTCTTTCCACTTTCTGACAGATTGAGCAAATGCAAAAGTTATAGTTGAAGCACTGCATTTGTATATACCTTTTAAGATAATCTGCTATATGCTTACAGGTGTGTGAGCATATAGTCTATTAGTACATCAAATGGAGGTACTAATAGACTATCAAAATATAGAAGATTATCTAAATTTGATAGATTTCTTTAAAGGGAATTTTAATAATTTTCATACAAGTAAAGTATTATTTAATTAAGGTTCATGTATTATTATTATTATTATTATTATTATTATTATTATTATTATTATTATTATTATTATTATTATTCACCACATCTTTGTAACTTGGATACAGAGAAATTAGCCTAAAAGGAAAAAAAAACTGTCTATTTGGTTCTTCACAGAATAAAAGATTGTTTTTGAAAGTTTGGAGTAGGACGAGGCTTGTTGATGTGATGATTATTGTATAATTATATTAAGATTTATTCAAACATTCTGTTCCAGATCAGTCAAAAGTTGCAAAGATTAATCCAATGGCATTTTGCAGCACAGATGGCTCATTACACAAAGCAAATCCTAAACTATGTTCTGAAAAAAAAAAAGTTTTTGACTTACCAAATTTGTCCCATAACCTAGAGTGTTGTTTGTATGAACAAAATTGTGGGCACAGTTCTCCACAAACGAGGCAAAAAAGGGGGAAAAAAACTCAAAGGAGAGATTTCTTCCTTCGTTTAAAAGTCCGTGGATGGAAGGTGCACTTTAGCAAAAATTGAATCGTGTCTGAGGATTAAACTTAACCTTTTTATTTGCACATGCACTTTCCCACTTACCTTTGTGCTCATGTAGATTAATGAGTGGGCCTTGCTAAACAAAATAGTAATTAGCACTTTTTTGTTCAGGTCCTATAAATATATCTTGAAGGTCTATGCTTCATTCACACTTTCTGGTATTTGTTTTAAAAACCGTTGTGTTGGTGCACAGATGAAAATTAGACACCCCATCTCCCCTGAAGCAGACTGTTGATCAGTCTCTCTGGAATAATAATCTAAATACATCAGACGAAGCTTTGTCACACCAACAGTACCACTTGTCAATGTTCCGCGCTTTTTTAGCACGCGGAAACACCCACACACTCAGTGCCACTTCAGACTCGTTTACTGTCGCAAAAAAGTAAATGGATAATTTGCTGTTCAGCATGGTAGAGACGCCACTAAGTGCAGATTAGATTGCAAACACTGCGTCCAATCTTCACCTCCCTCCCCACAGCCCAAATGTCTCTGTCTGTCTCAAAGACGGACAGCAGATCAGGAGTCATGACACGTTCTGTCTGGATTGCCACCTTCCACACAAGCATGCAATTAGGCCTGAATACTGACATATGCAAAGTCACACCCTCCAGCAGAAGCAGCAATTCATCCGCGCTTATGGCCAATAAAAGAGTAATCCCTCAGAGTTTCTATAAATGATACCAGGTTCTTTGCAGTGCCGGTGCCCTACGTGTTGTCAGCTCTCCTTTGGCTCTTGGAAATGATTGGAGCCCTTTTTTTTACACACACAGAAAAAACCTCTATAGGTCCAGAACATTATCCAAAGTATTTAGACCCATTGAACTGTTTCCCATTTTGTCAGACTACAAGTACAAACATCATGCTACTGGGATCGTATGTGACAGACCAACACAGAGTGCTGCATAATTGAAGTGGGAGGAAAATGATCCATGGTTTTATTTTGTTTAAACAAATGAAATTTTCAAAAAGTGTGGCATGCATATGCATTTAGCATTTCCAGACTGTTGCAACAGGTGGTTCTACAAAGTTCGTCTGTTGTCTCTATTAGCTTTTTATATCTGAGGACTAACTAACATTTTTATTTTTAAAATGCTTTAAGCTGTATCAGGTTGGCCATAGACTTGTATAATCTGGGGAAAATTAAAAACACCAGTTTTCAATTTCTGCCACAGATTCTGGGTCAGATTTAAATCTGGACTTTGTCTGGACTCGGTCATTCTAACACATATGCTTTTCTCTGAAACAGTCTGTGGAGACACTGGGTGTATGTTTATGCTCGTCCTCCTGTTGACAGGTGAATGCCCTGAGGTTTAGGGCCTCTCTTAGTGTTTATCCTCCAAAACTTAACTTCTGGGAACCTTTTTGATTTACTTAGATTGTTTTGATGTGCGTTTTCCATGTCAGACCACATCAGCGTTAATCTCAGACGGTTTCATTGCAGTTAGGGTTTGAAAGCCAAGACCTTCCTCCCCAAGCTGTACGAACACGTGTAGGCACGGTGGATTTTAAATGAACCGCAATGGTCCTGACACCCAGCTGAGAGGCCGCTTCAATCAGGATTGCAATCAGATTTTATGACAGTTTCATGGCTGTTAACCTGTGAAATTTAATTAAAACCACTTTTAATTCAGAAAGAGTTTAGAATAATCCACAGATCTTCAATACTTAAACATCAATCAACAAGCTGGCCCGCTGTGGTTGCTTTAATTCATATTTAAGAGCATAAAAGCTATAACTTAAATAAATAAGCCTTTTTTTAACATCACTCTCTCTAAATATAGATGGAGATGCTGAAAGCAGATATCCACCTTTCCTTTAACCAAATAGTTCCACAATGGTTGCCAGATTTTGTCAATGTACTTGAATGCAAATTTATGAAATTGTGGTATTTAGCATGGATGAGTGGGTTTAAACTTTATTTTCAAGCCAAAATGCCAAACGTTTGCCATATTGCGTCATTTTAAAGTTAACAGAACATATGAGCTGCAGAGTTGTGAGGGAGCTGGAAAGCATCTCCCTCCCTAAAGTGAAACACTCCTACATTTGCTGGCAGGGAAGTAGTTTTTGTTCTGTTATGCTTTTAATTTGAAGACCGCTACCCTCTCCTTGAGGTCAACTTCCTGAAGGCAAGGTTCATGGACTGCACACGTGACGGCCTTATGACTACACCTGGAGCGAGTTCCCTAACCATCCACCTCATTGGTGCAGACCATTGGGCTAAAGACGGAAGTGAACTGAAGCTTTTTTTTTACTTGACTCAGTCTGTTTGGTGAATAATTTAATCTGTATCATTTGGCCGTCAGATGCATGTTGCCTATGTAAACCAAATTCAGTTGCAAGTTGTACATCATTATTTAGAGATACACCCCACAGGTGAAATCCCTAAAATTGATTAGTGGTATATTGTGCATCCTAATAGGCAAGACTGTAAGTGGCATTTTTAAAGCTGGATTTCTTCCAGCATTGCCCTCTTTTTAGCTCCTCTCATCTTTTCATAATCACTGATCAGCTTCCTGTTCCTGCTGAATAAAAGCATCCCCACAGCATGATGCTGCCACCACTGTGGTTCACCGTGGGGATGGGGTTTTCCAGCTCACATGCACTGAGCAGTTTTAGAAACAGAAAGGTTTTGGAATACAGATGCCTGTTGCGCCATTCTGATTATTTCCAAAAAAAATAATCAGGAAACCACACATTTTCTCTCCCCTTAATATTTTTATTGGTATGTGTTGGTCTTTCACAGAAAAGCCCAATCAAATCTATCGAAGTTGGTGGTTATGCAGTGACAAAAAGTTCTAAAAGTTTTAGGGGTCTAACTACTTTTTCAAAGCATGCAGCAGTGAAGAAAGCTTGTATCAAAAAGTGATGGATTAAATCTGGACGGATCAAGATGTTTTTACCAAGTGGCATTTTTCAAACAGGGTTTGATTTAGAGACAATTCTTCTCTGTTCTCCAGGGCGTGTACTAGGCAGCGGATATTAAGTGGATCCTTTGAAGGCCAGCCAGCCAAAGAGCGCTCAATACTCAGTGTGCAGCATCACATACGACAAGAGCGCAGGTCTGACGTGTACATTTCTAGGCATGCTGCCGTACAAGTTGGCATATATTCCTCTGGCGGACCATATAAACCCAGAATCCACCTAACTTTTTCTCGTGCTTTCTGCAGATCTCTGCGACATGGCTCCACCAGTCAGAGGATCAGCCGTGGGAAGTCGCTGGAAACGCTCACACAGGATGTAAGCACAAACTTATTATTTTCTCTTTCCTTCTTGTTTCATTTTTCGTTTCTTTTGTTTTCTTTTTAGTATCCAAAATTTACATCATAAATAAAGACATGCCTGTGTTTTGTCTATGCGATGGACTTCTTTTTAACTATGTGACGGAAATGTAATGCAAAGTCATTGTATACCTGACGTTTTGTCGTCTTTTTTTCCCAGCATTCCAGCACAGTGCGCTACCGTAATGCTCAGAGGGAGGACAGTGAGATCAAGATGATCCAAGAAAAGAAAGAACAGGCTGAAATGAAGAGGTATTTGAAGGAAAAAAAAAGATTCCCACAAAACAGTAAAAATCACTGTTTTCTTTCCTCGTAATTTCTGTACGTGCCACTCGACTGATATGTGCTTGTCTGAGCAGAAAAGTTCAGGAGGAGGAGCTGCGGGAGAACCATCCTTACTTCGATAAGCCACTTTTTATTGTGGGTCGCGAGCATCGCTTCAGGAACTTCTGCAGAACGATCGTTCGGGCTCGCTTCAATGCGTAAGATTTGTCCAAACAGATACTTGCATGACCGCTGACAGTTTGCCTGTGCCCGGTTTTCTTTGGAAACAACATCACGGATTGTAATGTGTCTGCATCAAATAACCGAGTCATGATGATCTAAACCTTAGAAATCTGTTTTTTTTCCCCCTGTTTGTTTTACTTTCTTTCATACCTAGATCAAAGACTGACCCAATAACAGGAGCAGTGAAGAACACCAAATACCATCAGCTGTAGTAAGTGAGGCGGATCATGGTTTGTCAGGTGTTGTTTTTCCTAGACTGTAGTTAAAATGAAAACATCTGTTGTAGTGCCGTAAAATAGAACCTAGCTGGACATTTCTGCTCCTAGGGGACCAGTATCCTACATGATTTAAATAGTTCCGTGTTGAATACACGAAAAAAGGGATGTGCTAATAGCCGGCTCCTGCAGAACTCAGAAACGATCTGAGGAGATGATTCAACCAATTGATTCAGGTGTGTTAGAGGCCAAGCTTGTAAAACATGCAGAACGCTGGCACCCAAGGGCTGGGAGTCCCCACTCTTGTCATTTCTCATGTAATTTCTTAACGACTTACTGTGTGCTTAAAAGTACACATGATAAAAAAGGAGCAGTAAGGACCAAGGACAGTTAAAATCAAAATGCGCATCGCCTACTAAGCTATTTACAGCATATCCAGCATTTCAGCTACATGCTAATAGTTGAACTGTAAGCTAATAGAGAGTTTGCAACTTCTGTGTGAAACGAGCTCATATATGTCTACTGATGTTTGTCTTTGAAGTGATCTTCTGGGCTTAGTCACCTACCTGGACTGGGTGATGATCGTGGTTACCATCTGCTCCTGCATCTCCATGATGTTTGAATCCCCCTTCACCAGGGTCATGCACGTCCCCACTCTGCAGGTATCGTAATCCAGATGGGCCGTCGGTGACGTGTAGCAGATGCATGGGGGAGGGGACAGATGTTGCCATAATCACAATGTCCGTTTCAGATTGGGGAGTATGTGTTTGTGATATTCATGAGCATCGAACTCAACCTGAAGATCATGGCCGATGGCCTGTTCTTCACCCCCACGGCCGTCATCAGGGACTTCGGAGGAGTCATGGACATCTTCATCTATCTTGTAAGAAACAGACTGGTTCTTTGAAATGTAACAAGTGAAATGATTCCATCTGAGAAAAATGTATGTTTGCTGTGGGGAGAAAAATCAGTGTGCTAAATTCCTATACAGTTTTTAAAAAATGTATAAACACAAAAAAGATGTTGTCACCCTCTCTGTTTTGGCTCTTTGCAACATTGATGTACGAAAAACAACAAAACAAACTCACAATGTTGTGTAGTTCTGCCCCTCGGCTCAAACATTTGGCAGGACTTGTACTTCTGTCATTATTTCGCATCTTCATCTCCTCATAGAATTCTACTTTCTTAAGCTCCTGTAACCAAGTTTCAAAAGGCTCCTATAAAGCAGATTTCTTGAAGACAATATTGTATTATTTATCAGCCTCTGGGATGAAATGATTATTGGGATAAGAATTAGTCATCCTCAAAAAAAGAAAAAAGAAAAGTTTTAGTTGCAGCATGACTGGGGTTGATAGTTTTGGTGTTTGAAATATTTCCTTTTTTTTTTGCTCTAGCTTCAGTCAAAGCATCACTAAATGCTACATTTGTTTCAAAATGTGACTGAAGGCAATTTTTGTGTACTGCTCAGCAGCGCAGTTGCACAACTTTAGTTGCTGCTAGGAGGTAACCTACTTGATAAAGGGCAGGATCTGTTTTTATGAAGCTATTTTTGCATGTATGTTTGCAGCGAGAGATTTACAGCCAATATTCATTTTATGAATTTTCCAAGTGGCAATGATATCGATTTTGAAATAGAACTAATCTAAAATGCAAAAAACAAAAGTGAAATTATTCTTGAGCCAATTTCACTTTAGTTGGACTACCATATAAAATACATTTGGTATATCTAGAAATTTGAGCCTGGAAATGTCAGAAATTTTCAAATGAACATTTTTACACCAACAAGCCCTTGGCACATCAAGCATTGTTACACTTTTGAATCTTTTCAGAATGTTTTCATATGTATGAATAGATCTTTACTTTGGCATGCAGACATTTAGTCGTTGCTTTTTTTTAACCATCTAAATCCAAATAATTTTTATCCGAAGGACACTCTGTGTTTGTACGCTGCTCAAAAGAAATTAAGGGATCAATTTTAGAATCACAGTATGACATCAGGTAAGTTCAACTTCTGTAATATTGATCAGATCAGCTCAGTAGTAGTACGGATTGTTAATGTATTTATGTTTACACGGACAAAAATTCACGATCTGATTGAAATGTACTTTTGTACATTTATATGGGCACAATCAATTAATCTGATCATGATGTGCGTGTATATGCACCTGACTTTATTCAGGATAGAACCACTCTGACATGCGCAGTTATCAAATTTCCCTAAAACAAAACACAGAAGAAGAAGTACTTTTGTCTTTGCTGAACAACAGAAAATAGAAAATAAAGCAGTAGTTGTACGAGTTTATCTCCTAAGCGCCCAGGCTGGACTTGTACCAGGTTCTAGTTATGGTTGAAACGTTACTGAATAAATAACAATTTTAAGCTCTTTTAATGTTTCGAATAGAAAGGTCGTATCGGGAGCAGAAACAGTTTTGCTGCCCGACATATTTTCGCCACTCAAAGCAGAAATGTGTCACGTTGACATGAGGTGCACATTCGCACTCGAGTCAGTTTGCTACATTCATTCCTGATGAGCGTTTATATGCATGTCGATCGGATTGTCCATTGGCATAAATCACCCCTCTCCTTCTGATTAGAATTTCTCTCCAATTGAGCTTAATCTGATCACAACATTCCCACTGACTTGCTTACATGACACATTTTTATTCCAATCGGCCCTTTATTCTGATTACTTTTGTCCATGTGAATGTAGCTACTGTCACTGACCAAACCACTAGAAAAAGACTTGATGAGGGTTGCCTGAGGGCCTTTCGTCTTCTACTAGGCTCTGTGCTCCCTGCCTGGCACTGCGGAGCTGGACTGGCATTTGGCAGCAACCACTGCAATCGACAGGTTCGCCACTGGCACCCTGTTCTTTTTCTAGACGAGAGCAGGTTCACGTTGAGCTCAGGAAGGGTCTGGAGAATCTGCGGTGAACGTTTTGCTGCCTGCAACATTGTTCAGAATGATGAATCAGGTTGGGTGGGTAAGTGTTGTTCTTGGAAGGCATATTCATGGAGGGACACACAGACCTGTACAGGATTAATGATGGCACCATGACTGGGATCAAAACCTTTGACCCATTGTTAGAGCATTCACTGATGCAATGGGTCCTGGATTCCTCCTGGTGTATGGTAAGGCCTTCCATCATGTGGCAAGAATTAGTATGCAGGCAGCTCCTGGAGGATGAAAGAATTGAAACCATTGGCTGGCCTCCATGGTCCCCTGACCTGAATCCAGCAGAACGTCTCTGGGACGTCATGTTTAGGTCCATCCGACGCCACCAGGTTGCACCTCAGACTGTCCAGGAGCTCAGCGAAGCCCTGGTCAGGATCCTGGAGGAGGGACACTAGCCATCATCCCATAAGGAACATGTCTCGACATACAAACCAGCGCGTAGGGGGCTATACAAACTACAAAGGAACATTTTGAGTTCCTGCAATGACATTATAGCAAGTTTGACTAGCCTGCCGCAGTTTTTCAGTTTCTCTTTCTCGTCACTTTGCTCTAAGCCCTCTGTTAGATTATCACTTTCATCAAATGATGCGGCATACTTTTGTTCCTAACAAATTACCAATTCTATATCAGTGGGTCTGATGTCATGTCATTTTTTGTTTTGAGCCGTGTATAGTTTTTATCCTGGTTTCCTTGGTGAAGGTTTGTTATCGTCTCTCTGCTCTGCTTTGTTCCCCGCTGTAGGTGAGTCTGATCTTTCTCTGCTGGCTTCCCACTGACGTCCCCCCCGAGTCTGGAGCTCAGCTGCTGATGATGCTGCGCTGCCTCCGACCGCTCCGGATCTTCAAGCTGGTTCCTCAGATGAGGAAGGTCGTGCGGGAGGTTCTTAAAGGATTCAAGGAGATTTTCCTGGTTAGTGGTCAAGTTCAACTGTTTCACATCTTGTAATGTTGAGGTTGTTCTCTTTTAATACTTGTATTAAACATAACCAGAGGGGTGACTTGGATTATCTTCTACCATCTGCCTTACACTGTCGGTTAATTGTCCTCCAGGTTTCCATTCTGCTCCTGACGCTGATGCTGGTGTTTGCAAGCTTTGGAGTTCAGCTGTTTGCCGGAAAGCTGGCCAAATGCAACGACCCACGTATCCTTAAACGGGTACTGAAGGAAACATAATCTTTCTATAAACCTTCCCCTCTCCATCCTCCCTGTGGAGAAATACTGGCTGAATAAATACAAATTGTTCCTTCCATTAAAATCCAGCTCTTCTACTTCTCCTAATCCCTAAAAGCAGTCTTAATACTTTTCTTTTGGTTTTAGTTCATATTTCATCTTATAATGACTTTAATTCTATGGTTATTGTAGAGGATTTCTTATTTCTGTTTGGATTTTTTATTTTTTTTTGACAATTATTCCTGAGGTTGATAAGATTTGAACAATTTAACTGATTAACTTTGGTAATTAATTTGCTAATATTGTTCCTTATATGACTGCCATATAGATATGGAGAGTTAATTTTTAGCTCGAATTTATGACTTTAAACTAAGTCATAATTAAGGACAAGATTATTATGTGAATTCTTAGCAATCAAGATGAGGCATTTAATCATAGCTCAGCATCAGAACATTTTGCCCATATAGACTCTAACTGGTAATCAGTAACATGACAAATCAGCTTGTTTTCCCTTCATTAAATGCTTCAAAATTAAAAACTCCCATAACTGTCAGCCTGAAAATACACCAACCAACAGCATCTGATAATCTGATGTGCATTTCTTTTATATATATATATATATATATATATATATAATTTATTTATTTATTTATTTGTTAAACAAAAGGGATAAATGCTTTGATGGAAATGATCTTGGAATTTCTTTGTTTTCTGTTTGATTCAAAACTGCTTTCACTTCTGATAATTTGGCAGCACTTTTCTTTATCTTACAAAGGTCTGAATTGGTTAAAATCAGAATCAGCAGGTTAGACCATGAAAAAAAATGTACATTCGGTACCAACCAGTGTTAGTGTTTGACTTTGTGTCTGTCTTAAACTTTGTGATCCTACGCAGGAGGATTGCTACGGCATCTTCCGGATAAACGTGAGTGTTTCCAGAAATCTCAACCTGAGGCTAAAGGGTGAGGAGAAGAAGCCAGGTTTCTGGGTACCAAGAGTCTGGTAAGACCTTTTTTTTTTGTTTTGATGTTTTTTTCTACAAAGTTGCTCTGCAGAACTGTTGTCTATATCATCCAATATCGTTTTTTTATATATATATATATTTTTTTTTTTTCCAGGGCAAATCCTCGAAATTTTAACTTTGACAATGTAGGAAATGCTATGCTGGCTCTCTTCGAAGTTCTGTCCCTCAAAGGCTGGGTAGAAGTCCGAGATGTCATCATTCACCGCGTTGGACCGGTAACAGTCCTGTCTTTCTAAAGTCCTATTCCGTTTTACTCTTTTATATTTAACTTAAATTACTATTACCCTGCTTTAATTTGTACACCTCTGTATCTGCAGATCCATGGCATCTACATCCATGTCTTTGTGTTCCTGGGATGCATGATCGGCCTCACGCTGTTCGTTGGAGTTGTCATAGCAAACTTCAATGAGAACAAAGTAAAAGCAACAGACGGACCCGTTTCTGTCAATGTTTTTTTTTTTTTTTTTTTGCACTGTCTGTGTTTTGCCCTTCAGATCAGCGAACACCTCAGCTTCATGATTTCACTGTTTTTTTATCTCTTTGACTTTCAGGGTACTGCCCTGCTAACAGTGGACCAGAGGCGGTGGGAGGATCTGAAGAGCCGACTGAAAATAGCCCAACCGCTCCACCTGCCCCCCCGTCCAGGTAGGATGAAGCGTACTGACATGCAAAAATTGTACTTCAAAGGCTTGGCGAATAACTGCAGGACACAATACAGAGAGAAAGCATCAAGCCTAGCATTATAAAAACATCATGTCTGCCCCCGGTTCCAGGATTGATTGTTCCCCGCGTGCGTGTGTCTGCCAGTGCGTCGCCAAACAGCACCTGCATGATTAATTCCTATTTAATAGTCCTTGTTTTTTGGCTGCGGCTCGATGCCTTGAGGAATTAATTGTGACACTCAAATGATGACTCGCGGCAAAACTGAATGTGAAGGCAGATCAGGCAAATGGCTTAGACACTGAATGTCACCCCCCTTCTACGAGGAAATTAATCACATTTTTCACACTCCTGTTGAAATATAACTACCAGCTGAGGTAGATTTATGCTTTATACACAAGTATCCAGCTTTCTTCCATCCGTCTAAATGTTTAGAATAGGGAAGCGCTGTGTCCTTATCGATCGACTTCCACCGCAGGTTCACACTGCTCCCCTCGCTGATGTGACCAGAGTCATGAGAACAGTTGAGGCGCCTTGGAGGCAGTGTGGGAAATTGCCTGTTAGTACAGGCAGGGCTGAGAACTAACAGGAAATCGATGCATTTGGTTTTAGTCAGCTTTAACAACAGGACTGATCCACATCCAGAGGTGCTCAGTCACCGCTGGCGAGCCATTACAGCTCCGAGCTGGCATGCAATTACACTTCCATGCCTGCAGAACTGTCTCTGGTCAGCAGTCCTATTTTGCAACTGTTTGGGGTGTATTAACTATTGCATTTATGTCAATAGGACCTTGTCATTTCGACATAAATGCAACATACATTGATGTGTCAGTAATGAAGTAATAATCTTTGGACCAATAGAGGAGAGATCAAAAGTTAGCACACAGCTTCAGTTACTTCAGCTAGTAACCATCAATCAGGCCCGAAATCTGGGTGTAGTGATGGACTCAGACATGAACCTCCATCTAAAGTATCTAAAGACAATTACAAAGTCGGCCTTCTATCACCTGAAGAACATTTCCAGGATTAAAGGACTAATGTCTCAGCAGGATCTGCAAAAACTAATCCATGCATTTATATTTAGTAGGATTGATTACTGCAACGGTGTTTTCACAGGTCTGCCTAAAAAGTGGATCAGACAGCTGCAGCTGATCCAGAACGCTGCTGCCTGCGTCCTCACTAAGACTAAGAAAGTAGAGCACATCACCCCAGTTCTAAAGTCCTTACACTGTCTCCCTGTATCTCAGAGAATAGACTTTAAAATACTTCTGTTAGTCTATAAATCCCTAAATGGCCTAGCACCTAAATACATCACAGACTTGTTATCAGTGTATCAACCCTCCAGACCACTAAGGTCTTCTGACTCCAGCCTACTCTGCATACCTAGAACTAGAACTAAACATGGAGAATCAGCATTTAGTTCCTATGCTCCACTGATCTGGAACAAACTTGCAGAAAACTGTAAAAGTGCTGAAAGCCTGAGTTCCTTTAAATCGAGATTAAAAACACATTTGTTTAGCATTGCCTTCGACTGTTCTAATTGAACTGTTTTACTGAAACATCATTAGTTTAAGTTTGTAGTCCTGTTGTTTTTAAAATTATTAATATTTGCTTTTGGATTCAGTTTTCCCATGTTTTGTTTTTGTTTCAATTATTCTACATTTTATGCCTACTTTTATTCTGTTTTTATTTTTCTATGTTTTAATCATGTAAGCACTCTGTGTTATCCTTGTACTGAAATGTGCTATACAAATATATTTGCCTTGCCTTGACTTGTCAAAGGGATATAAAACAGATCTCTTTTGGCAAGGCTTAAATATTTTTCCCTAATTTAAAGCTATATTGATAAATAAAAGCCAAAGTGCCCGTGAAGCAAACTTTTTTGAAACGTTGCAGCTATAACAAACGTTTCTACACAGAAACTAGAAAAATCCAAAATGTAAAAATATTTTGCCTCAAATAATTTTTAATGTCCCCCAGTGAGATAAAACTTGGCAAAAATGCTTATTGGATGGATGATGCTTCTTAAAATTGCATTTGACTCATTGAAATTACTGCCTTAAAGCAAAAATCAAAACTTCAGTTTCATTCATAAAATTTGAGTTTATTGTTTGCATCATTTCCAACAGAACCTTTATCAGCATATGCCCACACACTGTATGAATAAGAGTTTCTGGAAAGCTGTGTTGCAGAATTCTGTTACTAAAAAGTGAATTGATCAGACTCGACAGTCTATAAATGCCATCTAGTGGACACTGCAGGATACTACACTGACTTCATTTGAGACGGCCAAAGTAGAAAGAAAATTGTCCAAGACTCCCTCCCTTTTTGTGTGTTTTATAAAAATACATTTTTGACCATTCTTCTTTGTAAAATTGCTCCATCTCATTCAGATAGGAGAGCGTCTCTGAACATCAATTGCAAATCTTGGCATGGATTCTCTGAATTTAGGTCGGGGCTTTGACTGGGTCGTTCTAGCATAGGAAATATACTCTGATCTAAACCATGGCTGTATGTTTATGGTTGCTGCCCTGCTGGAAGGAGAACCATCTCTCTAATCCTAAAATGTTTGCATCCTCTGACAGGTTTGTTTCTAGGTCTTGCAGGCATTTATGTCCATCCATCTTCTTTTTGCAAATGTCTTCACCAGCTTTGCATAGCGGTAGACAAATGTTTGCCCTCTTCTTGAGGTCAGGTGGCTGGTGAATATCGGCTCATTGCGGTACTAAAGGTGAACCTCCATCCCAGGCTCAACCCTTTTCAAGCCTCAAACAGGTTTCCTTCCCAGATCATCCAGTATTTAGCTCCATCCATCTTCCACTTCCACTTCCACTCTGACTAGCTGTCCTGCCCCTCATTTAGAAAAGCATCGCCACATCATAATCCTGCCTCCCCCTTGTTTCACCTTAGAGATGGTGTGTTCAAGGTGATGTGCAGGGTACGTTTTTTTATTTTGACAAAAAACTCATTTTGCCTATTGACCAAAAACTTGAGGCCAAAAAAAGTTTTGGCCTCATCTGAACACCTTCTTCCGCATGGTCTCCTACACCAAATGCCCCCGTCATCAGGTCCTGCTTTCCGGCATTTCTTAGGCGTTGCTCTGCTGCCAGTGGACAAGTTATAGTAGACAAGTTATAGTTGTTCTGGCCACAGATTCTCCCGGCAGAGCTGTGGATCTCTGCAGCTCCTCCAGGGTTACCATAAGCTTCCTGGCTGCTTCTTTGAATAATGCTGTCATTGCTCCGCCTGTCAGTTTAGGTAGACAGTCTTGGTAAGTCTGCATTTTTGTCATATTTTCTTTTCCATTTTATTGAATCCTTTGAATTCACTGAATTCTGCAGCTTGAACATGACATTTCCAAAGCTTGATAAACTGTCTCTTAACCTCGACCTGCTTTTAAACCTTATCCCTGACCTGTCTGATGTGTCCATTGGTCTTCACCATGCTGCTTGATTCAGCACTTTGAATCGTCTGGTTACTGAAAAGGGCTCTATAAGTAAACTTACCTCGCTTGTTTTCCTAAATATATTTTTGAGTCCTTCATAGTAAATACAGCTGCTCACAGAACAGCTGTATTTATGATGAAATTGAATGACACATAAAGGGTGGCACTGGATTTATTTAGAGGTATCAAACTAAATGGGGCCAAATACCAATGCACACAGTTTAAAAAAAAAAAAAAGACTACAAACTATGTATCGTACAATTATGTGCTACATAAAATCCCAATAAAAAAGTAGAAGTTTGCAGTTGAAACATGAAAAATATTCAGAAAATTTCAAGTGGAATGTCCCATAGATTTGTTCGACGGCTGTTACCCTTTCTCCCTGAAAATTTGAATTTATTTCCATGTCATTTCTGCTCTTTTGACAGAGAATGGAGGTTTTCGAGCCAAGATGTATGACATCACTCAGCATCCCTTCTTCAAACGGGGCATTGCCGTGCTGGTTTTGGCCCAGTCCGTCCTGCTGTCGGTCAAGGTCCCGTCAAAGGCTTTTTATTCCACCGTCATCTGCTCATTCATGTGCCTTTACAGCAAAGTAAAAAAAAAAAAAAAAAAAAATGTTTCTGTGCTTCTGCAGTGGGACGTGGGTGACGGTCAAGTAACCTTTCCTCTCGCCACCATGTCTGTAGTCTTCACTCTGATATTCGTACTGGAGGTTAGTCTGTTTCCGCCATGACGGCCGTCATTCCAGACGTTTTATTTCCATCACTCATGTCGATCACGCCTTATTTTTTCCGCAGGTGACCATGAAGCTGATAGCCATGTCTCCAGCTGGCTACTGGCAGAGCCGACGGAACCGCTACGATCTGCTGGTCACTTCTCTGGGCGTCATTTGGATAGTTCTGCACTTTTCCTTACTGGTCAGAGAACCAGCCGTTTCCCTGAGGAGAATGCATTCATTTATGGGATCAGAACGGCACGTTTACCCGCTTATTCCCCCTCTTGCAGAACGCGTATACATACATGATGGGCACGTGTGTGATCGTCTTCAGGTTCTTCACCATATGTGGGAAACATGTGAGTGCGTTCGCCTCAAAGTCACCTCCCTTCGCCTTTCGTGAATAGTTTCTACCCGAGTCGGCGATGTTTGTGGCTCTTAATACGTGTTTATGATCCGTGAAGGTGACGCTGAAGATGCTGCTGCTGACCGTGGTGGTGAGCATGTACAAGAGCTTCTTTATCATCGTGGGCATGTTCCTCCTCCTCCTGTGCTACGCTTTCGCCGGAGTGGTTCTCTTTGGAACGGTCAAATACGGCGAGAACATAAACCGGTAACTGCTGCATACGTTTCCTGACCTTCTTGGTTTTTTTTTGTTGTTGTTTTTTTTGCTTCTTCGCAACATGAGCTGCAAGCCAAAAACCATGTTTTCATAGCCTTGTATTATTCTTTTATTATTAATGTTTCTTTTCTCTTCAAATGGCAGGCATGCCAACTTCTCCACAGCGGGCAAAGCCATCACTGTTCTCTTCCGTATTGTCACAGGAGAAGATTGGAATAAAATCATGCATGACTGCATGGTAAGATGGGCTGCAAATTTCCCAGCACAACCCCATACATCAGATAAAGGGTCATATACTGTAGGGACTTGTATTCCTAGTCTAAGAGCAAAAGCTGAGCTCTCAGTTTTCTGCAGAAAGGGTGTCATCATTCGAAGACAGAATATCAATTGGTTTTATTTTTTTTAAGTCCTCATTAAGTGGCAAAACTTTTTTGCTGTTAAATGGTTGAGAAAAAATAAGTATTTAGCATGGTAAAGATCTTCAAAATGTTTCAAAATGCAGGGAAGTACTCCTAATGTAAAGCACTGTAAAAAAAAAAAAAAAAAAAAAAAAAGTCAAAACACAGTCAGAGTAGAATATGATGTAATCAGGTGTTTCTGCTACAGGTGACAGAAAAAAACAGTGACTTTGTTTTAAGAGACACATTTTAAACCCAATCAGAGCATTTTTCATCTGCAACAAATCTCCACCCAGTAGTTTGACAAACAGCCTTTTGCTCACATTTGCAATAATTATTGGATCGGTGAACCAATAATGCAGCTTTTGCGGTCTCAGAACAGGAGCTGGACCAAACACAGACCCCCCCACCATGTGCATTTAGTTTACAATGAAATGACGAAAGCTTCCCCTTCAGACTGTGGTTCACCGGAGTCGTAAGATCAAGATTAAACTCAGAAACGCTGTTCATGTAAAGGAGATTCTATGAAGTTACATATTGCGTTGAATTTCTTTGTCTGTAAGGGAAGCCAAGTTTATTTATATTGCACTTTTCAGTTACAAGATGATTTAAAGTGCTTTCTTTGAGTAAGAAGTGTTGTTTAAATCATAATGACTTGCTTGTTTCTGTGGTTCCCAGGTTCAGCCGCCGTTCTGCACCCCTGACAAACATCGCTACTGGGAGACCGACTGTGGCAACTATGCTGGAGCGTTGATTTACTTCTGCTCGTTCTATGTTATAATAGCATACATTATGCTCAACCTACTTGTAGGTCAGTGGCTTTTGTTTGCCTGTTCTGCGTATTTTAAAAAATGACGTGCTGTCCAGTACTTAGTTTAAGGCCAGTGAAGACATTACTCTGTTACACGTTGAAGCTAATTTAAGATCAGGCTAACTTTGTGAGCTGAAGTGATCACAATGTGCAGCCTAATGTACACCAGGACCTGCAAAAGCTCTTGTTCTTTGTCCACCTCGTGTTCCTCAGGAGGAACCGCTTATTGTACACTGTAGTCAAAACACTGGCAGCACAACAATTCGACTTGATAAAATTACAGTATTGTGTCATAAGAGAGAAGAGATTTAAGGAACGGTAGAATAATGCAATACTTTAAACTACAAAATACTGAAATAAAATCTATCCATAAAGATCCATGAAAAAGATAAATGACTGTGGCAAAGGAGAAGCATATTTTTGCCTCCAATACCAATCTGAGTTTATACCAATCTGGGTGATGGAGGCGCAGTGGTTAGGGAGTTGGTCCTGCAACTGGCGGTTCGATCCCCCTCTCTGACTGTCTCTGTCGTTGTGTCCTTGGGCAAGGCACTTCACCCCCATTGCCTGCTGGCGGTGGTCAGAGGGCCCGGTGGCGCCGATGTAATGCAGCCTCGCCTCTGTCAGTTTGCCCCAGGGCAGCTGTGGCTACTAACACAGCTCACCACCGTCAGGGTGTGAATGTGTGTGTGAATGACTAAACTGTAATGTGAAGAGCTTTGGAGGTCGTCAGACTAGTTAAAAGTGCTATACGAGTACAAGCCATTTACCATTTAAAAAATAATTTACCTGATACAGGTTCCAAATTGAGTTTTCATTAAAGTTGAAGTTTCCTCAGAGCAACGTTAATGTGCTGCTGTCACACAGGGCTGACTGGGTTAATGTGCAAAGCTTCATTTGTCTCTACAGATTTATCTGGTCGGAGGCACACCTCTCCAGTCGTTAATATCCTCACGTCTTGCTCCTGCAGACGCCGTTTCACGCGGAGCAGTTTGCTGCTGTGCTAAGCTAATAAAGCAATGTTTCCCATCCGTTTCAGCACAACAAAATTCGGGTTGCCATTCCAGTTAATGGAGTATGGAGAAAACTTGGAGAACATTTTCCTTCTGATTCAGAAACTTGGTGCTTTGCTTTGAAGCTTTTAAACTTGAATCACTGGTGTTTCAGCTTCTGTCAGTGCGACTCTCGCTTTACAGCTGCTTGGGAATATCCTGCCTGTAGCAGGACACACGCAGACAGGAGAATGCAGCTGCCTGTAGTCACTGTTTAACGGTGAACGTGATTCTAAAGGATGAAAAACATTTAGATATTGCGGAATTCCTCTGGTTAATAAATAATGTGCCCAGCCTAAATTACAATTAATTTTTTTAAGCCTTGGACATTAAAACGGGCCGTTCAGAACACGGGTTCACAACAGATATCAGGAGTTGGCTTTTGTCAGCGACTCCAACACTGATCTTCTAAAAGAGCCTCCAAATTCCTTTAAACTAGCATTAAAAAAAGTTTGAAAGGTTTACCAAATTATGAACGTTGTAGTAAATGTAGACTGCTGCTGATTTATTATTGTCAGTCTGAGTCAGTTATTTTATGATCTGCTGCTAGATCTGCTTGAGATGAAAAGATAGAAAAAAACAATTAAAAATACTCTGCTCCCCACACAAAAACTAAAACATTTGAATCATTTTGTACCTAAATGTTGTTGTTTTTTTATTCTGACTCAGAACCTTGACTAAATAGTCATTTTAGTCACCGCGATATGCATCAAAATAAATCAAGCTCAAGCTACAAGCTACAAAAAAAGTGGTCCAATTTGTGAACCGATGTTTCTGAAGATGACCGTTGCAATGCCAACTGTATACCGAGTCTTGTATAACCAACAGTATCTATCCTAATTCTTTTGCCGCAGCCATCATTGTGGAGAACTTCTCTCTCTTCTACTCCACCGAAGAAGACCAGCTGCTGAGTTATAATGACCTGAGGCACTTCCAAATCATCTGGAACATGGTGGATGACAAACGAGAGGTGAGAAATTAGCCCTAGCAGGAAGGAGGTGGAGGCTATATAGGACACTAAAGGCCAATATAGAGAGGATATATCAGCACAGGAGCTTGTGGGGGGTGAGGGTGAGGGGAACAGAGTGCACTGCAGGCTTCAGTTATAGGAGTGAAAGCAATTACAGCAGCTGGGCTTCAATTAAAGGTGAGATTCCTTTAAATTTAACCACGACATAATCGCGGTATGAATGTGCTCTGTTCTTTTTAAAGGCATGTGTGGCAGAAACCAGTGGCCTTCGCAGTTCGCTGTGCCTTGGCATAACTCTTAATGATTGTTTTTTAAGTTTTAAGCTTTTTCGCCTGAGAGGCCTCTGTCATCACATCTGCATCTCTTAACGAATCCGTTACCTTTGTTCCTTTTTTTTTTTTTTTTTTTTTTTTCCTCCTCCAGGGAGTGATCCCAACATCCAGGGTTAAGTTTCTGCTTCGTCTGCTCAGAGGAAGGCTGGAAGTGGACCTGGACAAGGACAAGCTGCTGTTTAAGCACATGTGCTATGAAATGGAGCGACTGCACAGTGGAGGAGACGTGACCTTCCACGATGTGCTGAGGTGATGGCCAAATGCTGCGTCTTGTTTTAAGTACTCAAGTTATTATGCAGGACTCCAAGCGACTTACATGCTTTTATACAAAGGCCTTAGGAACATGTTTGGACTCATACTTACATAAACCAATCATCCAGTTGGACTAAAGAAAGATAGTTGTTACAGACAATGATAATAGCTAACCTCTCTGTGAATGAATTCCCTCTCAGTCTTGGTTTCCATCCTTCTATCCACCAACCGCCTGTTTGTCTTCCAACCTTTGGTTACAGACAACATACCTATGATGCGGTGTCGTTTTTCTTACTTGACTTGCATGCATTTACAAACATCTGGGCTTTCTAACTCTATATTCCCAAACACTAAAAAGGAGGTGACACTTTTGAGCAATGTAGATCTCAAAGTGGATATCGCAACAACAAAAAAAAGTAAAAGTAATATATTCTAATTCTTATTCTTGTAATAAAATTGGAACAAATTTAGAGTGGCAAATGGTTTAACGGACTTATTAACGTTTGATTTGATTAACGCTTGTTGAATAAGATAAGAATGTACGGAAATACAAATGTAGCTATTATTTGTGTGTGCAGAGTAGAATCTGGGCTTTGCTTTACTTAAACATGCCAGATTAAGACTCTCTGAGTGTTTGTAGCATTACTTCAGAATAACACTCGAGCATCCTCAGGTTGGACATAAAAACAGCAATTTCTAAACAAGGACACTGATCTATGAAGAAATAAGCAACTAGATTTAGTAGTCCTTGGCATTGTTTAAAAACAGAAATTTGCTGTAAAGCCTTTTGGAAAATATTTCATCAACCCTAATGTATATGTGCACCTTTATCCAGCATGCTGTCATATCGCTCAGTGGACATTAGGAAGTCTCTCCAGCTGGAGGAGCTGTTGGCCAGGGAACAGCTGGAGTACACCATTGAAGAGGAGGTCGCCAAGCAGACCATCCGCATGTGGCTCAAGAAATGCCTCAAACGAATCCGGGCGGTCAGTCACTCAGCAGCAAAACGCTCGTCTGTTCTACACAAAGATCTGCGTGTGTGTTCTGTGCCCATGACTCTGTCCCATAACACGTGCATGCTTACAGAAGCAGCATCAGTCGTGCAGCATCATCCACAGCCTGAGGGAGAGCCAGCAGCAGGAGCTGAGCTCCTTCCTCAACCCTCCCAGCATAGAGACCACGGTGCCAAGCGAAGACCACAATGCTAACAACCCAGACAACCCCTCGCAGCCTGAGGTAAAAGCCCCCACATCTAAACCGCCGCCGCACACACACACCCGCACACGCTCACAGCGTGACTTTACGCAAGCACATCACACAATCAGCAGGTATGCTTTTGCACTGGTGCAACAAAGGATATCTTGTCTTTGTTTAGATGAGTGGCCTCCAGCAGCTTCTGAGCCCCACGTTGTCAGACAGAGGAGGGTACAGACAGGACTCCACAGACCTGGGGAGACCACAGAGAAAGTTGGGACAGTGGCGGCTACCTGCAGGTTCGTTCGCTTCTGTGTTCTCTCTTCGTGCAAGTTACAGATTTTGGAAGAGAATTATGTAATGCGGAACAAAAACTTCTTTTGTCTCTTTAATCTGCGATGAGAAACCTGGAAGAATGTGTTGTAACCTTTTTTTTTTTTTCGTAATGTTGAGATGTATTCAGCCCGTCAAATCAGTTAATAACGGCATTCTGAGAGGCTATTGAACAAGAGCTACATGGGTGGGTTCACACCTGATGGTAAAAAAAACCATCTCAACATGAAATGAGGGACCGTTTATGGTGGTACGCGTTATGTTCGCTGCACAGTGGCCTGAGCGAATACAAAGCCATCTGCAGGTCTGCTGGTGCTTCTGTGAAATTAAAAATCCTTTCTGTCATCTGAACTGCGCGATAATTCTTTTGCCTGCTGCTTTAACAGTCGTTCAGCAGGTATTTCTGCCACAAGTCACTCGTCTCCACTAGGATGTTTCCTTGACCTGGTCCCATGCTATATCTACTTATGTATAAGAGGCTTCTGCAACTCCACCATGAGCTGCTGCTTTGTCGTAGGGAGAAAGTTGATATTTTCATCAGCTTGCCAGCAGCACGCGAGGATGCAAGTGAAAGTTAAAAAAACATAACAAATGCTTGCGTTCTGCCTCCGATTTTTCACACCCATGGGGATCTCTGTAAAGGTTCCATGGAAAGGTTGATGAACAGAAATCCTGCACAAAAATCTAGAATCTGTGTTTTTGTTGATCATTGTAAAAGCTGGTTCACGCGTCAAGAATCTGACATTGCGGCCGATTTTGAAAGCCTGAGAGACGCCACACGTAACGATAAAGAATTGTAGATAGAACGGGTTTGCTCGTACAGTGTGTGGTGTCCGGTCAGACGGCAAGCACAACACAGGGAACTCACGCTAAACTTCTCAAGATCAAACGTGAGTTCAGAGTAAATAAACATGGACGACGAGGAAGAATAATGCAGATAGTTCAATTTAATTCAATTTTATTTATATAGCACCAACTCACAACTCATGTGATCTCAAGGCACCTTACAAAGTCAAATTCAATCATATCCTCCAGACAGATTGGTCAAAAAGTTTCCTATCTAAGGAAACCCAGCCGATTGCATCAAGTCTTGACAAGCAGCGTTCACTCCTCATGTAAGAGCATAGTCACTGAGGACAGTCATCTGCATTGTCGATGGCTTTGCAGCAATTTCTCATACTGAGCATGCAAGTGACAATGGAGTGGAAAACTCCCCTTTAATGAGAAGTAAAACCTCCAGCAGAACCAGGCTCAGTGTGAACGTCATCTGCCTCGACCGACTGGGGGTTACAGAAGACAGAGCAGAAACACAAAAAGCACAGAAGCACACATTGATCCAGGAATCCTTTCTATGTTATATGGTGATGGTAGATGATCTGCCTCCCCTGGATGATGTCACAGTTAACAGAGCGTCAGACCAGGTGTACCTAAATGACAGAGAACAACAAGTTAAAAGTTGAAACAACAACAAACAATGCAAATTGGAGAACAGTAGGAGAACTCGGTAGAGCGAGAAAGAAATAGGCCCTGATGTCCTCCAGTAGCCTAAACCTACAGCAGCATAACTATAGAGATAGCTCAGGGTAACATGAGCCACTCTAACTATAAGCTTTGTCAAAAAGGAAAGTTTTAAGCCTAGTCTTAAAAGTAGACAGGGTGTCTTTCCTCACGGCCCAAATTGGGAGTTGGTTCCACAGGAGAGGAGCCTGATAGCTAAAGGATCTGCCTCCCATTCTACTTTTAGAGACTCTAGGAATTTTAACAGAGAAAGTAATTAACAAAAAGATTAAAGGAGTGTTGATTAAATGAGCGCTAATTGGGGGGTCTTCGTTTGGAATGATTGGTACTTTGGAAATACATTTCAATATTTGGTATTGAGTAGCAAGTATTTTACTTAGTATTAAGTATCGAGTTTGAAAATTTTTGTGTTTTGCCAACCCTAGTATATTAGAAACCGAACTGATCCCAGGTCTTTTCTTCAACAGAATGATTAGAGCATTATACATTGAAACAAAGGCTGAAATACACCTAACTACTAAATGCTGTCTAGGCAGATGGATCAGTCTGTCTTGATTGCATTCACACTTTTAGCCCTCTTCATCTGTGATCTGGTCAGCCAGGATGTATGTAAGCCATATTCAGAATACTTTCTGCTGGCTTGCAATCAAGTAAAACTTTAGCTGTAACGAAAAATATTATTGGTGGCCCACACATGAAATTCTGTGCAATTTATCTCTGTGTTTTCAGGTCGAACAAGTGTCAAATCTATCGTTTGTAAGATGAACCCCGTCAACGATGAGGCTTCTTCAGGCTCCGAGGTGAAGAAGTGGTGGACCCGCCAGCTGACTGTGGAGAGCGACGAGAGCGGAGACGACCTCATCGACATTTAGAGATGGGAGGACGTTCAACTGATGTTCTTTACAGATCAGAGGGGATGCTTCATTTCTCGTTTCTGTAGCGTGATAAATGAAAACAGTGCTGTCGCTTCCTTTTACTGCTACATATCTCTAAAGGGTTTGATTAGCAGTGTGCGAAGCTTAAGGGTTGGCTCATTGGGTGAGCAGCTACCTAGACATGGATTGGTGTTGGGTTCCCCATGTGACGTCCACGACTGAGTTTTTCTATGCAGGCGCTTCTGGGGTCAAAGACGACTGTTGACTTAGGCCATGGCGAATTCAAGAAACTAACCAGGAAGCTGCTGCCGTCTGTGTTTTCTACTGTTTTGTGTCAACTTTTAAAACCGTTGAATCAGCACCAATAACTTCTGTCCTTTGATGTCTTTGATTTGTCTCTGTTCTTCATTTCTTGTATTTCTTGGAAATTTCTCTTGTGGTCTTCATTTGTGATTAAGTGTTGTTTTTCTAATCGTCACTTTATACATAAGTAAATCTCCTTGTTTTTGTTAGGACAAGAAAAGGAAAAAAAATTACAGTTTTGACTGTGAATGTATTGAAAGTTACATCAATCTGTATTTGTGCATCACCAAAACATCAACTATTTTGTAAATTAATAGAAACACTTATATTTATCAAGTATCTGATTATTCTATTAAAGGCCTGTTAGGCATTTGTGAGGAAAAAAAAAGTGGTGTCACTGTGTTCTTTCACACGATTAGCAAGTTGTATTTATTTTATACCAACAGTAAATGATTAAATAAGAGTATACATGTAGGTGACTCCCCAAATGTTTGGAGGAAGGCATTCTGGTCAGATGGGACTAAAGTTTTCGACTATCAAGGGAAACACCATGTCTGGAGCAAACCCAAGACATACCACCATCCCAAGAACACCGTCCTCACAATTAAACATGGTCCTGGGTTGAGGGAAGAATGGATGGTGCTAAACAGGGATACACTGGAGCATAACTTGTCAGTCTGCCTGTGATCTGACTCTGGGACGGAGGTCCACCTTGCAGGACAATGACCTGAAGCATACTGCTAAAGGAGCAACTGAGTGGTCCAAGGCGACTTAAATGTGTTGGAATGGCCTAGTCAAAGCTCAGACCTCAATCCAATTGAGAATCGGTGGTTAGACTTGAAAATCGTTCACAAGCAAGAATTATATATATATATATATATACCCATGTATGTATATGTGTGTATATATATACATACATAAAAATCTATATCATCTGTATAGATATAGATATATGCTTATTGTGTTACTGGGTGATGGATTTCTTTCTAGTTAATTCCTCAGACAATGGCTCCGGGTCAGAGTTGAGATAATTGAATAAAGAGCTCACATTTATATGGCTGCATTTTGCTTTAACAAGGGCCCTTGGTAGACGCAGAATTAGCCTATTAAAAGAAACACGGCCTTGATTTGTCCGGTTAAAACCCTGTTAAGTTTGACAGCTGACGGAGTGTGTATGGGGCCGTCTAGATAATGAACGCGCTCCAAAGCAGAGAAAGCACGGAGAGCCGGCTGCCTGTGGGACATCCATTCTATAGAGGTCCTGATTTACTCGCACATTCCTCTCTCAGTGACTGAGTGCTCTTTCTGGCATCTGGTCCTGTTGGGAAACAGTGTGACATCAGCCTTCTTGCCAATCAACTGTCTTTAATTTATCTTTTCTCACTTTTTCTCCCTGTCAACCATCTCCTCTTAAGCGCCACTTAGCTGAGAGCTAGCTCATCAAAGGGGTCTTTTCTGCTTTTTTTTTTTCTTCTAATTTTCGCTCTGTGTGGCAGAGCACTATTTTTTGTCTTTTAATTGCCTCTGCATCGTGCTGGCTCTCACGAGCCCTGTTGTTTTTACCCTCTCTGCCCACCTCTCCCTCATGCATGTACAGTGCTTATTTAGGGCCTAATTGAGGCACTTTGGTAATTGTGGAGGAAGTTCTTAAGAGCGGAGGGAGTGGGAGAGTGTCTGAGAGTCCAGATCACCTGTAATTAAAGTACATGATGGCTTTGATGGCTCGGTTCCCTCCTGTTGAGATGGCGTGTTTAAAGCTTGAGCGGCAGCATCACATGGACTAGAAAATGCCTTCTCTCTTCAACGCGAGGCCATCACACCGCTCGCTTGATAGGCAGAGCTTCTGAGGAGAATGAGGAACTAGAAAAGTCACTCGCATGCACAACCACATGTCGCCATGAAGCTTTTTAAACCAGGCTTCCAGAGAATGAAGGGTTGATATTTAGATCTGATTACATTTCTCCTCCTCAAGAGTTTGAAATTTCACCTAGAAGGCTTGACTCAGACATGAGAATCAGTCTGATTGTGAAAACAGAATATGGTGGAATTTCCCTCAGGTTTTTCAGAAAGGAGCTGTTCATTTCTTCAAAAAGAATAGGGTATCTCCAAAATGTGTCACACTTGGTGTTATACTAAAATGAAATTTACTAAATTCCCCTCAATCTGCAGATACCAAAGTAGACATGCCATGCAGCATCCAGATTTTTTATCCCTTAAATACATTTTGTTGTGTACTTGGTGTCCCAAGCAATGCAGGAGCTGTGTTGATCTTTTTGTGTCATATTTTTCAACCCATTCAGCTTTCTCTGTTTTATATTGCATTTTTTTTTTTTTGAAATTACTTCACAGTAGCTGCTAAACAATGTCATGGACTTCTGGCTACCCAATTTTGGGAATCCGCCATTTTTATTTCTTGGAGCAATGCTGTAGCCTAAGCTGGAAGGATACTGAAGCTACAAGTGGATAAGTAAATATGTTCAGTTGTTAAATTACACCGTCCCCCAGCATACTACAAAAAAATGGCCGAAAGGGGTGGATTTAAAGATACACCAAAACGAGTTGCTCTCGGACGCACCTCAGAACATGGGGAAAAAGAAGAAAAGTTGTGTTAGATTAACCAGGAATTCAGACCAAAGCATTTTAGTTCCACTTTAAATAGACCACAACTTAGTGATTTCAATGTGAAAAGAAAATAACTCAAAAGCACGGTGTGTCCCCTTTAAGATACTCTTGCACATCCAGTGGAATTGTGTTAATTGTGGGGGTTTACCAATTCTGTTTAGAGACGAACAGGAACATCAAGCCCTACTCATCTTTTCCTTTGGCCCAGGTGCATTGTCAGATTTATCACAATAAAGGCATGTTCACGCACATCCTTTAGTGATAGTTTTTGAAAATTCAAATTTCATTCCCAGTTTTTTTTTGTTTTTTTTTAAGCTTTCCACACATTCTTAGCCTCATAAACAAGGTGGTGGCAGTGCAAATTAGCCGTCTCTATCTCACATCGACGTCCACCGCGGGTCCAGGCCTAATCCTGTCCCCGTGTTTGGAAACAGATGGCTGCGCTACTACAATAAAAAAAAGTAGCAAATTATTTTAAGCAGCGGGCGGCAGAAGCAATTAACGACTGATAAAATGTGTTGATTAAAATCTATTGCAGTCTCAGGGACGATGGGGTAGGATGGGGGCAATTGTACCGTACAGTCTATTTGGCACCCAACCAGGTCAAGATACGCTGACCTTCACCTGAACGCAGCTGATGCTCTCATTTTACAGCATTTGATAGCTGAATGCGATTAGATTAAAGGATAAGAACACAGAGTCTAAATTTTTATGCTCCTGTTATTCAATTAGCAAATCATAGATAAATCCTTGCTTAAGGGTGTTAGAACTAGTATTCTTCCCTCACAACTTTTAAAATGAAGGTTTTGGATCAAGAGCGTAGAAATATTTCTAGAATGGAAGAACTCAAACAAAGCCTCCTTGCTTTGGTCCAAATTTCTTACAAGGGATCTACAGCGCCTTGGAAGGCAACAAGTGGGCGACAACCACAAATATAAATGTATTTTTATGAAAATATTAAGTGACAGGCCAACTTCAATCTCTGTGAATCTGTAGGTGTCAGAGTGAAGAAAAGTGAATACAGATGCATGCCACACTTTTCAGATTTCTTGATTTTTGTTGTTTTGATTTGTTTCCTTAAACTTCCGCACCCCTTTTCTTCTACTTCATGATTAGGTGCTACTCCATGTTGGTCTCTAACACATACAACCCCGATGAAAAACACTTAAGTTTGTGATTGTGTTCTGACAAAGTTATGAAAAGCTCAAGGGTTATGAATGCCTTTTGCAAAAAAAAGTACAGGGTGTTTTTTTTTTTTTTGTTTTTTTTTTTTTGCTTAATACATTCCCCCGAGCAACCTTGAGTCTATGACTCGGTTTAATGCACGCTGCGCAGCTTTCAAATGTCCTCACAGCTCCTGTGCAAAAAACAAGAAAGGCAGGAAGTCATCTTGAGGCTTTCACCTCATGCTCGCCGCCTCATCAGCCCCGTTCGGCTGCCGCCCCAGTGATCGCTGAGCACAAAGTGACAGAGAGGCTCTGCTTTGTCTTTGAGCCACAAAACCCCCCATTCCCTTTAAACGACTAATCAGCCCCATTCATCCGTCGATGGGTCCCTAGTTTCTCAATTCTACACCTGTCTTTGGCATCTTTAATTACTGGAAGGCAGCCTTTGTCTGATCAGGAGCCAAGATTAGAATATGAGTGGCAAATTCAGAAGAAAATCATACAGGCTCAAACCAAGTCAATTACCCACCAATCAAAGTAGAAAGGCTTGTAATTGTAGGGTAACAATGAGCGCCTCCGCTCCAGCGCCAGCCTTGAGGGTAATATAAGCTGGAAATAATGCGTACCTGCAGGGGGTGCTATGCTCAAACTATTAAATTCTCCTGTGGCAGGCAATCTTGCAGATCACTGAAAAAGCTTTATTTTATTTTTTCCCCCCCTCTCCTTTTAAATGCAAGTATAGCCTGTAGTGAGACATTACCTTATAATTTTATGCTTTTACTCAGCTATTATGTCAAATTGTGCATATGGCGTTTGAAGGAGGGGGATGAAGGAAAGAGCTTTTATAACGCTATTTGAAATCCTGTTCTCGCAATAAGGCAACATAAAAACACAAAGTTGCATTCCTAGAAAAAAAAAAATTACTTTAAACCAGAAAACTAGACTATCACAACAGATTAAAGATAAACTGTGTACATTTATGCCCAAACTGGAGTTGGAAGGATTTTAGTTTTCTTTGCAAAATAAATAAATAAAATCTATTATCCCTGCCTCAGCACCCCAGTCCCAATATCATGTCTGGGAGTTTTTCTATCATCCTATGAGAGCCTTCAAAGCATGAAAAACAAATAGCAAGACAGCCTCAGATGCTACTGTAGGTCAAGCTGAAGAGCCTCCGATGTGAGAGGGAGTATTGTGTGTTCAGCATGCATCCTAATAAGCATCCGTATTCAGGGTTTTCTGCACCGAGATCAAATAGTCCCTATAGACAAGTTATATATAGGTTTTATTTCTGTTCAGAAATGGGGAATGATTAAATGTGGATGCCCCCCCCCTCCTCTCTCCCCCCCTAAAAAATATAGAAAAAACAACACGTAGAGTTTTAATTTCAGAGCAGTGGAGAAGCCTGCCAAGGCAGAATGAATGGAGAGAAGCAGAGGCTGAGAGAAGCTGCTTGATGGCAGCCCACAGGTACCCCCACCAGGCTGTGGACCGGGCTAGTTTTTGAAACAACAGAGGATAGAAACTGACAACTTCAATTTTGCCTTTCCTTCATTTATTTTCCTCCCCTTTCTACCCCCCCCCCCCCCCCCCTCCCCCTTGTTTGGCAGCATTTGAAGATAATCAATCACAATATCAAAAGAGAGTGCTGTTGTCATGCAGTTTGTTTTCCAAACCTAACCTTTAGCTCCTCAGCAGTCAGATACAATTTCTGATTCCCAAAAAAAAATCTCGACACACGTGCGTGATGAGCGTGCGCGTTCATTGAGCAAACAAAAAGGGCCGGTTTCCACTCTAAGGCAGGTGAAATCAAGCGCTAGCGCAGTTGGCAAAAAGGAAGTGTGTGATGCTACTGATCAAAACTGATTAAAGCGCCTCGCAAATATGTTCACACACCCCAAAAACCTTTTTCGCATTTTCTTGCACTACAATCAAAAACGTCATTGCAATTTAGTGAGATTTATGTATTAAAGCCGATACAAAGCGGTTCCTGGTTGTGAAATAGAAGGAAAATAATGTGTGGTTTTCAAACTGTTTAAAAAAAAAAAAAAAGATCTGATAAGTGTGGAGTGCACATGTATTCAGCACCCTTTACTTTAATGCCTCTGAAAAACAGCAAGTCTGTCTGCAGTAGTCCCCCAATCACTAAACAGAGTCTCCCTTTGGGTGCTTTATTGCAGTGGGGCCACCTTTCTCTGCAGTTACCGCTGTAAATCTTTTGGAATACATCTACCAGCACATCCAGGCAAACACATTTTTCGCTTACTGGTTTCTCAGAAAATTCTAAACCTCCACCCTCCACCAGGTTATTCCAGACTTGTCTTCTGTTTCCCTTTGTCTTCATGTCACTGTTTGCTCACCGACGTTCTCTAACAAGCATCTGAGGCCTCCACTGGACGAATGTGTTTCTACTTAGGTTAAATACCACTCAGATGGACTCTATTTACTTTGTAGGTAACCTCTGAAGCTAGCTGGTTCTACATGATCTTAAAGACAACTGGAAACATTATTCGCTCTGTGCTTTTCAGATTTTTGTTTAAGAATGTCTTTGAAACCGTTAATCCTTGTCATTTTCCTTCCACTTCACAGTAATTTGCTACTTTGTGTTTGTATGTCACATAACATTTCAGTAAAATACACCAAAACTCTGGGGTTATGACCTGACAAGATTTTCTAATGTTGAAAAGGTATTGCTGCTTTTATGGCATTGAAGTTCCTAAAGTTTGGCATGAAAATATATTTTTTACAAGGGTCAGTATATTAGAACATCAACAGTACTTGGATAAATTCTTATTTTCCTCAATATATCCTTTTCAGTAGCTTTTAACTACTGAGTGTATGTTTAAGAGGAGGGCCAACTTCTTTGGAAAGGAAACTTGTTTATTTTAAATCTGTAAGTGTACCGTCAAATGGTCTTTCAAGCTTGACCTTATCCTTTGGGATGAAGTTACAGTGGTCTTCACACTACCATAGACAGACCTCTGCAGTCCCTATGCAGCTCATACGTTTGCCGATTTAAGACTCAGTGTTTATGAATGACTGGACTTATCATAAAACAGTGGAGGAGTAATGGAGGCCAAAGGGACTCAGACTTATTGAAGCGCAAACACAGACGTTAGTTGGGCCATTTTGAAGGAGGATGGAGAGGCTTTTCAGAGTTCAGAGTGGCTCTGCTTCAGTACTAGTATTTCCTTTAGTTTTGCAACTTTTGATAAGAAAAAAGGACACAGACAAGTACAATTTCTATGCATTAAAAAACAGGAAAGTCTGCTGTTCTGTATTTGAGATGCAAACTAACAAAATTAAAAATCCCTTTAACCAGTCAGCATCAGATCCTGTACAAAGTTTATTGCTTATTTACAGTTCAGTTTGTCAATAAATAGCTAAAAAACAAACTCAAAATAAGTCACTTTACAGCTCAATATATTTAATTCCTTTCAAATTATAGAGAGGCCAGTTTGTCCCAAATTCAGCTCAAATCAGTCCAGTTCTGTGCACTAACAAGTCATATAGTCAGATTTAAGTCCAAGTACATACAGTCCATTTCAGTCCTAATCCAAGTACATCAGAGTCAACTCAAATGTTCCGTTAATCCCAGTTGGTAAAATGTTATTTATCTGAGGAAGCCCAGTAGGCGGCATTGAGCTGTCAACAAATGCCATTTAAATGTTATGAGTTTCTCTTTATGGTTCTTTCAGAAATACAGCATTATCTAAAACTATATGTTAAATAACTTTGGTTCAGTGTAGAAAATTTCACTTCTGACCTGTCAAAGACTTGCAGATTTTGATTTGGAGATAATCAGATTTACTCCAGATTCTTAGAACGACAGGCATATTTTCTTCAAGAGTTAGCCCAGTGTCCATTTTTAAAATCTGCTGGGAAATAAACACATTTATTTGAGGGTGTCAATGAGGTTGAATAGTTGTGATAGTGTAAACTCTCAATCTGATACTATGTTGGACCACCTCTGGATTATTTTCCAACATTCAGTCTTTGTGAGCTCACACAGAATTTGATCAACCTAATCAAAAGCAGAGATTTCCCTGCTTTTTTCCTGCTACGATGCTAGAGCTGCAACTTACTAGTTGTGCTCTTTATGTGACAACAATCTCCTGCACTCTTGATATGTCTAGGCTAAAGGAAATATGGGGTTGCAAGACAGAAAAGGCTTTTCTTCAGAATAAAAAGATAATTATTTTTGCGCCACAGTTCCATAAGGAATGTTTGGTGCATAATCAACACTAAGCATCACCAAAAACCCAAAGAGAAACACAGAGGCGGTGACATCATGCTTTGGGGTCGCTTTCCTTTTCAGATAGACCTGTGGGTTTTGTTGAGGCGGGTGTAGCAATGAGCGCTTCTGATTGCCAGCCGGTTTGCACCACAAATATCCAGGTGGCTGTCAGAAACGGGAAGATAACAGCGGATTCAGCAAAAGAGTGAGTCCAATCTGGCATCCAAACACATAAGAGGAAACCTTTGCAAGGCAGAGTGACCAAATACTAGAGGTGGACCGATCCGATACCCGGATCGGATATCGGCTCCGATATCGACCAATTAGCTGGGTTGGATATCGGATGATGGATGCCGATCCTGCGTTCCGATCCAGTCATTTCTTTTTTATATTAATATCAAATACAGCAATACAGTTACAGCAATCTAGTCCCTTCAGTTCTATGTTTGCAACACCGGTTCCGTCATCACACAGAGCACGCACAGCAGCTAGTGATGAGCAAACACAGAGTAACATGGAGCAAGTGCCGGACCGAGGTAAGTCAACTTGGAAACATTTTTAATGTGATTCACCAGCAAGTCCGACTGCAACGTGCAGCATCTGAAACTAAAAAATTGTGAGGGGTGGTGAGAAAGGTGGTAAATTCAACACCACAAACGTGGCAAGGTATTAATTCAACACCACAAACGTGGCAAGGTATTAATTCAACAGTAGTATCGGCCAATATTCTCAGGCCAGATATCGGTATCGGATTGAATCGGGGAAAAAAACTGGATTGGTGCATCTCTACCAGATATCACCAAGTCAAGATGCAGATAGATCCCTAGCAAAAAAAGACTGAATGCTGAAACTGAATCAAACTATTACATTCTACAGGATAAATGTCACATATGTAGAAAAACATTTAAATACATTTATCTGTCTCCATCACAAAAAAAATTGCATTTTTATAGGGGTGTGTAAGGCAAGGCAAAGCAAGTGTATGTGTATTGCATATTTCAGTAACAATACAATCCAAAGTGCTGCACACTTCTGAGAGCTTAAGTAAGACATGACAATGATCGCAGCTATGGACGGTGGAGCAGATTTACACTGACACTTTGCTCTAACACGTATTAAAAAGAAGTAATTACTGTTCTTGCTCTGAGATAGACTGAATCCCACAATGAATCCGTGCTCTGGAGGTAAATGCCCGACAAGTCAGCCGCTTAATTCTCTTAACAAAGATTGCCCCCATGTACAGTTGAAGACCTCTACAGGCAAAGCGACTCTCCGCTGTACGCTGAACACTAATGACTCATAAAGCCTCGCTGCCACCTTAACTTGACAAATGGCAAATGTCAGCGGCATATTCTCCTGGTAGGCATAATTTTATTAAGTGCAAATATCACTGTGCTCCTTAGGAGACACTCAAAGGTTAGACCAACAGCTGTAGCAGTTTCATGTATATTAGCTGGGATTTAGCGGCGAGTCGGGCTCCCTTCACTTGATGGATGCAAGCAGTCAAGCATGAGGACGGATGCTCTCACCCAGTTGTAATAAGGAGAAGCTTGAGCCTGGACGATGTTTATTTAAAAGCCTGGGACAATAACCTAATGGAGAGTAGTCTGTTTGAAGGGTTTGTGGGGGAGGAAAGAGAAAAGGAGTTATATATTGTGGGTCTGATTTTTTTTTTTCACTTTTATTGGCTGTGGTAATTTGTTGATTCACTCATCCATGCAGGATCTTTATGTTTAATGCAGGCCTCTGAGAGGCTGGCGAAGGGGGGTGGGGGGGAGGTTTGGTTGGTGTGGGGGTGGCAGTGTGCCCCCGAGAGATTAGCCTCCACCTCTCAGTGTGAGAGATGAAGGTGGAGGAATATCCGCCCTCAAAGTGGGCCTCAGATGCTAATCAGGGCCGTGTGTCGGTCCGATCCTCCTCACCTGCTGCATAACTGATGGATATTACCTACAGATAGACACGAGTGGGTTGAAAAAGTACTGGTACCCCAAGTGCAGACACAAATGGCAAAAGCGGGACTTTAATAATGACAAACAAAGGAATTTATGAGGCTTGATGAGGGGAGGAAAAAAAACAGGTAGCTTATGTACAGGGGAGAGTGAGGAGAAAAGGCTTGGAGAGCAGGTATGAGCAATCAGGTGAGTGAGCAACAGCAGAGACCAATAAAAGGCGTGGGAAAAGGAAAGAAGAGGGGGATAAATTGACAGAATAAGTTAGGGGTAACACATAGGAAGGAATCTAACAGAAATGAGCAACAAGGAAAGAAACAGAAACACCTAAAATGTGTCATGTGAACATGATAATTGGAATATTATTATTGGATTAAGGTCAATTGGAATAAAATTGTAATCCGAATGAGAGGGGAGTTTTATGGCAATTGATAATCTGATCAGCATGCACTTAAATGCTTATCAGGATGAAGGTATTCTGAATGTGGCAAACTGACCCGAGTGTGCATCTGTGCCCGACGTAAACGTGAAGTATTTCCCCGTTGTTGAGTGCCGGAAATATGACGGGAAGCAAAACTGTTGGGGCTCCCGATACAGCCTTTCTATTGAAAAAAAATTAAAAGATCTCTAAATGACTATTTATTCAGTAAAGGGTCAACCTTAATTAGAGCATCTTACAAAACACACTGATATAATATTGCTTTGTTTATTTATTTTTTTTTGTTGCTCAGCAAAGACGGAAGTTTTCCATGAAAAAAAGTTAAAAAAGAAAAAGTGACTAAACTAAATATGAGCAACAAGGAAAGAAACAGAAAAACCTGGAGAAACCCCAAAACTCGAACATCAAAGGATCATGACATGAGCTATGTGTAAATGAACAAAAGTAATCGAAATAGAGGGCCAATTGGAATAAAAAAAATTTGTCTGTCATGATTAATGCGGCGGAAAGGACACAAGTGCAGACAGATGGCAAAAGCAGGACTAAAATTAAACAAAGGAAGTTACAAGACATACAAGGAAGGCAGGGGTTGGAGCATAAATGAGAAAAAGAGGAACGAACACAACTGCACACGCCAGAGTGGGTTTATTCTGAACGAAGCCAGGTGCATATAAACACACATTATGATCGGATTAATTGATTGTGTGCCCCTGTAAATGGTAAAATCCAATTATTTTTTGTTATTTAATCCGAATACATTTCAATCTGATTGTGACATTTTGCGCATGTGAACATAGTCATTGTCTGCATCAACTGTCTGAGCTGGAAGGCCAAATTTGTGTAACTCCTGAATTGTAGGCTGGGGCAGACCAGTAGCCCGCTAAAGGCCTCAAATGGCCCATGGGCCACACTTTGGACAATCCTAATGTAAATGTGAATGTAGCTCTGGTTTAACACTAAGGGTCGCTGTCTTGCTGAAAGCAGAACCTCTGCCCTAGTTACAAGCCTTTAGCATGATCCAACCAGTTTTCCTCCAAGTTTACCCTGTATTGAGTCCATCTTACCTCCTGTCCTGTCTGATCAGCTTCCCTTTTCCTGATTAAGAAAAACCTTCCCACAGCATCATGCTGCCACCACCATGTTGCAGGATTCAGGGTAATATAATTGTAGATTTTCTGTCATATGTAGGGTTATTGCACTTCTGTGTCCCTACATAGCTTGTGGGAAACTGCAGCTCCTCCAGAGTAACCATGGGCCTCTTCACTGCTTCTCTGATCTTTTCCTGGATGTTATTTTAGAAACCAACCCTACTTTAATAATCTCCCACTGTGATGCTCTTCGTTTACTAATAATCTCTAACTTACCTCGAAGGCCTTCACACAACAATTGGGTTTACGATGAGATTAAATTACTTATCTTTGGAGATGTTTAGTAATAAGAGGACTTTTGAAGTAAACATTTATTCAGGGCTATCAGAGTAAAGCAGCATTAATACATCTGCATGCAAAACTTTACATTTTAATTAATAAAAGTCTCTCTAAAATACATAACCCGTTTTCTTCCATTTCACAATGAACCTGTTTTTTTCTTCTTCAAAATACAGGTTTGACCTTAAATGTGGATCTGTGCTTGAAGTCCAAAGAACCCGACTACCCGCGTTTACGACTTAAACGAGGGCAAAACCAAAGAATACCTCAAATAAACATGTTTCATACCTAACTTCTGTGAACTTGTCCGATTCTTTCAGCTTCAGGTTCAATGTCATCCAGCTGTCAGACGCATGTTGGCTTTTCTGACATGCACTGTGGCTTGACACATTATCATCCTTGCTCAGCTGTCACTGGCAGGCCTCCCCTGCCCTGGCCTCTGAAAAGGTCGTGCCCATATGGACAAACATTGGTGGCCCACTGTTGGCAGCGGCTTGCTGCGATTTCCATTTACAGAGGCGGTTACAGCTGTCCCCTCTGCTTAGATAAAACCTGTGATAGCGACCTGTCCGTAGCGGCCCTTCCATGTAGACCGAAGGCTCGCGACAAATCATCAATCTGAAGTATTTCAGTGCAGCGTCACACTGTGACGTTTCAAGGTAAATAAATGTTAAAGCGAATTCGTGTCGAAAAGGTTTGTGGCAGATGTTCACATCTGCTTCCAAAAGTTGTCTGTTGAGAGGGAAACATATCATTGCTTAGCAGGACATTGACACGTGATGGCTCGGACAATTACTTTGGCCTGAAGGCTGAACATTTGATCATGGCGGGAGTTCAGCTCAAGAAATAACCTTTTCAGGAGTTTCTAATCCCTAAAAGCAGGGATTATAAATCAGTTTAATATAGATTTTATTCAGTTTTCTACCAAATGAGGCACAATTGTTGCATTGTGTTAACAGGTATCATTCTCAAACGGCACACTTTTTTCTGTCTTATGCTAAAGGCATATCTGAATGCTGGGCAAAATCAGAATACAAGCACGTGGAAAAAATCATGTCAGATTGTTTGACCACTGTTATTTTCTATCCTTTAATGGCTTTTAAAGAATGCACTTTTTTATTTTATTTTTATTCCAAACGTGTTGGTGGAAAAATGCAGAAAAGGAATGAAATAAAAAGAACATGGATGGATTGAGAGCCAAATAATTTTTTTTACAAAACAATATGCACTTTTTCCTATCTTGCCACATATGTTGCCATATTTTAAACTGGGTTTTACAGGGCTTTGAATGTGAAGAAAGCGTTTTATAAAGAACGCAGGGATGAAGGCTGTCAAATATACAGTGTGCTACTGCTTCAGGTCACAGTCCCTTACTGTTGCCGTGGCTTCCGCCGTTTCTTCATACTTAAAAATAGCCTGACCCTCTGGAGATGAAAGCTCAACATTTATCAGGCTATAAATCCGTTCAAGCCACTGCAAGCATGAATGAAAGCATGGAGTGAATGAATCTTCTGTACGTTTTCAGCAGTTCTTTGGTTTGGTCTTGGGGACAAATAGATTAGGATTTTAAAGGACATCCAGAGGGTTAAAGCTGCTGTGATCAGAACCATGAGCCAATACCCGGGTCGGGTTCAGGACAGTCGCTCGTATATACATATTGAGCGGATGTTCTGGCCACTTGAGAAGCTGTGTTTATTCTCAAAGATTTTCTCCTAATCCAACGTGAAAGGTATTAATTCATCCTTCCTTGAGCCCAACATCACGTTAGCTTTAGAACAAAGTGAAAAAAAAAAACCCCACTGAACTTCCTTTGATTGCCTTTAATCTATTTTAGGCCTCTCTGCTCACTTACATCTCCATTATATACACATAACAAAGATGTTAAGAGTCCTACAGAATCCCTTGGGTAGGGAGCAACATAAAAGGGCCCGCAGCTACCTCCAGCCATAGAAACCGACGCTCGTCGAGGAATTGGTGCAGAGGTGTTTCTGCCTAAAATAGCCCCTTCCTCAGGAATGCGACGTACACGATGTGGAAAACATCTGTGGCCCTGTGTGAACCGTCCCTCGAGTTTGATGGTTTCTGCCTCCAAGAGCGCGCGCACGCGGCAGAAGGCAGAGCCGTGGTTCTGTTCCACAGCTGGTGCGTGTTTCCAGCTCCTCGGGGGTGTGTTTCTGGATGTACTGTATTTGTGCGAGGCGGCACGCTTCGCTGGGGGGGGGGGGGCCCGTGTGTACGTACGCGCAACCGTGTGGGTGTCTGCGCGCAAGTCCCCAGCCACTTCCCAGCACCACTCCGCTGAACTCTCTCTCCACCGGCGCTGTCAGAAGACAACATGACAGCGTGTCAATCACAAAGTGGCCCGAGGTACCGAGGCGAGGAGAGGGTTTTTTTGTTTTTTTTTGTGGCAGAACGCTTCTGTGAGCAACACCAGGAAGAGGGCAACAGCAGGGGCTGGAGTGCAAAATGTTGAAGACGCACAGCCAGGTCACCCCCCCGACCGCCCTCTGGCCACTCAATCCATATCCGCTGTCCCGGTCACAATCCTGACCCCTGTTATATGAAGCAAAATATTCTGCCCTGCCTTGGGAGAAACACTTCTGGCGTCCGATCCAATCCCGTCTCCGAGCCCAGGGGCCTACAGTAGATTGGCTGGGTGCTGCCACTCTTACGCTCCAGCCATGATGCGTTCTGATGACTCCATCACGTTGTGAGGCAGTGCTACAGACACCTGTGGAGGTATTTTATCAAGCTGATGAGACATGACAAGAACTTAATCTTTGTCTGAGGAGAAGTGCCGGACCAACTTCAGGGGGGGAGTTTTCGATTGTGGACAAATTACAAGATGCTATTTGGGAAAGCCAGCTTTGGAAATTTGAATGCAACTATTTCAAAGACAGAGTTCAAAACATTGAAAGTGTGTGTGTGTGTGTGTGTGTGTGGGGGGGGGGGGGGGTGGAACACAGAGACTGCAGAAACACTAAGCTGCCTCAACTGCAAAAGCTTGAAGCAAACAAAGAATAAGGAATTGAGCGGAATGTCCAGTTACTTAAAAATACAGCTGACTACCTATTATTAGTGACCGAAACAAAGCTTTGCTGCAGCTTCTTCTATCTTGTTAGAAGTTACGCACAGAGTCAGTACTGCAGCACCAGGGTGTTAGAGTAAACTGTAATGTCTATACAAAAGCATGCCAGTATTTGTTTGAACGACTAAATCCTTTTCATTTCCCTTTAGGATTGTTCAATATCTTGTGCTATTCTATCACAATAAAACCTATTGACCTTTAAACATGATGAAATGAGAAGAAGTTCAACAGTTATGTGTAATTTTGCAAGGTGCTGTAACTCCTTGATCTGGAGCTAGAAGACAGTGACACTCAGGGATCCATACCGTTTGCGCACCTAGTCCTCCTTTTCAGTAGTCTCTTTGCAGAACGCCCACTGTCTGCTAGGTGATATATATCCATCGAACCAAACATTTGCCAAACATCACTCTCTTTAACATGTCTACAGCGTATGGTGAATTTATAATACGATTTTGCTGAACCCTGTCATTGAGTTGATTACTTTATGTTCATTGATGTGCTCCTTGGTTTGAAGGGCACTTAGTGTGGTGTTTGAAAACGGATTAAATATCACCAGTCTGACAGGGGTTTAAGAGTCACCATTTTTTTTCAGAGCCTCCTGGCCTTTCACTTGAGGTCTCTCAGGATTTTGTGTTGGGCCCGACTACCGTCGTCACATATGTTTCCACCAGAAACCGGTGCTCCATGTTTTGGTAACGTCTCACTCTTCATTTTGCATTTAGGTCAAGTGAATCCCCTTACAGACATCAAGCAGTGTTTGAAAGATACCTTTCTCCAATTAAAGTCAGATAAAACAGAATGCCAGATCACTGCCTCTGAAAATTTGATTCAGTTCTTTCTTTCTTTTTCTTTTTTTAGATTCCTCAGCTCAAGCCTGCAAAGTTTTTAACTCATTATCTTTAGTCAAATTATCATATTTAGTTATGCTAAACAGCTGGTTCAGAATTAAATAGCAAAATGGAAAACAGTGACATTTTGCTAATAATTCCAATTAGAGGGAATCAGTTTTATCTGCTTGCCTGATTTCTGTAATGACAAGATAAAAAGCGCAGCGAAAAAAAAAAAAAAGAAGAAAACAGAAGAAAAGGGAAACAGATGTAAGTTTGAAGCACAGGACCCTAAAACATGAAATTATAAATGGTAAAATTATACACAAAAGGCAAAAAAGATTTTTGGTCCAGCTAATGGCCATGAGAGCTACTACAGTTGGCCTGTTTAAAAACCTTACGAGCTCAGGTGTGAGAATCAACAAATATTAGTTGTGTACTCCACAGAACTAACGTTTATGAAAGACTGGCAACAAAAAAGCATTTTTTGAGAAGTGGATCAGACACAAATTAAACTTTTTGACCTGCATGCAAATTGCTGTGCTGTGGAAAACAAACAAAATTCTGCACATCACCCTGGACTGAACACGACCTCCCCACGGTAAAAAAAATCGTAGCGAATGCATCATGTTGAGGAAATGCTTTCCTTCAGCGGGGACATGAAAGCAGGTCATCGCTAATAATAAAATCAATGAAGACAAACACAAGGACAATTCTGAAAAATATACCGTAAGAGGCTGCAAATGACTTGAGTCTGGGGCACGGTTTCATTTCCTGGTATGTTCACAGATGCTCTCCATCTGATCTCAATGATCCTCTGTGATCTTTATGCAAAAAATCTATCTCTTGATTTGCAAATCTGGTAGAGACATAACCCAAAGGCTTAGCTGTCATCGCCGCAAAAGGTTGTCCTACACAACATTGACTCAGATGAGAAGAATAAAAATGCACAGCACAGTTTTCAGATTTCTGCTTCCAAGCTATGGCCCTTTTCTCACTGCTTTAGGATTATTAATCTTTTTGCAAGCCACTGAGCAACATTGCATGTTTAACGGCAGAGCCCATCGACTGATCTAGAAAGCCCACGTATAAATATTGTCAGATCGAGTCTAATTATGAATAGATGCCTCTCCAAGCAGTTGTTTGATCATGGCTAGAGGGAGGAATGTCAGTAACTTATAGGGTTGCTTCTTGATGTGAAAGCTTCCCTGACAGCAGACCATCCGTTTCCCTGGTTGTACTTTAACTTCACGTGGAGAACAAAGCATCTAAAAAGACACACTCAGGCAAATGCAGGTTTCAGGTCCGTAATAAGGAGAGGTATATGAAAAACTAAATGAGACCATATCTTTGTGCAGAGGTACTTAAGACAGGAAAATATATGACCATGCCTTCATCTTAACTAACAAGAATCCAGGGTGAAGAACTGGTATCAGTGACACAAACACAAAGATCTTATTAGCAAAAAGTAGAACAGGAAGAACTACAGATTTGCCAATGTGAAATTTTTCTGGTTCGCAAAAAAAACAAAAAACTTTTGGCAAGTCACAAAATATGACAATAATGCCGACAGATAGGAATCTAGGCATTATATCTATATCTATATCTATCTATCTATCTATCTATCTATCTATCTATCTATCTATCTATCTATCTATCTATCTATCTATCTATCTATCTATCTATCTATCTATCTATCTATCTATCTATCTATATATATATATATATATATATATATATATATATATATATATATATATACAGGTTTAATTTGCCGTATGTGACAATGATATTTTCTCTGTCACACTGGGAGTTCAATAATGAACTTGCTAACTTTTCACATGAAACAATTCTGTCACACATATTCTTTATGAGACCCCTTCTGCTGTTTTACCCCAAGATGCTTACTTTGCACTAATGCATCATTATTACAATGTGTCGTCTCTTTGCTTCTTGTCTGTGGACAATGGAGATTAACCACCAATGTGGCTTTTTAAGTGATAGTTTCTTCGCTCCTGCCTGCTGTGCTTCCCCTCATTATTGCAAGTTATTCTGATTCGCCTACTCTGTGAAGGGATTCTTCTCACACAAGTCACTGCAATCTGACAAGGAGCGTATTACTGTTAGCCCTCGCTGCTAATTAAAGCGTAGTTGGTTCACTGTCAATGGACTTGACTGAATGGATGTTTGTCTAGTTCAAAACAGGATGCTGGGTGTAAGTTTTTGCACTCACAGTCGTTTGGAGGATGCTGTGCATGTTGCATGTAAGAGTATTTCTTCACTGGTCAAATGACTTCAACTGTAAGAGTCCAGCTGCTTACTCATTAGCTCTATGCCCAAATGAGTGATTCCCCACAGACAGTTATAGATTAAACATTAAAAGTACAAACTCAAATTACACTGCCTTTTACAAAAGTATCCACCACCCTCGGCTTTTTAGCTATTGTGTTACATTTTAACCTGTAATCTCAATGTCTTTTAATCTTATTATATGTGATGGATCTCCACAAAATTATATATATATATATATATATATATATATATATATATATATATATATATATATATATATATATATGCTTTCATGTGGCTTGGGTGTGTGACAAAAGGCAAAGCAAATTAGCAATTTTTAAATACAGCTTGACTGGTGAAGCTTTAGAAAACCATTAAAAAACAGAGGCCTGTGATAAAGCGTTTGGAAGTGCTTGAAACAGCGTTTGATTTCCAATGTTAAGTCCTGGAGGTTCGGCTCAGTTATGGGAGGATTTAAAATCAACACCTCTGAGGTGCACTTTTCAAACACAAACATTTCAGCTTCGTCAGATCAGTATTGTCTTTAGGGAGAGGTTTGGAGCCTGTGATGTTAAGAAACGTCTGATCAGGAAAGGTGAGGCATACAGCTTCATCTAAATAGGCAGTCTCTTTTAAAGAAGTTTCAGACAAATGATCACTCAGAGTCTGGTTTAAAGTCAATTAAACTTCACTCCTGTTTGCTAAAGATGCCTGTGCCACCTTTTGTGACTTCACAAAAATAGTAATGTTTTCCTGAAACATTTCGAAGAGCAGGGACTTGTATGGGGGAGGAGGAGGAGGAGGAGGAGGAGGAGGAGGAGGAGGAGGAGGAGGAGGAGGAGGAGGAGGAGGAGATGTAGATTGTTCTTAGCAAACAGAACAAGAAAGCCGTCTCGATGAGTAAAAAAACGCTTATAGTTAAAGTTCTTTTCTAATAAAACAATTGGAACTCATGTTTATTTTGACAACAATTTTCTTTTTCAATCATTTCTAAAGTAGGACTGAGCTTTTTCCGGTCAGCCAGTTTTCATGCCTGTAAAAAGCCTGAGCTGCAGAAATAATAAATCCTAAATAAATTAAACAAATAAATCCCAGAATCCCTCTGACAAAATGAAGTAGACTAAAAGATCTAAGAAGCAGCACATCAATAGAAATACAAGAACAGATGAGACACATAGTCAATGGCATCTATTCCAAAAGGCTGACAAAGCCCATTCTGAGATGCTGGGACTCCAGAAAACCACTATAAGAGACATTATCCAGGAATGAAGAAAAAAACAGATTAGTAATGAACCGGCCTGGCAAAATGTACCCAACCATGCATTGATTGCTCATCCAGAAGGTCGCAAAAGTACCCAGAACAATATGACATATGATTCTCTAAGAAACTGGAAAAGGGCATCCATTAGAAGGTTTACTGCTGACCAAAACAAACAGAAATACGGTAAACATTTCAAACTGGATGTTACACAACCACAAATAGGCATAGATCGGAGACAACCAGACTTTTGCTCAGCTTTTCTCAAAATGTTTTGACACCTATCCACGGGTCTTTGTCATCTCTGGTGGCTCACAAAAGTTCTGTTGCCTCTAATTTAAGACTCTTTGTGGCTGCCATAACCAGGATGACTGAGAATTTGCACAGCCAGGATGCTACAAAGGAAAAAAAAAATTCTTAAAGAGAAAATATTTACAATTATGAGTGTATTTTACGCTTCCAAGTGTGCCTGTATAAAACATGGTTTAAAAGAGCCAGATAGTTTTATCAATTGTTTCCTGCCTAATAAAAATAACTTAGAAATATTAAAGCACAGAATGTATGTTTAGGGCCAAAAGTGTGTTTTGTATTTACCAGTGCATGCATGTGCACAGATTAGACCTTGCGTTGCTCAAGCAACAATTTTTAAAAATACAAATTTCATCTATCAGCCACCCTGAAAAGTGTTTTGATATTTCATTTGCATTTATTTGAGAGATTGTGAGAATTGTGCCCCTGCTCCATCCATGATGGATACAAACCCCCACCTTCCCCCTTCCTCCCTTCTCTTAGCTCTCATACAGTGCTGAGCGCCAGGCTAAAACGCTGCAGCCGCCACACTTCTCTGACATCAGAACAGGTAATGTCAGCCTAACAATCAGAGTACTGATGATCAGTTATTGGGCTGATGGTCCTCTTTTGCATGTGAGGAAGCAGTTTTGCTAGTTTTGGTTCAACATTAAACTTGTTGTTCCACAATGCAAAAGTACTTTTTATAAGGCTGAGTTTACCTGTAACTCCTCAGACTGAAAAAGTCTCTTGGAGAAGAGATGAAATGTTTCAACGAAGAACCATTTTTTTTTGTTAACAAATATGGCCTTGTTCTATATGAGTTTACCTGGTAATCATTTATATGGTCAATCTGAAGATATTTTAGGTACTCTATTTGACCTGTCGTGTATTGATTGTGTTGACAAAAAGAAATTTGTAAGTAAGTGTATCTTACTGGTTTACATTTTTTTTATTTTATGTATATATCTTGGTGATAGGTGCCCTTGATGAGCACCTGGCCCCAAAAATGTCTGTGCACGTGCCTCTACCCAGGAGTCCGATTTCCGGGGTTCCAGTCAGAAATACAACAAGAATGCCAATTAAAGTCAGAAACCTCAACAGCTATCAATCATGAAAATCCCAGTAAACACAAGCAGCCTGCTACTGGCCCTAATTATGCCCCAGTCATGGCCAGAGGGATACATTTCTTTCTAATCTATATTCAAAGTAAACAGACCCTGCAATCTCAGATGTGTATCTCCATGACATTATGCATTGTCTCGCTCCACATGACTGACTGATTTTTATACTAAGAATGAGGCTTATAGGTGTTTATAATAAAGTACTTAGAGATCAGAGCATTTATTTATTTAGTCTTGTGGTGTCCTATTTCCCTTGCAATGAAGCTATTGCTTTTCAGTATCACTTGGCAGGTCAAGGAAACAATTATGTTACAGAGCATTTCCTGATAGAACAGTGCTTGATTTGACATTAAACACTTCACTATGCAGGTTCTTATTCATACATTGCCTTACAATTGCCTTACTGACTAATGAAGAGGTGTAAAGGTCTTTTACTAGGTGCTCCTAATGGTTCCTCTCAGAGTTACTTATTAGGCCCCGTCCACACCAAGACGAAGGCAGTAAATTTTCATAAATGATTAAGAAAACAATGTGTGTCCATACAAGAAGACGCAGCCCCACTGAAAACGCTGGAGTACGTATGCCAGGCCTATGGGTGGCGCTGTGGCACAGTCACAAAAACACTCAAAAAATAAAATAAAATACTGCCAGGAGTATTTAACTGTAAAATACTCTAACCTCCTCTGTCTCTTCCAGAGAATCCTACCACGCCTGATCACTGGAACCTGAGAATTGTTATCATCATTTAAATGAACTGTTTAGATCATCATCTGGCTGTTCCTTGGTGTTCCCTCCACAATCCAAGACAAGTTCAAAAACATGACAGCATTCTTAAGATCAAGAAACAAACCAGAGAGGCCAGGGGAAAGTTGTGGAGGGTTTGGGTCATGGAACAGGGCTAGGTTAATAAGCAGGGATAGGTAATAACAATAGAGTATACCAAGCACCAATAGGCCTATGGTAACTCTGGAGGATCTGCAGAAATCTGCGTCTCGGGTCAAGTGTGTTGATACTACAGCTGTTTTTTTCCATATATCAGGTGTTCCTCTGAGAGTCACATAAAAAGGACTTAAGAATTTACTTCTGCAAAACTAAACTTTTTGCTCAACATGTTATGTGTGGCAAAAAAAAATTATGCACATTACCCTGAACACACCATCTCTGTTGTGAAACATGGTGGTGGCAGGTGTGTGGATGGTTTCCTTCAGCATAGACAGAGAAGCTGCTCAGAGCCGCAGGGAAGTTGGAGGGAGCTAGATACAGGGCAGTGCTGGAAAAAAACATGTTAGAGGCTGCAAGAAACTTAAAGCTGGGGTTGAGCTTCAACTTTAAGCAGGAATAAAGACCCCAAACAAACAGGAAGAGCTACAATGAAGTGGTTTAGATCAAAGCATAGTGTGACGAAGTGGGAGAGGACACCATTATTTTCAGATAACATTCTTGTTTGTTTGACTTAGCCATATCTTATTTAGTCTGTGGTCTGCAAGCATATACTATCCCAGGTTTGTTTATGTTTAGCATTTTTACAGATTATTTACTATAGCGTCTTGGTTTAAATCGATTTACAGGTTTTGGTCATTCTATATTTTATTCATTGTTTTGATAATTTAGCTTGTGCATTGTATTGTGGTGAATTCACCTTATTTACCTGTGTTCCAGGAAGAAGCGCTGCCTCACTTCCTGTAATTATAGCTTCCTGTTTAGAGCTGATGTCACAGGACGAGACCAGGTGAAGAGGGAGAGGGAAATTGATTTTGATATAGTCAGATTTAGACCTTGTGTTGGTCTCATTTGGGTGGATGTAACTGTATAATGTTATGGCCACACTCTGAAAGATGTTGCTTATAACTGATTAAAGGTAACATCAGTGAGTTAAAGCTTGAAATGTTTAGCCTTAGCTGTTTGTCTTTCAGAACTTCATGGTATTTAAACAAAGAAAATTGAGATGTTTTCAGCGGGAGAGAACCAGGTCAGTGTAGCTGAGTGCACTTGATGTTTATTTTGGTTGCTTTAAATTCAGTTATAATCTGTTGAGCCATGTAAGTAAACCACCTGCTGCACTGGATATCCACTGTGTACTGCCTTCTCCAGCCACTTTGGCCAGGCTATCTCACACATGGACATAATTTGCACTGACGCAGTTAAACCAAAATCCAATTGGAAATTTATAACAAGTTTTGAGAATTGAAGATTGTAGGTGCTCCCTCATCCTATCAGATTTAGCTTCAGCTATTTTGGAAAGAAGAATGGGGAACATTTATATATGTATAAAGTTGTTAGAGACCTGTCCCAAAATATTTTGAGCTATAGTTTCAGTGCAAGGTGGTTCTAGAGTATTGAGCATGCCACACTTTTCAGATATAAATAATAACATCCTGTGTGTTTTTTTTTGTCCATTTCATTGTTTTGCACTACTTTGTGTTAATCTGTCCCACAAACACCCAATGATATCGATAGGGGTTTATGATGGTAAAACGACACAGTGTGGAAAATATCGAGGATTATGAACAATTGACTGCACTGTCCAAACTTAGATGTAATTAGTCAACGTTTCGTTAATAAACAACACTATGAAAGATTTCGTGTGGGTGCCAATGGTTATCGTCCAAGAAAAGCAAAAACAGCAGCAAATGTAACTAACAGTTAATGATGAAAAACACATGGAGGCTGTATCATTTCTCCCAGAATTCTGTCATTTTATTAACTTTCACGCCATTTGAACCTGACCTTTCCCCTCTCCTGTGATTTCGTGTGAGATTGCACACAATCAATGTCTGTCACCTTCAGAGTTATCAAAAAACAAACAGAAAAATAAACAGTCGACCCTCTGTGACACTGGTCTCTATCGGCAGCCCTGTCTCTGTACATTTGGGCAGCCGGAGGTTCGGGTGGTGGCATGGGACACCCCCCTCCTCATTGCGCCCTCTGAACCACCACTGGAAGTGATACTGATAAAATGAATTCCAGCTGACTGACATGGACTGAGATCCAGGGGATGAAATCCATACTTCATGCATTTTGCATGTGTTGGTAATTAGGCAATTTTGGGGTTGCTAAATGCTCCAGCCAAAATATCCATGTGCCTAGATACAGGAATACACGTCTGAAAACATTTTAATCTCAAGCGAAATAGTAATATGTCAGCTACAAGAGCAGTTCATGTAAACCTTGATTCTCTTGATCTTATTGTATCTTTGAAGCTTCACCAAACTGGTAGCACTCATTAAAAAACGTCTGATCATATCCCAAGAGTGATGTTATGAAGCGTAGCTTTAATTATGTGTGCTTTCGTGTTGAATAAGTGTCTCGTTCTCTAACCATCCTTGAGACCCATTTTAAAGGTCTGAGAATGTGCCCCAGACCATCTTTTCCCCCTCCAGGCCCCTGGCTCTGACCATTAGGGAGATTCCTTGTCTTGCCTAAGCAATGACAGGTGAAATGGAGCACAAAATCCCATAGCCTGCCATGGGCCCTCCACAGCCTCAACACCTCTAACTCTTAAAGACATTACTCCCTTCATTTTTTTTGTGCTGGTTAAAATGTATGAATGGCAGCAGATTAGCAATATGCAAGATTAAAGAATAAAATGTTATAAAAATAATTATTCTGCTGATGCATGTCTACTCATGTAATCAAAATTGCAAAGAGTTGCCAGATTAAATAAAACTGTGTTTTACATGAGCAACAAATGAGGAAACTTAATTCTAGCTAGAAATTATTTTCTTTTTCAGTTTGTGTTTTTTAAACTGGTTACATTATGTGATTTATTTTTCTCATTAACACCTTGGAATTCAGTCCAACTTAACAATCCGATCTTTTACGATTGTGGAAGGGCAAATTTCTTTTAAAGCTGTGCTTGAAATGCAACACCAATTTACAAGGGATTAAATACTCATAAAAATCACAGATTTGTACATTTTTGATTCAGTCACATTAGCAGAGACAAATAAGTATGTTATTATCAGCGAGTGTAAAGCCACTATTTTTGCTCCAGTTGCTTTATTGGCAGTGATGCTACTGGTTGCACTGTCACCTCAAATGTACCTTTTATTTGTTGTCAGGGTTCTCTGTTTCCGTGCTCTCTAATTCTGCTCCACAGGTGGCTGCAGTTGACGGGTGGGCGTGGCCTGCACATGCGGCAAATTTGGGAACCCTCACCTCTGACTTAAAAGGAGTGCACAGACAGCTGGAAGATGCCAGAGTGTTACCCCGTCGTGGTATGCCTAAGCCACAGATCTGCCTCCAGTGCTTCGTACCTGTGAGTTTTTGGAAACTCTGTTTTTGGATTAATCTTTTCTCCTGTCTTCTCCAGTTCGTTGTGTTTTGGATTTACTCACCTGTGTTGGCTCCGTCCACTGAGGACCAGTCATCCGAATCCCAGCCCGCTCAAATTTTGCTCTGGCATCTCCACCCTTACTCCCTCGGTCTTACCAAGCCGGGCAAAAGATTGCCCTTTCTGGATTCACCTGGTTCGTCTGTCACACTCCGGTTCTTCCAGCTGCTCCTCCTGCCTGCCGCCGCAGTGGTGCTGTTTGGGCCCCCCGCCTGTATTACATCTGCCAGCCCTCCTGTCACTCAACCACCACCTCCCATCACAGAGTTCCTTTTTTACTCATATTCATTTGTTTCATAACAATGAATAGAGATAAATAATCTTCATACATCAAACCGTGCCTATACATTATTTTCCTTATTGTAAGTAATTTACATGTCATGATTATAACATTCTCTTGTGATAAATGGAGATTTACAAGTCAATACCTTGCATTTATTATAACCTAAAAATGGACTGAACATTCAGCACAGATAATTTGTTGAAGGTTTCGTGGCAAAGTATGTAAAAAATATTTCAAATGGAGTAACTGATTTTGTGATTTTGGATCACAAATCTCTTCTTAGAATTATTTCAACATTCTCCTGTTGTTCCTTCAAATTAAATTATCTGTTTGCACACAATGTTTTTGTAAATTTCACTAGCATATGATTTGCTTCATTATTCAACAGTCAACAAAGTATGAAACAGAAGAAATCCTTATCAAAAGAAAACGAAAGTTACGACTGTAACTACGGTTCTATGAATCCCGGATGACCGCCAAAGGCGGTGCTTAAAGCACTGAATGATCACTCTTGCGCATGCACAGGTCGAGAATTTTATACCAACATGGTCACGTGTGACCCCCGGTGACACCGGTAAGCCCATATAATCACGTGACAACGACAGCTCAGTCCCTTAATCTTCTCGCGAACACCACGATGATTCCGAGGGACCGAGCGCTCTGGCGGTCATCCGGGATTCATAGAACCGTAGTTACAGTCGTAACTTTCGTTCTATTTCATCCCTACTGACCGCCAGAGGCGGTGCTTAAAGCACTGGATGACGATTACCAACAGAGTCCTGAGGAATCACACAGAAATAAACAACCCTGAAAGCACACCCACCACACTGGGATGAAGATGCGTGCTGGGATAGGATCCCCACCAAAGGGTGAAAGTCGGCCAAGTTAACCCTGTAAAACCTTGCAAAGGTATTCGGGGATTACCAAGAGGCTGCTGGACATATAGCCTCCAGAGTGACCCCCGCCATAGTGGCCATGCCACACTAATGCTTCTGGTGGAATGGCACCGTACACCAGCAGGGGGTTGGCGGACCTGTAAAACGTACGCTTGTTCCACCACGTGCACAATCCGACGTGCAAGACAATGTTTAGAAGGAGCCTGCCCTTCGCAGGGCCCTGCGTAGCAAACAACAGATTATCAGACTGCCGCGGAGAAGCTGTGAGTCTGACATATGCCTTCAGTGCCCGAACAGGGCAGAAAGGCTAGGCCCATCTGTATAATGGCAAGCAAGCTGGAGGGACACAGTGTGGCCCGCCAATGAGGCCACAGTAGGAAGAAACCCAACATCAGGCCAGAGAATAACATCAGCTGGATTCCCATGGCAACAGGGCTTGTGAACAGACAACACATGTAGCTTCCTGACCCGCTTCGCCGAAGCCAAGGCAAGGAGAAAGTCTTTTGACAGACACTCAAGGCTTGCATCTGCCAACTGTTCAAACGGAGGAGATTGCAGGGCAGCGAGGACGAGAGAGAGAGAGAGGTCTCACACAGGCACAACAGGGCATGTGGGAGGGTGCAAACATCGGGCACCTCTCAGACACACAAGGCATCCTTGTTACGGCCTATCGTTTCTCCACTCGCCACCGAATGCCAGCAACATAAACTTCCAGAGTGGATGGAGACCAACCTTGAGAAAGCAGCGCTTGAAGGAAGGTTAAAATAAGAGAAACAGGACAGTGTACAGGGTCCTCATGTCTTGCATGACACCAGCTGCTAAACTTTCCACATATGGGTATAAACCAGTCGTGTGGAAGGGGCCCAGGCATTAGTCATCATATGTCCGATGTTTCCGTCATACTCTGAAGTAAACGCCGGCCCGGTAGCGGCCAGGCCCAGAGTTGGAGGTGACTGGGATTGGGATGCAGGATCTGACCCCCCAGCTGTGACAGAAGGTCCGTCCTGTGGGGAAGAGGCATTGGAGAGCTGCAACAGAGCCTGTGCAGCAAAGGAAACCCGATTCTCCCTGGCCACCAGGTGGCCACTAGAAGGACCCAATGCCCCTCCTGAAGGACCCTCGGGGGTGTTGGGCTCATCATGGGAAGCGGCGGAAAAGTGCAGAACAGCACTCTCGGCCAGTCATGTGCCAGTGCGTCTTGACCCAGGGGACTGGCATTGTCTGCCAGGGAGAGCTAAAGTGGGCAATGTGTTGTCTCTTCGAACGAAGTAGATCTACAGCTGCTTTTCCGTACTACTCCGAAATGACCCCCACTTCCTCCAGGTGGAGTCTCCACTCCCCCGGTGGCGGGCGTCCCAGAGACAGAATATCGGCCGAAACATCTGCACCCCTGGAATGTAGGCAGCTCTCAGGCTGGCGAGAACAGGGGCTTCCCAGGTCAAGAGCCTCTGGGTCAGCCACAGCAATGTTAACAAGCGTGTCCCCAATTGATGGTTGATATGAAAAACCACTTAAGTATTGTCTGACTGCACCAAGACATGCTGTCCACACAGGTCTGGGAGGAGGTGCTGCAACGCCCGCTGCACAGACTCTGACTCCAAGGCGTGGATGTGCTGCAGTTTTCCTCCGCTGAGACCGTGACCCCGGGCGATCTGTCGCTGCCACGCCCCATACCGTGGCGGACGCGCCAGTAGAGACAACCTCTTGTCGAGACGGCAGCGAACCAAGTGGAACCCTTTGTCATTAATACTGCATTTTGCCACTGAGCCAGTGATGCGAGGCAGTGAGAGGACACCCACAGTGTCGTGCGATGGCACCGCGTACGAGAAGGGTCCAGCCTCAGGCTGTGAACCGCATCCGCAGTGGTCGCAGAGACAACCGTCCCAGGGGTATAACTGTAGTGGCAGGAGCCAGCTTGCCCAACAGATGAAGATAAGCAATAAAGGGGGTGCACGGCCGGACAGAAAGTCGGGCAGCATATGCAGAATGCCCTCGACACGCTGAGGCGATGGGCGAACGGTCACAGTGAGGGAGTCCATAGTGATTCCAAGAACGTGACATCTTGAGATGGAACTAAGTTACTCTCCTGCCAGATCACACGTAGACCCAATAGGTCTACATGGACGAGTAATGTGCTCGTGTCTGCAGTGGCTTGGGCCTCTGTGGGCGAACAGATGAGCCAATTGTCCAAGTAGGGCAGGATCTTTAACCCCTTGGCCTGCAGAGGACACAGTGTTGTAGCAATGCACCAAGCAACATACGTAGGGACAGAGAGACCGAATGGGAGAACCCTGGATGAAAGGCTTGCCCTGAAATGCAAAGCAGCAAAAACAGCCAATGACATGGTGCAATTGGGACATGAAGTATGCGTGCCTCATGTCAACCAGGGTGAACCAGTTGCCTGGAGAAGATTGTCTGAAGCACATCCCCTCCCAACATGTGGAAGGGGATGGTCTCGAAAGAACATTCAGACCTCTCAGGTCCAAATTTGGGTCGAGTCCGCAGCCGTTTTTTGGGACCAATAAAAATACTTAAGTATAAAGCTCCCTGGGTCCCGCAGGGGGTCAACAGGCAATATACCACCCTTGGCCAGCAAGGCATCCATCTCGTGGCTCAGAGTCTGAGCCTTCACCTGGTCGCGAATTCCCGTCATCCTGACTCGACCAGGAAAAGGAGGGCGGTGGCGGAACTGTAGCACGTAACCCTGGGCAAGTGTAGACACCACCCATGGATCAGAAACGAGAGCGGTCCAGCAGCCAAGCTAGTCCTGGGTAAAGTGTCCCACCGCCAGCTCGGTGATGCACTGGCCATAAGCAGGCCGTGGTTGCCCCACAGAAGGTGTAGTTGGGGCAGGATAAATGTGTTAAAGTGAACAAGAGGCACCCCCAGCAGGACGCCAATCGCCTACGATGTAGGCCAGCCAGCTGCTGCCTTGTACGCAAAGCCTGGGTTGACCGCTGCAAGCGCAGCAGAGCCACATAACTCCCCAGAATCACTGGAAGACTCATCAGGGTCTCTCTACAGGCTTCGGTTAGAGGAGACTGACCCAATCAACTTGGCGGCATGCTACAACAACGGTAGACAGGACACGGCCAACTTACCTTGACAAGAGAGAAAAAGCATGTAAAGGTGTGTCAATCGCGGAGCCTCCAGAGAGGCTGAGAGACCAGTAATAAATGCGACAATGAGTTACCAAGTTGCCCCAAGAGACCCCGAGTCATAGACTCTACAGAGTAGATCGGCAGTCACACGGCACTGAGGACTACAGGCATTAGCTCTCAAAGCCTGCTCCGGCACCACACTGAGGGATGCTCTGGCATGTTCGAAGGAAGGCATATGGCCCAAGCCAAACTTGAGCATGTCTTGCATGGCCGCCAGGGCCCTGCCATCAGAGGTCAGCAACAAAAAAAGGCCTGGGTGTCTGCCCAACAGGCATGAACCACCTTCACATATTCAGCAATGGGGAAACAAAGGACGACCTAGTAGTAGGACGTCGAAAGAAGCACCAGAAGCCGCAGATTGGTTCGGTTGAGCATCCAGCTACAACCGGGCAAGAGCAGTTCTCAAAGCGCCCACTATCAAACCGCCCTCTTCCGACAGAGCCGGAAGAGATACGTAAACTGGCTGCAGACAGATGCGAGCCAGAGTCAACTGATGTTGAAAAACAGTACCAGATGCCAGGAATATAGCATTGCATCTCCAGTCTAGGCTTCTCTATGGCGATCTGGTCCCAGACAAGAGGGACACAGATCATACCCACCCTTCGACTGGAGAGGGGCCAAACACGTTCTGCAGTAGGGCTCGTCCAGCATCTTATGCTCATAGGACTAGGTCAGGTCGAGCTGAAATCGCCACCCCTGACACTTAAGCCGACGAACGAACAGGCCAGGAAACCCGGTTGAGCAGAAAACGCCACCTTGGGTTCCTCAGCAGCGTAAAAGGCTGCAAGGAGCACTACGATCACCGTAGCTACAGAAGTACCAACCACCAAGGTTGCAACATTTATTGAGGCAAGCCGAACACGCTGCCCAATGAATGATAAAGCAAGCTCGAAAACGGCTGCTTTGTAATAAAACATAGGCAAGCCGAACACGCTGCCCAGTGAATGATAAAGCAAGCTCGAACACGGCTGCTTTGTAATAAAACATAGGCAAGCCGAACACGCTGCCCAGTGAATGATAAAGCAAGCTCGAACACGGCTGCTTTGTAATAAAACATAGGCAAGCCGAACACGCTGCCCAGTAAATGATAAAGCAAGCTCGAACACGGCTGCTTTGTAATAAAACATAGGCAAGCCGGACACGGCTGCACAATGAATGATAAAGCAAGCTCGAACACGGCTGCTTGTAATAAAACATAGGCAAGCCGGACACGGCTGCACAGTAAATGATAAAGCAAGCCCGAACACGGCTGCTTAGTAATAATAATATAGGTAGCCGAACACGGCTGCACCATGAATGATAAAGCAAGCCCGAAAACGGCTGCTTAGTAATAATAATATAGGCAAACCGAACACGGCTGCACAGTAAATGAAAAGCAAGCCCGAAAACGGCTGCTACGTAATAAAATATAGGCAAGCCGAACACGGCTGCACAGTAAACGATAAAGCAAGCCCGAAAACGGCTGCTTAGTAATAATAATATCGGTAGCCTAACACGGCTGCACAGTAAATGAAAAGCAAGCCCGAACACGGCTGCTTTGTAATAAAACATAGGCAAGCCGGACACGGCTGCACAGTAAATGATAAAGCAAGCCCGAACACGGCTGCTTAGTAATAATAATATAGGTAGCCGAACACGGCTGCACCATGAATGATAAAGCAAGCCCGAAAACGGCTGCTTAGTAATAATAATATAGGCAAACCGAACACGGCTGCACAGTAAATGAAAAGCAAGCCCGAAAACGGCTGCTACGTAATAAAATATAGGCAAGCCGAACACGGCTGCACAGTAAACGATAAAGCAAGCCCGAAAACGGCTGCTTAGTAATAATAATATCGGTAGCCTAACACGGCTGCAAAGTAAATGAAAAGCAAGCCCGAACACGGCTGCTACGTAATAAAATATAGGCTGCAATAATCCAATATAGGCAGCTGATGCGCCGGCAATTAATTATAAGCAGTCGAACGCGGCTGCTATTTAACATTATAGGCAGCCGAACGCGGCTGCTATTTAATATTATCGGCAGCGCGGCTGCTATTTAACATTATAGGCAGCCGAACGCGGCTGCAACCTACCATTACAAGCTGGTCGAAATCGGCTAACGTCTTACCACCTGCAACGGGGAAATCGGCGCGGGGAGCGAACGCGTCCCCGCTCCCGCCGATCAAAGGGAAACAACTTACCAAAGGAACAGCAAAGTTGTAACAAGGGGAGCTTGCGCAGCCTCTGGAGGGCGAGATAATTCTCGCAGCCCCGACCGTAGTCTCGAGGCTACCAGCGACAAGCAATCAGTGACTTACCACCTGTACAACCTGCATGCGAGAAGATGATAAGGGGCTGAGCTGTCGTTGTCACGTGATTATATGGGCTTACCGGTGTCACCGGGGGTCACACGTGACCATGTTGGTATAAAATTCTCGACCTGTGCATGCGCAAGAGTGATCATTCAGTGCTTTAAGCACCGCCTCTGGCGGTCAGTAGGGATGAAATAGAACTCTCCCTTCTGATCCCACTCACAGGCTGCCCAGTCCTCATACAGCACAGTCCTCGAAGCTTCAGCGAGAGCCCCTTAACATTTAGGCTGCAAATGAACCAGGCGTCAGCAGATATCCTGCTGACTGATCTCCCTACACTCATGACTGATGCAGATGGAATATTTTTTGTTGTAGAAAACAAATGAGTTCACTAAAATAAAACATAATTTTCTGCGTCTCCTTATACACTCATAGTACACAATAAGGTTAAAAGCCAAACTAGAATTGAAAAAAAAAAAAACAACTAAACAATAAACACCTACAAATGTAAAACAAAGTAAATAAAACAAATTCAAGGTGTATCCCTGTAAGGGGCCCATCAACCATCCAAGAATAAGCTTACAATCACATATAGGGACCTCTTAACCACTTTTCCTCCTCAGTTCATGTTATATGACATCCTAAATTGTAGTTTTAGTTCTGTATGCAGCCAAAGACCTTGAGGATTTTATAAGCTTCAAGCTGAGAGGACTCTTAGAAATGCATTAGAGTTCATTATACTTCTTTGTGAGATCCAGCAATTTTGAACAATTTCATGATTAGCTGTAGCTGCAATTCTAAATATGTCACACTTTTATATCAATGTCATGTTTGTTTACAAAATATTCTTCTATTTATTCCACGCTTGTGGACATAATGCATGAATATGAGCATAGCAATAGTTCCTTGTAGGCTAGGTTTTGTTTTTATGGTTTAAGGACCTTTAAGGATTTTAGGATACCTTTGAAGAGAACTCTCCTGTCTCTTGTTAAATAAGTTAAAAAGTCAAACAAATTGAAGATCTGTAACTGTCACCATAGTTCGTGTTCAATAGCTTACACCAGTAGCACAATGTGCTCTTCTTCTGTAGACACTACTTCAAGATGTGATGTCTTGTTTTTAGATATTGTATTTTTATGGTGGCTGAGAGGTGCAAACGCCCTGCAAATACATAAAAGTGCTGGAAACACAAAAAGTACTCCAAACACAAAAAAGAAGCAAGACACAAAACACCCTCAATGGAAAACTGCAGCAAAGGGTCACTGCTGCAATGACAGAAATGAGTCACAAAGTGCAAACAAGCTGCAAACACAAATGATGCTGAAACACATAAAACTCATGCAAAAGCAAAATACTGCAAGTATCAAAAACAACTCCAAGTTAAGAAAAGCTGCAAACCAGCTCTTGGAAACTTGGATAGAAAGAAAAGGTACGTTTTCCTTTATCTTTTTTAAACACTTAATCTTTTATATTATAGAACAGAGGCATACATACATCCTCAGTAATAGCATGCTTGAAACTTTAATTTATTATAGTAGTTTGCATTTCTGATGTGTCAATTGCTCAATCTGAATACCCTTAATAATAGCTTCTAGCTCCTGCTCCTAGCACCTATTATTTGACCTTTCATGGGGTCAACAGTAAGAACTCGTTGATAGGAAAGGACCTTTGGACTGCTGTGCCGAATTCGGACAGCCTTTAACTCTTAAATCCGGACACACAGCCTTCCAAAAATGAAGGCCAGAGGTGGTCTGACTGCCATTAGGTACAGAGGTGAGATCCTCAGACCAATTGTGAGAGCATATAGTGCGGTTGGCCCTGGTTCCTCCTAATGTAAGACAATGCTAGACCTCATGTGGCTGGAGTGTGTCAGCTGTTCCTGCAAGACAAAGGCATTGATGCTATGGACTACCCGCTTGTTCGTCAGATCTCAATCCAGCACATCTGGGAGATCATGTCTCGTTCCATCCATGTGATGATCCAAGCAGTAAAGGACAGCCCAGCACAGGCAGAAGTAAAAAAAAAACAAAAAAAAAACAGGGGTTTTATTTAACCCAAAATGTATGCTTTACAGAAATTATACATTATACAAATTATAAAGTGTGTTTTTCCACTTTAATGCTGAGTGTGGCTCCAAATCCAGACCTCCATGGGTTAACAAAATTGATTTCCATTACTAATTTTTGAGTCATTTTGTTTTCAGCACATCCAACTAAAGACATTTTAGAGAAATTTTAAAGAATTTTAAAGAAATATTAAAGTATTTCATAAACAAACTTCATTCATTCGGATCTAGGATGTATTATTGTGTTCCCTTTATTTTTTAGCAGTATATATATATATATATATATATATATATATATATATATATATATATATATATATATATATATATATATATATATATTAAATACCGTTACCTTTATATGACAACAATAATATTATTTTCACATATGCTCGTTTATTTGCTCCTCAGCAGACTACTTACTCCACGTGTCTTATTTGCGGCCATTCATTGGCTGAAATCGACCACGTGATGTCTACACTGAGGAGGAAGTGTCGGATCTCAAACGTGCGTATTTGTTTACAGCCGTGAACCCTCCGGCGAAACATTTCCCGGAACATTCCTCATGACTAAATGTCGTCGTTTTGTCTTTAGGATTATCGAGCGATACTCAGCTGGTTGTGTCCGCTTATCTGGCACTTTCTTTACGAAATGCTGTGACGGGGAGTAGCGCCGGCTAACAAGACGTGCTAGCATTTAGCAATGTTAGCTTGCATGTATTAACATCCCTCTGACCTAAGACCGTGAAGAAGCCCCGGCTGCGTGAATATAATATTGAAAGCAAACTGGTTTTGCACAGCTCCCGCTGTCTGAGGTGATTCGTCATCTCGCTGGCAGCGAAGCTAACATGACGGTGAAACAAAACGCAGTGACCTGTCAGAGCCCGTCTCTGCAAAGACAAGGTATGAATGCATAACGAGATAAAAAAAAAGGCTGAGTTTACTTTGTGAGTCAGTGATTAGCATTTGAAGTGCAGTAACAGCAGGTGACTTGTCGTAGCTGCCGTGACTCTGCTTGCACCCATCCTCTTGGTCTCAGGGAGATGATGGTGATAGGAGGAACAAAGAGCCCATGAGTTATGGCCCTGCCCGAGGTTTACTGGGATCCCCACATCCCGCTGCCAAAGCTGGGTCCAGCCCGAGCCAAGGTCACCGTCGCCGTGGTGGCGCTGCTGTGCTTCATTAACAGTTATGACGGAGAATTTGTGTTTGACGACTCGGAGGCGATTGTCAACAACAAGGTAAGCTTTCCTCTTTAAAAAAAACACAACAAATTTAATCTGCCGGTGATTCTGGTTTGCAAATATTGCTATGTGTCAGGGGTGCTTTTATTTATTTTTTTCTTTTCTTCATCTTTGCATTGCAGGACCTGAAACCGGCAACATCTCTGAGCAACATCTGGAGAAATGACTTCTGGGGAAGCAATCTGAGTAGCAACTCCAGTCACAAATCCTACCGACCGCTCACTGTCCTCACGTTCAGGTAATAAGTCCCGCGCATTGCCGCTGCGCACAACCGAGCAAACTTGAAATCTTAAAGCGCCAGCTATTGTTGTTTAATAGACTGTCGCCGTATTGTTCTTGTCAAATACTGTAAGTAGAGAAACCTTGCAGTGAGGACAAACTCAACTGATAACATCTGGTGTAATTCATATACAAGAATCTTTGAACCAGATAACAGCAGCAAGCACAAAGTACAAATCTGCCATGCATGCAGGATTGTGCTTGACGGGAGAGGTGTCTCATCATGCAGTGCTAACAAAGCCGATCTTTGTTTGTTTTCTGGCTCAACAAAAAAAATCTGATGGCAAACAGTTTCATTAGGATGTCTGCTTTCTAATTTATCTCAGGCGATGACACTTGACAAATTACTGTAATCTTTTGATCAAACAGTTTCCCTTGTGTGGAGGTGCAGGTGATATGTTGCCCATTTTGAATTAATGTCACGGTGCTTTGCAAAAATATTTTAAAGCCACTGAGCATTTTCACTTTAGAACCACACCCTTCCCTCCATTTTATTGGGAATTTATGCGACGGACTAAATCAAAGAGGCACATTGATGTGAAGCAGAAGAAGAAAAAAAAGGGGGTACCCGAGGTTTTTATTTTTTTCCCCATATAAAAATCTGAAGACTTGCTTGGGCATGTGTGTTTGGCCTCTTTTAATGTGAAGCCCGAAAATAAAACCTCAGCGGAAGCAGTTACCTTTGAAATTCACCTAATTAGTCAGTAGAACCCACCTACATGTAGCTGAGTCTCATTATAATAGCAGCTTTTTCTTGAAGGCGTCAGAGGTTGCGTTAGAGAAAAATAGTGGAGCAGCAGCATCATGAAGACCAAGCAGCACAGCCAGCAGCACAGGGATAAAGGCATTTAAAGCACAATTTGGCTATAAAACAATACCCTGAGCTTTTAAAACTATACAGAGGACTCTTCCTTCCATTAACTAAAAATAGAAGGAGTTTGGCACAGCTGGAAACCTACCAAGTAATGGCTGTCCACCGAGGAAAATTTAATCTGCTGCACATCACCCTGAATGCACCATCCCAACTTGTGAAACATGGCAGTGGATGCATCGGGTTGCTGGTCAGTGTTGATGGGACCCACATTTCTAAATAATGTGCAATGCTGGAAAAAAAAAAAAGCTGCTAGAAATGGTTTAACTAAACTGCCTTAGAATGATTTAAATCAAAGCTTATTCATATGTTAGAACGGTTTCAGACCTTATAGTCCAACTAAGAGTCTGTGGCAAGATATGAAAACATTTGTTCAGTCAACAAGCGTCTAATCTGACTGAGCTTGAGCTATTTTGCTGACAAGTAAATATTTCACTTTCAAGATGCAAAGCTAATAGAGACATACCCCAAAAGTGCATGTGTAAGTGCGACCGAAGCTGCCTCTGCAAATGTGCTGATGCGAGAGGGCTGAATACAAATGCACGCCACAGTTTTCAGTTTATTTGTGAAAAATCTGAAAGCTGTATAATCTTTTCATTTCACGTGAGAGGTAGGTTCTACTATGTGCTGGTGTAATACATCAAATTCTACACAAATATTAAGAGATTAGCTCTCCTGCTTTTGACTGATGCTCATAAAAGTACTTAACGCTTAAAATGTAGTAATTTAAACAATCTCTACTTTCCTGTCATTGATAAAAATATGGAGAAGTACAAGCCAGGGTGGGTTTATGAAATAATATTAAAATCTTTGGCAAGACAAGGCAAATTTATTTGTATAGCACATTTCAGTACAAAGGGTTGCAATGGCCTAGTCAAAGTCCAGACCTCCATCCAATTGAGAACCTGTGATTACAAGCAAAAACCACCCAACATGAAGGAGCTGGAGCAGTTGTGTAAAAGTCCCTTTGGCAAGATGTGATGAGCTAATAGATCCAAAGCCAGTTGCAGCTGGAATTGCTGCAGATTGTTGCTCTACAAAGAATACTATTGCAAGGCACAGTATGTCACTTAGCAATTGTATATAGGATTTTGTGACAGTACTGCTTGTTATTTTGTACTTCTGTAATTTCAGAGGTTTGGTCTGTGATTATTATTACAGCACCTTAATGTAATGCGTTATGTATACTGCGTTTAATTCAAATAGTTAAAATTACAACAGAATTGGCAAAAAGGGGAAACTTTTTGCACCCAGTTTTCATCTAATACTCTCAACACCTCCCTTTTGTCTCAATGAAGTACGTATGCAGCAAAACCTGAATTGCTAAGAGAAGGATTATGACATTTGAAAATTGGCCTCAGGCTCAACGTGCCTCCCCTGTCTTTACACATCTCTTAATTTGACACCTTTCTGGAAGGAAAGCCGTTTATATAGTTTTTAAAGAGCGAAGCAGATCAAAGCAACGACAACTGCAGCGAGATAATATGACTTGACAGGAACTTTTTATATTGTGCTGTAAAAAAAACCCCCAAAAAAAACCCCATAAAAACATGCAAGGCAGAAGTGGATCCACCCTTGTTTACTGTGGCTCTAAGATCCGTGCCAGAACTCTTCTGCACATTAGCAGCTGCATACCAAAATGCCAATGTGAAATTTGGTTATAGCGATAGCCGAAGTGCTTCTGCTCCGTCTGTACATGTCTTTAAAACACGAAGCGAGTGGCTGATGTTGGTTTTTTTTATTCATGTGATACAGCTGGTTTGAACTCTGAGGAATAAAGACCTCCAAGAGTGAAGATGATAAATTGTTTCCAGAAAGCTGTCAGCAAGATTGTTAAACCGGTAATTCATATGGTGAAATAAGCTGTGTGATTAAGGGCAGATGTCAGTATGGTTAATTTACGTGTCAGGGCTTATTATTTATGAACGGGTGAATAAATTGTACAACCTGAAGAAGACCTTAATGCTTACATTATACAAGGAGAGTAATTCCATTTGTAAGTTTGGGATAGAGAGAGATTTTCTTTCATTTGCTACATAGAGATTGTCACATTACAACCACAAACTTTAAGACGTCTTTGTGGGATTTTATGTGAAAGACGGACAGAAAGCAACGTGTAACTGGGTGGAAAACCCATACCTAATGAAACATATACAGTTTACAAATGCAAAGCAGAAAGGTTGAATCTGTATGTATTAAATCAACCTTAGTTGGTTCTTTAGAAAATAAAATTTCCCTGCAGTTTGCATGCAACTGCTCATCGTCTTTTTGTGGTGCATCTCTACTAATTTTGAATTCCTAGAAACAAAACTTCATGCCCATTCTTCTTTGCAAAAATAGCTCAAGCTCAGTTAGTTTGGGTTAAGGCCATCTGTGAGCATCAGTTTTTAAGCCTTGTCCCAGATTCTCAATTAGATTCAAGTTTGCTCTTTGATCGGGCCATTCTACCACAAGAATATTCTCTAAATGATGCTATTATTGCTCTGGCTGTATTCTTAGGCCTTCTTTCCTGTTGAAAGGTAAACCTCCGCCCCAGAATCAAGCTAGTTGCAGCCTCTGACCGGCTTTCTTGATTTGCTGAAGAAAAGCATCCCCACAGCATGACGCTCCCTCCAAGGTGTTTCATGGTGGAGATGGTTTTAGCTTGGTAGTTTTCCACCACACAGAATTCTCTTCTGCAGCCCAAAATCTTAGATTTTTGTTTGATTTGACCAGAGCTGCTTCTTCTGCATGTTTGCTGTGTCCGCTATTAAGGCTCGTGGCAAGCCACAAGCAGGGTTTGTTTTGGCTTTCATTCAAAAATGGCTTTCTTCTTGCAACTCTTCCCTAAAGAGTTACCTAAGCTGTGCATCTCTGCACTTCCTCCAGGTCTAGTGTCTGCTTCTTTGATTTATGTTCTTCTTCCTGGCTTGTAGATTAAAGTTGTTAATCATATCTTTACTAGTTTTCACATGCACCATAGTCTTTCCATTTTCCAATGATGTATTGATCAGTGGAAGGTCAGCCTGTGCACAGTGTATTCTGTCTCGTGCCCTTCTCCGTAACTTTATCTGTGAGCTGTCTGGCGTGTCCTTTGTCTTCATGCAGTTGGCCTCTCCCTGCTCTATCACCCTGCACAGATGTTTTAACAAAGGCTGCTTTGTGTCATCATTGGGTTTTGGCAATTTCTTTATCAAGTCTTGATCAAGTTTTGATCACTGACGTCCTCTGAGACAGAGGAGACAATCTTGTACAAATGCATACTAAACTAAAAGTAAATCGACGTAACATTTTCCTCTAAGTTGCAAATAACTTCATGCTTTGTGCTGGTCTGTCACACAAAATGCAAAATAAAATGGAAAAGTTTGTGGTTGAATTGTAACAAAATGGGAAAACGTTTCAACGGGCTAATTTTTTTTTTTTTTGCAAGGCACTAAACATGCAAAGGCTGCTCCTGTGATTATCTGGTACCTGTGTCTGCAGACATTGTTTAAAGGTGTTAAGTACGGATAGGTTTGCTTTATTCCTAGCTTTGGAAAATAACAGTAACTTTGGTTTGATTGTCAAAACGGTGCAATCGTTGGTCAGCATCAGTGATGCATGGCTGAACAATTACATTACAGCTGATGCATTCTGTTTCACTGTCTTCCAACCACAATATCTTGTCGTATTGCTTTTAACACAACACTTAACCCCACTTTATCATCACTGTGACTAATAAACATTTAGCATCAGGTTTTTTTTTTTTCTTTTGCTGTTGCAGGTTAAACTACCTCATAGCAGGAGGCCTGCACCCTGTTGGCTTCCATGTACTAAACATCATCCTCCATGCTGTCATATCTGTCCTCATGATTGACGTGTTTGCTATACTGATCGGTGGACTGGACTATGATGAGAAGGGTTGGACATTGAACCATGCTCCAAAGACCTCTCTACTTGCTGCCATCTTCTTTGCTGCACACCCAGTTCACACAGAAAGTGTAAGTAGAATTCAGCTACTTTAGGTTTAGCATTTTTTTAGGACAAAAGAACCATTGAATTAGATTTTTAGAGGAAGTGCTTAACCAATTAAAAAGTCACACAGAGGTTTCACCTGTTACTATAAATCGTAGGTGCAAATGTATGGAGCTAGACCAGTGAAAGCTTGCAATGATATCAAAAAAGAGATTTGGCATTGAAAAATTAAACATTGGAAATTCAAATGGTGAAAAGTCAAACATTGTTAGAAAGTAAAAACCTCTGTTAGTCTCATTTTATGCTCCAGCTATTTTTTTTTTCAATGAGACATATTTTCAGTGTCACTGCAGAGTTCCTTCAGCTACAATGTCACTATAATCATTAGCAGTATAAGCTACTGAAGATAATATTAATAAAAAATTTATATCAATCTTGTGATTGAGCAGCGGTGCTTGAACTGGAGTTTTCCATAAGTTTACTACAGGTGGATGACGGGGAGTACCGGAAAAACGAAAGATCCACGAAGGGGCCTTCAATTTAGCCCCGCCCCTGACGGCAAAACAGTGCCACCTTGTAGTGACATTGTAGCTGCAGAAACCCTGCAGTGACACCGAAAACATCTCTCATTGAAAAAAGCTGCAGCATAAAATGAGAATATCACCATAACTTTTTGACAATGTTTAATTTTTAAATGTTTGAATTTACGTTTGAATTTACAATGCCAGATCTATGTTTCGATGTCATTGCAAGCTGTCACTGGTTTAGCTCCATACATATTTAGCCTTTTCTGTGTCTGTCACATGTGACCTTTATTTGACATTTAATTTCACATGAGCTCAAGTGAGCTTAAACTTATACTCTAATGCAACGTTTAGAAAAAGGAACAATATTTTCTACCTTGTTTGACATACTTCATGGGAATGTCAAATTCTAATTGATCTTTAGGATTCATGTAAGCAGCTCTACATCATTGAGCCTGAAGAAGAATAAATTTTACAGTAAAAATAAGTTTCATTTTTTTTGACCGGTCAGATCATTTAATAAGAAAAGAAGTAAAAGTAGCCTTTTTAAATATTACGTTTATCATTAGGACTGTTCTGACAAATGGGTCAATCTTGGACTCTTGGTGGTTCTACTGTTAAAAGGGTATTTATGCATAATCACCTGGGCTTTCTAGAACTCTTTTCAGTCTGCACGAGGAAGCAGAGACCAGGGTAGTTTTCCGGGGCCTTTCTTTATGTCCTGCCATATCCAATAAAGGCAACCACAGAGCAGGTTTCTAGTAGGATGGTGGTACTTTTGAGGTTACATGAATACTTTAGAAGGGAGGATATTCTCTGCATAATGTTGCATTCAGCACAGTTTAAACTCTTATGTTTATGATTTCCATTAACATTTGTAACTGTAGTATATTTTCAATCACAAATCAGTCAAAATATTATTTCAGGGTTTTAAACGGTTGTTGTTAGAATGCTTTACAGCATCTATTTCCGGAGGAACAAATGGGAACATTAACAAACTCCTAGATTTGGAAATGATCACAGATTTTTAATGCAAAAACAACTGAGGCACTCATGTTACTGCATGTTGAATGCTTTTTTTGCAACTCGTTGCATCGCCTTAATTTGTTAAACGTCTGCTATTGTTAACGTTTGCTCCTGAGTTTGCAGAGACTTTAATCCTGTGTAAGCACTGTAAAAGAAACACAAACTTTGGCGCTAAAGCACCTGGTAATCATCCCATACAACGTTCCTGGTTGGGATGAACTGGGAGTGAATGTGAAAGTCTTCATGGGGATTTATATTTAAAACCTGTTGCTGTTGCACCTTTGCTCACAGTAGGAGTAAGCAACTTTTCTGCAGGCAGTTTGGGGAGCAAAAACCCTTTAGATGTCTGCAAGTGCAATTTACATAAACGACACACAACCGTACTCTACTGTGGAAACCCAAATGACATACCGCCCAGGGAAGATGTAGGGTTCAACATAAATAAGTTCCAGTGCAAAAAGGTTCATGGTAGCGTAGTTCAAAACACACCTTTTTTATTCACACATTCACGTTTGCTAGTTAAAACGTGCCTAAAGATCCAGTTTAATGTCAGTTGTCTTGTCATTTGTAGACATTGTACTTGTTATCACTTTGATATTTGAATTCTTTTTATGGTTGAAAGCTTTAGTTCAGCAACTTAAGAAAATAAATCCTCTAAAAGTGGTCAGCTATTTCACTGAAAATGGATGAAAAGCAGCTAATTTAATGGTAAAGGAATGCATTTTAACCAACGGCACTAGACATTGTGCTCATTGATGCAAAACAAAAAGATATAGGAAACATCTCTAGACTGTTGCACAAAAATACATCATTAAGTATTTTAGCAGCTTTCGCTGGAGAGGTTGGGGTAAAACTTGTAGGTAAATTATTTTAGAGCATTGATCAGTCCTAACTGAATAGTGATGAGTTTTAGTCATGGATGAAAGATGGCACGTCTTTAATCAGGAATGATGAGATTTTGAAATTGGACTTCCTAGTTTTTGAAAATGGGTAATGCACAATATGTTAGGAAACCACTGTGAGCAGCAGCAATCCAGAGAAAAACAAACACAGATGAAACAGTTTTTTCCACAGTTTATCAAATTGGATTCAGAGTTTGACAGTTTCTGTTTTTTTTTCTTCTTTTTATTGAAGGATGATTAATTTCTTCAGTAGTGAAAAAGCTAAAATTGTTGTTATACTGAAGGGTTTTGAAGTGAATCAAATTTATCATTCAATATTGGTTTCTGGCTCCAAGTAATCGTAAAATGACATAATTGCAAAGAAATAGACTTTTTACTTTTTGGCACTTTTCCACTTTGCAACTCTTTTTTTTTTTTTTTTTTTGTAATTCTTCCTGAGTGATGTGTGCTTTAGCACACGCTTACAGGCAGTTATGGGGTCTAGTTTTGGTAAGTTGGTGAAAGTAAAGATGTCCCAAAGAGGGAGAGAAGAACCCGTGGAAAAATAACCCACCCTTCCACCTGCGGTGGTAGTTAGGAATTAGCACGTTTGATACGAAACTTCCTGTATCAGACAGCACCATTTCGTACCTGGGTGGGAAACAGGGGGCATGATACAATCAAAACAGCAACTAAATGACCCTGGCAAGAGCAACAAAGTGGGTGGTGCTTAACAAACATAGAAGGCAGGTTTATCTTTGGACTTTTAGCTCCTCTTTACCGGGGGTCCCAGTAATTGGGGAATATGTTGCATTTACACCTCCATTACTTTCCACCATAGATGTATTTCTTTTTTTTTTTCTGACCTGTGTTTTTCCTTTCAACTTTAGCTTGACCAGCCTCCAGTATAAAGCTCTAAAGCCTGTTGCAGCCTGGATCTGCTCACATTTACAGGCAACAAATAAACTTCTAACAACCTTTATTCCCTATGGGCACATAGCATCCTCAACAAGAAGTCCAGAGGTTTCAGCTCTAAACATCCATTGTGTCTATGCCTGGAACAAAAGCCCTGTCTCAGCTGGGTAACAGAGGGCCAAGGTGTGTGCAGTAGTATGATCTATGTTGGGGTTCTTATTGACCTGCCAGCCACTGTGGTTTTTGCGCTAAAACTTGGCTGGAAGGCAGCAGTCCCCCCCCCCCCCTTAACATTCTCTTTAATCATGCAGAGCAAGGACTGGGTAAGACCTGGGGGGCGTGGGGTGGGAGGAAGGCAGACTCTGGGCTCATGCCTGCTGTATGAATCAAAGCAGGCAACCCCAGGATGCCAGCCATACTGTACCCACACACTGTACACATTACACACAGTAACAGTACGCACGCTGGTAATGAGTTTCCTCACATTTTCATTAAGAAGACATTTTCAGTTTCAACTTGGTTTAGAATCTAGCACAAGTGTTGTTAAAAGTATTTTATATGATTTATTTTTTAATGATGCCAACAATATTATTTTTGCTAAAATGTAACAACTGGTGCTTGTTTTGTGGTTTCTTTTTTTCTTTTTTTTATCTGTATAAGGTGGCGGGCGTTGTGGGTCGAGCGGACCTTTTATGCGCTTTATTCTTTCAGCTCTCTTTTCTCACATACTGCAACGCTTTTAACAAAGGTAAGATATGCAATACATGTGTTTTTCCTTACTTATACAGCAAAACTAGGTTCATATTTGTTACACAGCGTTAAAATGTATAGAACTTGTTTTCTTATGTTTCTGGTTGGGGCAAGTGTGGGTAAAATGAAAGCTGAATATGAAATTTCCTGACATATTTTTGTTTTCTGAAATACAAAAATCCTTTAATTTTGTACATCACAGCTTAAGTGTAACACTTTAGACAGCAATATTTTGGTTTGTGATTTTATAACCTACAAATACAGTGGGTAAAATAATCGTTGAACATGTCAACCTTTTTCTCAGTAAATACAATTCCTAGTGGGTCTTTTGACATGAGTATTTGAACAAGGCAAGGTAAGTTTTTGTAAAGCACATTTCAGTAACAAAACTATTCAAAGTGCTGTACATAAGCAAAACAATAAAGAAAACATTACAGAGGAAAGCACAGTGCAGTGGTATAGTAGCAGCTAAAGACTAAAGATAAACGCATGGATTAGTTCTAGATTTTGAGCCTGATCGGTGGTTACTAGCTGAAGAGGCTGAAGCTGTGTGCTAACTTTTGATCTCTCCCCTGTCGGTCCAAAAATTATTACTTCTGTTTTGTTTTTATTCAATTGTAGAAATTTGTGGCACATCCATTTCTTCTAAGCGCTTGAACTGGTTCTTAGTCACCTGGTGACCTGGTGATGTAGAGCTGTGTGTTGTCTGCATAGTTAGGGTAACTGATGTTGTTTTTTATGATCTGAGCTAAAGGGAGCATGTAGATATTGAATAGGAGGGGACCCTAGAAGGACCCTTGGGGAACCCCACATGTGATTTTTTGTGGTTTCTTATGTAAAGTTACTTACTGACTACAGACTTCATATAATTGAAGGTGGCATAAATGGAGAAATGTAGGAGATTCTAGATAAGGATCTGACGATGAAAAAACAGAGGGAGTTTTCCAGCAAGGCAATTATCCCAGACATATAGCCATGGGAGCTCTCTGTTGGTTTCACAGAAAGAAAATAAATGTGCTAAAATGGTTAATTCAGTGACCTGACCAGAGTCCAGTTTGGACTTAATGGAGATAAATGAACACCGTAGAGCATAGAAGAAGCACCAAGAACCATCAAGAGTTGAAGAATATTGAGAGCATGGACTATCTTGATGCCCTTTAAGGGCTATTTGATACTCATACGTACAAAGTAAAAGCTGTGGCAGCCTTCTCAACACAAAGCTGAGCTTGTTCCCAGTGCAGGTCAGATACTAACAGAACTCCCCCTTGTTGCCGATCCTGTTTTCTGGTAAACATCTCAAGGCATCGTCATGAAGAGGAAGGTGTCTGGTTTGTTTTGGGAACTTCAGAGGTGCATCCTTATGCTTTTCTGAATAATGTGGCTTCATGGGCTTCCTCAAGCCATGATCTCCAATGTGTCCCAAAGCGGTTCACAGCTGAGTGTGAAGTAGCTGGAATGAGAGTCTGGGCCCATGGTTCTCAACCAGAAGAAGGTCCTTCTGGGGCGAGTCAGTCTTCACCTTGAGCGGAGGACACTACCTGTCTTACTGTCTTGTTTTTACGAGGGAGGGTCGGATGAAGCAGGAGATGGATTGGGGCCACATCAGCAGCAGCAAGAGCACTGCTCCAGTCTTTATGGAGAAGAAAGAGCAGAGCCAAAGAGCACAGTTTTTTAATTTACCGGTCCGCTTATGTTCTGATGCTCACCTTTTCGCCTTGAGTTATTGATTGTGACCAAAATATTTACATCTCGGGTACAAGCAGCCAACATGAGATTCCTACCCGGGGTGGCTGGACTCAACCTTAGAGACTTTTACGACTCCATCTCTTGGAGTCATTGCTCCTCCGTATCAGAAGGGGTTAAGGTGGTTTGGGTGTCTGACCCGGATATCACTTGGTTGCTTCCCTTTGGAGAATTTGTTGCCATGTCCTTCCTTTAGGAGACTCAGGGGAAGACCCAGAACTTGCTAGAGGAATTAGGTGTCCCTCTGGACCCCGGATCCCCCATAATTAGTGGGAGATCGTTGTTGGGTAGATGGATGTGAAGGTCCCTACTGGTCCTATTACCTCATCATCTGAGCCTTTGTACACGGACCACAATAGATGGATGGATCGACTTGATTTATGGACTAATTAATTAGCTGAGCTGTTATTAACATATATTGTGTATTTCATGTTAATAGCCCGGTTAGAAATAGCATGAATCTATTAGATGCACACTTGTTCAAATGGGGTCCGTTTCAGTGTTTAAATTGTACCTGGGGTTCATAAACTGAGCACGATCTCCTGTGGTTCAGATGTCAAACAAAGCACTGAAACAGGCAATGTTTTAAAACAGTATAAATATATACAAGATCAAAAACTGTACATTAAAGAGTTTGTCCTGATTTGAATGGTCTAAACATCCAACAATTTAAACTGGACTGATCAAAGTCCAGATGCCAGAGAAGTGCTTTACAAACTGCTGAATCCGAAAGAATAACATGTTATTTCCTGGTTTATGGAACAAACCTGGCTACTGTGTAAATGCAATTTCAACATACATATTTTGTACTAAACTCTCAAGATGTTGTAAAACCTGTCTGAAAAAATATATTGTAGTGCTGAGGTGTATGGATCTTTGAAAGGTGTGTGGGAACCCTGCTGATCGTCTGTAACCGCTGTGGTCTTTGTATCCTCAGGCAGTGACAGAGATGGCAGGTTTTCTGTCCTGTGGGTCGTGGTCAGCCTCGTGCTGTGTGCTGCAGCAATGCTTTGTAAAGAACAAGGCATCACTGTCTTGGTATGAACTTTTTAATAAATTTTTCTGGAGTTAGCTTTGTCCGAGCTGTCCGAACAATGTGAGAAAGAGATTAACCTCTATGGATGTATCTTCCCTCAGGGTGTGAACGCAGCCTTTGATGTTCTTCTGATCTGTAACGTTAATGTGTATGAACTTGGCCACAGGCTTGTCTTCGGGAAGAATCCTCCTGATGTGAGTTAAAATGTATTCTTCACATCTTCTGCCATAAATTATGTCGTCGCTATATAATTACTGTCACATCTCATATATTGCTTTCTATGAAGCCCAAGGAATCTGAGTGCATCGCTGAGGAATCTTTGCTTGTGGCAGACTGTATAATCCTTACTGACAATCGGAAATGTTTTCACAGCTAAGGGAGATTCTTCGGATGGGTTTGCTGAAACGATTGGGCCTTATGAGTCTTGGAGGACTCTCAATGCTCTATGCACGCTGGAGGATCATGGGTACAGGACCACCGGCATTCACAGAAGTAGACAACCCTGCCTCTTTTGAAGAAAACTTATTTATTAGAGTAAGTGAGCTTTTTAAAGAAGGTGGCAATAAATCGGTTTTAAATTAATCACTTATTACTAAATCAGTTAACGGCAGTTTTTGTTGTTTTTTATAATTGTATTTAGCGTTTTCCCACAAAAAAACTGTCTAACGTGGGAAATAAAGATAACAGATTCCCCAGTTACTTGTTGAATAAAAGGAAAAACTGATTCTGTCAAGTTCCAGCACTTTATTAAGGACCAGAGTAGAGACAAAGTAATCACACCCCTGGCTGGGCTGCCACCCATCTGTCTATCTCCTTCTCACACTCTGTTATATCGACGGATCAGAGCAGCCGACGGATCAGAGCATACCCAAACATTTACAGTCTCACACAGAAAATCTGCAAACGTTAACCTTGTTTTTAACCATAGTAAAGTGTAGCCGCCTTCTACCTGAATACAGCTGCTTACATGTTTGGAAGGAGATAGGTCAGAGGTGATTTTAATACCTCAAGTTTTAATAATACCATTAACATCAATCAATACTTTATTGTCATGGGTTGATAGCAGTTATAGATGACAATGAAATTCCAATGTAGTAATAATAAACTTTTCCTTATTACAACAATACTTTGAAACATTTCATTATCAATATCATGTACTTGTGAGTCTAAATCAGCTTCTTTTTCATTAAATGGTGCCTGATGGAGCCTTAGCTTTAACATTTGAACTCACAAAGGACTGTTTGGCTGCAATATTTAGCAGGAGATGATATTTCAATTGTCTATTGTTCACATTCTGCCTATCTGAGAAGTATTAGACCAGCTGAATGGACTCTTATGTATTTGAATGCCCACACCAGGAATATTTCTTTTGGGACTAAGAAGCTTGAGCTCCTGCAGAGTTGTGAGGACGTTTTTTAATTATAAAGAAAGAAAAGTGTCCTAAAAATCCAGACTATTCATGATCAATGTCGTTTCCACATTTTTCAGCAGTACGATCCTGGGACTGTGCAGTCCTACTCTGAGTCCTGGAAAGCAAAACATATTTCATGTGTTTTTTGTATTTTGCCAGTCAGGATAGGTATGGAGAATATTTGTCAAACATTTTTTTTTTATCCCGAGATTTCTAAAAGGATAAAATACAAATGTTTTACAAATACAAGTATTGGATAAGAAGAGTGCATTTGGCACTGAATGCATCAAGGTAATGCTTCACAATGTTGGCTCCTTTGTGGTTCATGTAGATTTCATAAATTAACAAAGCATCAGACAGACTGAAACTTTTTCTAATTTCTTATTTTCCCTGTTAGGGGTATTTGATCTGTGAAAGCTACAATCTATCTATTTGTTGCATTGTTAGAACATAAATGTTAACCAATATAATTTAATGGTTGGTTAGAAAATATTAAACTCCATATTTTTGTAGCTGAACATCGATAGTGGTCGGTCAGTTTAGACAAAATATACCACAGCAGATCCATTTTCTCACCTCTGTGTTTATACTTTTTAAAGTGCAATTAAAACATCTCGCTGTGTTCAGCCAAAGCGGTGGCTTTTCTTAAAACGTTTCCAGCTATTCCAAAGTGTCAGTTTTTTTGACAGAAAAAAAACATGAATTAAAGCTTATGGCTGTGAAATGCATCTTGGTCATACTGGCAGGTTTTCTGCCTAATTGTTGAGGGAATTTAAAGAAATGTTGATTCGATGAAAATTCAGGACCTTGCAAAAGTATTTATACCACTAAAACCTTTTTTTCATTTGGTTTAATCATAACCACTAAAATGTATTTGGTTGAGGGTTTATATGAGAGAGCAACACACTAGAACAGTATAATTGAAAAGACTTGAAAAGAAAAGCATACATAGTTTGCGATAGTTTTTCCAAAACTAAAAATCTTAAGTGTTTTGTGCATTGGTATTCAGTCAACTTTACTCCAATGTCCCTAAACAGAACAAATATACTTTAAGGTTAATTTTGACAGTAACTGGCTTCTCTTTTCTTCTTCTGCTCTCATTTTGCTTCTTTCCTCTATCCTTTTTTTTGATTGGCAGATAGTGAACTATAATTACTACTACTCCCTTAATGCCTGGCTGCTGCTGTGTCCCTGGTGGCTGTGTTTTGATTGGTCCATGGGCTGTGTGCCTCTCATTAAGTCGGCCACTGATTGGAGGGTGATGTGGCTGCTGCTGCTCTGGTGTGTCCTGATAGGCTTGATAAACCAAGCCTTATGCTCGCCAGACAGCCAGAGGAGGAGGTAAGCTAAGCTGGCAGAGCCCACTGATGCTTTCTTTAGATACAGCAAAGTACAGCATCTCATAAAAGTGAGTACACCCCACACATTTTTTGTAAATATTAATTGCATCTTTTCATGAGACAACACTGAAGTTAGGACCGTTTGATACAACAGAATGTAGTCAGTGTCCTGCTTGCTGTCCCCTCAAAATAATTCAACACGGAACCATTTATGTGTAAACTGCTGGCAACAAAAGTGAGTACACCCCTAAGTGAAAATATCCAAATTGTGCCCAAGATGACAGTATTTTGAATGGCCACCATTGTTTTCCTATCTCTGCATTAATACTCTTGGGCCTGGAGTAACTAGAGCCTCACAGATTACTACTGGAGTCTTCCTCCACTCCTCCATTATGACAAACAGGAGCTGCTGGATGTTGGAGACCCTGCGCTCTTCAAGTTTCCATTTGAGGATGCCCTACAGATGCTCTAAAGTGTTTAGGTCTGGAGAGCTGCTCGGCCAGTCTAGCAACTTTACCCTCTGTCTCCTGAGCAAGGCAGTGGTCGTCTTAGAGACATGATTGGGGTTGTTATGTTGGAATCCTGCCCTGCATCCCAGTTTCTGAAGGAAGGCGATTGTGCTCTGCTTCTGGATTTCACAGCAATCATTGGCACTCATGGTTCTCTCAATGAACTACAGATGTTGATTTTTTATATATATATATATATATATATATATATATATATATATATATATATATATATATATATATATATATATATATATATATATATATATTACATTCATTCATTACACACAGACTGAAATATTTCAGGTGTTTATTTCTTTTAATTTTGATGATTATAACTGGCAACTAATGAAAACCCCAAATTCAGCATCTCATTAAATTAGAATATTTCTTAAGACCAATAAACAGAAAGATTTCCACAAATGATGGCCTACTAAAAAGTGTGAACATGAAAGGTATCAGCATGTGCAGCACTCAATACTTAGTTGGGGCTCCTTTTCCCTGGATTACTGCAGCGATGCGGCGTGGCATGGAGTCGATCAGCCTGTGGCTCTGCTCAGGTGTTATGGGAGCCCAGGTTGCTCTGATAGCGGCCTTCAACTCTTCTGCATTTTTAGGTCTGGAGTATCACATCTTTCTCTTCACGATACCCCATGAATTTTCCATAGGTTTAAGGTCAGGGGAGTTTGCTGGCCAAATAAGAACAGGGGCACCATGGTCATTAAACCAGGTACTGGTAGCTTTGGTACTGTGTGCAGGAGCCAAGTCCTGTTGGAAAATGAAATCTCCATAAAGTTGGTCATCAGCTGGGAGCATAAAGTGCTCTAAAACTTCCTGGACATCAGAAAACACAGTGGACCAACAGCAGCAGATTACATGGCAGTGATTTAGACATTAATGGCTGTGTGAGTTATTTTGAGGGGAGAGAAAATACACCGTCATTAACACTGACTACTTTGAGTTGTATCAAAGTGTCGTATCTTCAGCGTTGTCCCATGAAAAGATATAATATATTTAGAAAAATAAGAAAGATGTACTCACATATACAGATACTGTATATGTTGGCCTCTTTTGTCTATAACCTAATTATAATGTGATCTTCATAGCTACTGCAGTTAAAGGTATGCATATCAGCTCCTAATTTAGTGTGACATGGATTTAGTTTGATTTCCTCTCCTCTCTCAAAGGACCCTGACCTTGGGCCTGGTGCTGCTAGTGGTCCCTTTTCTACCTGCATGCAACATTTTCTTTCGAGTTGGCTTCGTTGTCGCTGAGAGGGTGCTCTACCTGTCCTCGGCCGGATACTGCTTACTGCTGGCCTACTCCCTCGGACACTGGTGCTACCGTTGGATCAGATACAAGGTGTTTGTTGTGTCGATCCTCCCCTTATTAAATCGGTCAGCAGTAACAAGATATTACAGTTAAAAGTGAGCTTTACAGTAAAGACTTAGACCACTGACTTTTCTGCTGTGACAAGGTCATGATGTATTTATTGAATTCTGTCTTCGTTCTGCTTTTGTGGGTTTAGTAACACATTGATTTTGAGAGAAATCGGAGAGAGGACTAAAGTAAATGTTACATATACAGGGCGCTTTTTTTGGCACCCTGTTAGAGAAACCTTCAAGAAAATCCATCTTTTATCGCAACACTGGGATTTATCAATGAAAATCTAAAACTGTACATTTATTTCACCAGACTTATTCAGCAGGGAAAAATACCTCATGTTGAGAAATGACTGCTTTTAATACAGTCTTGAATTGTTTTTAAAGCTATTTCATAGTAATATTATGCTACTGCAATAAAATATGAACTCATTACACATCTTTACCAGAGGTGGTAATGAATACTGTATTTTACAGGTATTATTGCTACAGTGTTGTAAAGCTGACTAATCTACTTGTTTGTACACAATTGTTAAATGTCTCTTTTTGTTTTCTTTTTCCCCAGAAATTGACATCCGTCATGCTGTTTGCGTTATTATGTATGTATGTAGTCCGCTGTGCCGTCCGCAGTCACCAGTGGCGCTCAGAACAAAGCCTCTTCTCCAGTGCCCTGTCTGTCTGTCCACTCAACGCCAAGGTAGAGAAAATAAACAAAAAAAAGGTTTCCTGACTCTTTTCTGTTGTGTGTTAGCTGCCAGACTAAGTCCACACACCAGCCTTTTAGTACAAACCTCGTCTTGTTTGCTGATCCTTTTCTCAGGTGCATTATAACGTCGGTAAAAACCTCGCTGATAGAGGAAACACCACTGCTGCTGTTAAGTATTACAGAGAGGCTGTCAGGTATGTTTCTTCACAAGTGACTACGGTTTATAGACCATTAATGGAAGAACAAGAAACTGACCCGCGTTTACATGTTGTTTGTGGCCTTCAGACTGCATCCGAACTACGTCCACGCAATGAACAACCTTGGAAACATCCTGAAGGAGAGGAATGAACTTACTGAGGCAGAGCAGCTCTTGTCTAAAGCTGTCGCCGTTCAGTATGTTGTTCTCAAATAGCATCAATAAACCTCTTACATCACCAAAACCTAAACTGTTATCCATTTTACAAGCGCAGTCATTTTTTTTTTCTTATTTTAATTTGTCTAGACCTGACTTTGCTGCTGCATGGATGAACCTCGGTATCGTTCAGAACAGCCTCAGGAAGTTTGAGGCGGCAGAGCAGAGTTACTGGAACGCCATTCGCCACCGGAGAAAATACCCAGACTGCTACTACAACCTGGGCCGCCTGGTGAGGTTTCCTCAGTCAGCGGCTGCATTTAAAAACACAAAATAAATCAAGTTACAGTGCCTTACAAAAGTATTCATACCCCTAGAACCTTGCAAATGTTGCTGGGTTACAGCGTGACTTCAGTGGGCTTCATTATGAATTCATGTGACTGACCAAGAAAAAAGACAATAACTGCTACAGTAAATTTAAGACAAATGAAAACTAAAAACCTGTGCCAGTGTTCACAAAGATTATCGGCTCTCTCAGAGAGCTCCCATTTTGGCCTAAAAGTCCTACCTAGGAGTCTTAGATTAAGAGCGATTCAGATAGTTGCTGAGCGTGACTTTGAGTAAGGAGAGGACAGACATTTTTATCTCAGTGGGGAGGTGTGGTAACGCTGTCTTTTAAGAGCTGTGATTGGTTGATAATACAAAAAAACACAGAAATGTGCTCCTAGTGATCAAATGAGAGAAATTACGGTCTCATGATGATAAAAACTAGCACAATTTATTGACTGTCACACAGCATCAAATGTTTTGATTCACCTTATTGAGCTCCTCATCTTGGTTATTTTTCATGTTTACCCGCCAGTCAATTTACAATCTTGGTTTATTTGATATTAAGGTAGACTCACCTGTCAGCATTTTACGGGGATTGCCTGATTGTATAAAGTGATCATATTTGGCAAAATGACCGACAAGAAATGGAGAAAAATAAATAAACAAAACAGCAGCACATCAGTCTGGTCAGCTCTGGGAGGAGAAGGAGTGTTGAAAGGTAAAGTGGTACCTGGATCACGCCGCAAATAGGCGAACTTTGAAGCCTAGATGAATGGGCCTTTTTCTCTGTGTGTCTTGGTGCTTTTATGCACCAACCTGGAAAGTGAAGCGCTGCGTATAGCGATCAAAATCAAGAAGATGTTATCACACAAGTGAACTTCTACATGACCATTTAGGCTACTGACATTATCATGCAATACAGAAATACTTTCCCACCTCTTTTATCCTTTGTAAATTTCTACACTTTTTATTCATAATTATCCAAAATGTTTTTATTTATCCTTAATAAAATGACGTCAGGTAGAGCCGCCTTAAACCTGTTGGGCGACTGAAACAAATGAATTTCCCCCTATAGGGATGATAACGTTTATTTTGTCTAAATGTTATAATTGTATGATTGTGACAGAAGTTTATGTGCACTGTTTAGGTGGTGGATCAGCCAATCAGCTCTCTCTGTTTCCATCATCTTCCCTGCTTAAGACAGTCTTAGGTTCACTAAAAAGCCTCCTCACTACTCCTAACATTTTCCACTTTAGGAGCCTAAGGCCTAAGGTGCTTTGTGAATAACTTTAATCTTACCGAGGTGAATTTCTGAGAAAAATCTTAGAATTCTGGAGATTCTACGTTTTTTTCTTTTCCTAAAATAACGTCACTAAGAGCTACTTTTAGTCTTAGGACTCTTTGTGAATATGGGCACTGAAATCTATCGTGTGCATTTATATCCAGCCTTTTACCATTTAATTGGTAAAAGTATCTGCGTAATTTAATCTTGGCATAATTACAGCTTGCTGAGTGAAGGTTTCACGGGTTTGTTGAAGAATAATAGGAAACAAACAGCATCATGAAGACACAAGAAATCACCAGATAGATGGCAGCAGTATGCTGTGGGTATTCTTTTTGATAAGCAGGGACTTGAAATCTGGTCAGAGTTGATAGTGAGAAGGATGGAGCTAAATAAAAGTCTATTATGTAGGAAACAAACAGGCTGCAAAAGATTTGAGGCTGGAGGCGAAGGTTCACCTTGCAGCAGGACAACAACCCTAAACACACAGCTAAAGCTACAGAGTTATGGTTTAGATCAAAGCGTATTTATCTGTCAGAACAGTACAAATTGAAGATCTAAATCCGACTTGATAATCTGTTGCAAAACATTAAAATACTGTTCTCCTCTTATCATCCCATCTTACTCAATTTGAGCCAGCTACCCTAAAATATTACAGTTGTAACTGCAGCAAAAGGTGGGTTACAAAATGTTAAACCATAGGCAATAAATGTCACATTTTCACTTTGGTTTTTAAATGAGAAACATGTGGAGAAAATAAAACATGTTTCCTTCCACTTCAAAATTACTGTCTGTCCTCTGTCTGTCACATAAAACCATAACAAAACACTTTCAAAATGTGAAAGCATCCAAGTCCTGTTAATACTTCTGCAAGGCACAGTATAGTCGATTATGAAAAAACAAAAAACAAATGAAATATTTTAAGCTTTTTCCAACTATGAAAGACTTTTCTAACCGTCTCTCTCTCGGGTTCCAGTATGCCGACCAGAACAGACATGTGGACGCCCTGAACGCATGGAGGAATGCAACGATGCTTAAACCCGATCACAGTCTGGCTTGGAATAATATGGTCATTCTGCTGGACAATACAGGTAAAGACACAAAAAAACACACACAAATACAACTAACATCTTTACCCCGATAAACACTGGAAGGCATTTCTATCTTCCTTTTTTTTTTTTTTTTTTTTGGTGCTTTTCTTAAACAAATGCATGATTTAGATGACTGTCGAAAAGCAGTGTTTTCAATGCAATCTTGTTACGGCATTAAGACACACACACACGCACACACTCACGCCGTTGTTGTTTTCAGAAACGCAGGAAATCTAAACGGCCAACAAGATTAGACCGGAAGAGCAGGAACCACCAATGCTTGAAATTTATGTATTAAAGCTTTTGTGTTGTGAGTTTTGGAGGCACTCTTCCCTGCCGTGTGGAGAATGCTCTGATTTCCAAACGCTCGAGCCGTTTTGTCAGAAGCTGCTCCCGCGAGGGCGGAGTCTCCCAGGAGGGCACTGGAACCGTCCAATCAGGGCGCAGTGTGTTTCCTGATCAAAAGAGGGCAAGCACAGCCAGAACAGCGCCCCCCTCAGAGTTTCCTCTGCCGCAGTTTGCTCCCCGAAACCTCTCACAAATGATTCTGCCCGTCTCCCCAAATCCTGCAGGAAACCATTAAAGACACAAAAAGCAAACCATCAGGGGTCATTTGGAAATGGTGGAAATATTGTTTGGTCTTCACCGTTTCGCTTTTGATCCACGTACGACAAACCAAAGGCACAGAGATGGTCAGATGTTGGCAGGCTGAGTGTGAAGGGCGCAGGCCGTGAGTCAGGAGATGACTACCATTGTTTTGCCCTCTGTCTCTCTTGTCTGCCTCTTCTTTCTTCCTCTCTGGCCAGACATCAGACAGATCTGTGACACAGATCAATAACTCAGTGGGCCTTGCGTTCAGCTGTAATTAGGAGACTAAACCACTCCTCCATGTGTGACGGGGGGGAAAAACAGCTTTAGATAGCGTTTACCAATAAATCAGAGCGGGTCCCTTTGTGTTGCTTTGTGTATTTGTTTTTCTTTTTTTCATTTTATCATGTTACAACAGCACATTTCATTGTAATTTATGAAGATTTTCTATTTTAACCTTTAGACCAACATACAGTAGAGTATAAATTGGAAGTGGGAAGAAAATGAAACATGATTTTCAAGATATTTGACAAACAAGAATCTGAAAAGTGTGGTGTGCATTTGGATTCATCCCTCCTGTAGAACAACATTTTTCTGATTGGAGCTGTTGATAACAGCTTGCAATATTCACACTTCCAAAGACTGCTTGGAGTGCAACAATTGTTGGCAAATATATATTCCCAGAGTTATGAACATGTATTTTTAGGTATAATTCAACCATCTTTGATGCTGAAATATAGTTTTTGCCCATATTTTCTGCACTATGGCTAAAGCTCAGTGAGAATGGATGGAGAGCGTCTATTAACATCAATCTTGCCCCAAATACTCAATGGTATTAAGGTCTGTACTTCGACTGGGCCCTTTAAACACATGAATATACTTTCAACTAAACTTTCATCTCTGGCTGTATGTGTATGGTTTGTCGAGCTGAGAGGTGAACCTTCACCCCAGTCGTAAGTATTTTGCTTTATTCAGCTCCATCCCTCTTCCCATCAAATCCTATCAGCTGCCATCACTGTCATTTATTTTGAACAAGGTATGTTCATGGTGTTAGTTTTCTGCCAAATATAAGTTTACATGTAGGCCAAAAAGTTCATTCTCCTCTCATTTGACCAGCTCAGCATCTTTTCTTACTTGGCTTGCGGCAAGCTGAAAAGGCTGCTCTTCAATAATAGATAGATTTGTAAAGTTTACAACTACAGTAATTCTCAATGAATTAGAATATGGGTTCCAATGAGGCTCTTTTCTCAATTAAAGGTACCTTTTGAAAGTAACAACCTTTAAGCAAAAATATTAAATATACTTTTCATTAAGCCTGCCTTTCTGTTGAAATAAAAAAAAACATCGGTTTGATGTTTATTCTAATCTTGATGTTGTGTTTTCATTATATGCAACAAGAAAATCATTGTTATTAATAGAAATAAGGGCTTTAAAACATCTGTCAGTGATTCATTTGTCTTCATAATGTGTTTACCTGTCAGCGTTACCAGATGCTTTTTTGCTTTATCTACCAACATCAAGGCAAAGAAGAAAACCTTGCATCCTTTACTCACCTCCTTACTAATATGTGTTACTTTAAGTTCACTCATCACATGCATTTCTTCCAAATTATATTAATTTAGAGGTTATGTGACAAAATGTGAAAAACTTCAAGGGGTTTGAATACCTAAGCAAGGTACTCTATTTAAAATATTTTTATATTTGTAATTATATGACTGGGACTATCTTTAAAGTTTCCTTACCGTTGTAATTGTATTGTCTTTTTAAGATCACATGTCTTTGGGTCACATGTTGTATTTAGCTCTTAGACTTTTTCTGATTGTCTTCAAGGTAACCTGGGCCAAGCAGAGCTTATTGGCCGAGAGGCTCTGAAGCTCCTCCCCAAAGACCACACCATCATGTTTTCATTGGCGAATGTCCTCGGGAAATTACAAAAATACAAGGTCAGTCAATGTGGCAAGAAAAAAAAAAAAACCTTGCAATTGATGCCTTTTAATGCATGTGAAGAATTTGAATTAATTTCATTCTCCGTCAGGAGTGGGATTTTTTTATTTTTTTTGTCGCTAGTAGGAACAATGTTTCTCTTTTTTTTTGTTTTCTTTCATCTTCTTTTAGGAGTCGGAGAGCTTCTTCCTTCACGCCCTTAGGATCAACCCAAATGCTGCTGGTTGCCATGGTAATTTAGGTAAAGCCACAGTAATTTGGATTGTGTGAAGACGTAGCCCGAGACATGAAAAATTAGAAATAAAACATTCACCCATTCTAGCAGAAGCAACAACCAGGAGGCTGCTTGTTTTGAGCCAACTGAATTCCTACTGCTGCGTCCCTGTCAGCTTAAAGAAGTCTTGTGTTTGTCCTCAGCTGTGTTGTATCATCGCTGGGGGAAGCTGGAGCTGGCGAAGAAACACTATGAGCTGTCTTTAAAGTTGGACCCCGAGGCTCCTGGGACCAGAGACAACTACAACATGCTGCGGCGCAAACTGGACCAGCTTAAACACAGCGTGCCCTGAGGGAACCCAACAGGGACCCCTGTCTCCCACAAAATACATTTTTCCACCGTTTTGCATTATTTCATCTCACTTGTCCTTCCTTTGATCATTTTGAAATAAAGACCACGATCTGTGTGCCAGGCTCCAGTTTTCCTATTTGTCCTTTTTTAAAAACAGGAAAAAAGAAAAGTTGCACAGTTGCAAATGTTTTGTAGTTTACCCATCATTACAGACCCTTTCATGTACGAGACCCAAGTGCCGGGTACCTAATTGGATTTCATGGGGGTGCACCGGGCAGGGGTGTTGGGTGCCTCTGCTGCTTCGGAGGCCCTTTTGAAGGCCATGTGGACCTGATCCACAGCGAACCCCAGCCCCTTTTCATCTCTGACCCTGTGTTGTGTCAGCTGGACAGAGCACCACACACATGTAGGTCCGAGCTATCTGGTGTGGATTTATTTAACTTGGGCCCTTTTCAGAAGTTTGCAGTGTTTCCTAACTCAAGAGTTGCAACAGTTTGGCCTGGGAGCATTCGCATACACCTGCAGAAAACTGGCTGTGACAGCTGGTGATCATTAGCTTGCTGATGCGCAGTACCTTATATAACACAATATCGTCATGTGACAACAAACTATCATACTTTATTTGGATTTTGCTCAATAGACAAACACATCCAAAACTATGAAGTGGAAGGAAATGGTTTTCAAAAAGATTTCCGAATAATCTCGTGTGCACGTTTTTTTTTTGTTTTTTTTTTTTTACCCCATACTTCTAAATAAGATCCAGGGATGTTTTATCCATTTGAAATTTTTCCATAAGCAACATAGAGAACACCTGATAAAAGTGTAACTGGTCATCTGAGCCCAACATTGAGCTTCTTGGCCGGAGTGCAAAATATTCTTTGCAGTAGCGACCTAACATTGAAGGCTTCAAATGGTTGTGGAAGCGTCGTGCTGTATGGATGCTTTACTTCAGCATGGAAAGGGAACTGGTCAGATATGATGGGAAGATGGATGGAGCTAAATATTGGACGAAAACCTTAAGGAGGAAGCAAAACGCTCTGGACAGACCTAAGCATACAGAAATAGCTGCAGGATGAAGGCAGGTTCATGTACTAGAATGGCCTAATCAAAGTCCAGACTTCCATAACCAGTGGCAATGTTTGAAAACATGTTACTGTCCATCATCTGAATGAGCTTAAGCTATTTTGCAAAGAAGCGGCTAAAACCTTAACCTCTGGATTTTAGTATGATTTTATAAAATCTTAAAATAGATTAAATCTAATTATCTTTTATTGAAATAAATTCAACTCCAGACATTCAGCAATTCCTGCTAACTGCTAAGTTATTGTTACATTATTCCATACTTGTTCTATTGTCATGTCAAAGTGTATATTTGGCTTGAAAGCAGTGATTTTATTAGTTTTATGGTGTCCATAGTGATCCTGGTTATGTTAAGTAGAATTGAAGTTCTTTAATGTTTCAATAACCACCAAACTTTTCAAATTGTCAGCAGCACGTTTGCGAAACCTATCCATATCTTTGTGTTGATCTTTCATGGAAAACCCTAATCAAATACGTTGAAGTCTAAGGTTGTAACATGACATAAAAAAAAAAAAAAATGTGCGAAAGTTCAGTTCACACGAATACTTTTGGAAGGTGCTGCATCGATTTTTATTTATTTATTTATTTTTCCCAATGCTTTTTGTTTCCGAGCGGAATCGCACTCCGAGGTTCAAAAAAACGACCTCGCCTCCCTTACCTCCTCCCGCCGCCTCTGTAGTTAATGGGAGAAAGGTGTCTCTGCTGGGAGGTTTTTCTCAAGTGTCCAGAAGAAAACGAGGGGTCGGCTGAGACAGGAAACCCACGGCCGGTCCTGTATGAAGACGGCTCCATAGGGCAGAGCCTTCAAAGGGAGACGGGGATGATCTCCCCGGGGACTCGCCGTTCGTGTACACACACACACACACACACACACACACACACGTGCTCGTGCACGAGGCCGGCTCCTCTTGAAGATGGTTATGGAGGGGGGGAGGAGGAGGACGGCAACCCCAGTGTGAAACATCAGTCAACAAGAGTGCACCCGGGGTCAAAGTTCAACACACTTCTATTTTTTCACCTGCTTCCTACAGCTCGCAGGAAACTTTTGAAGCCGCGGCGGGCTGGTATGGCTTTGCCTTAGGGGCGTCTAAGTTTGTTTACACATACAGTACAATACACCAGTTGACGCTTTGATGCTTGGGAGATGTTACTGATACGCTCATCGGGGGGTGCCACAGCACACACGACCATCGGTGTCCTCTGCCTGTGACCTCCTAAAAATGCAACTAATGTCACATGATGAGATTTCCTCCTCCGCTCTGTGCTGTTTTTTTTTTTTTGTTTGTTTTGTTTTGTTTTTGCTTTTTTTATGTTTTTGCTGCTTTGATGGCGAGATTCAGAGGTAGATAAATCTGGAAGTACAACAAAAATATACTGAGTTCTTGGCGTATTGTTTGATTCAGGATGAAACCTGCTTCAACAGGACCCGTGTAGAGGTCGGTGTGGTGAAAAGACTTCACACTATGGAGGGAATGCAGACAAAAGGAAGATCAAAAACGATAGGATGGTGACATTCACCGCTAAAGGCTTTTTCCCTTCACATTATTATTCTTTTTTTTTTTTTTTGTCACACACAGAGTAACACACCGCGCTGCCAGTGTTCGATTGGATACAAAACCGATGCGTATTCTATTTATGTACTTATGGATATTTCCTTTAATTTTCTGTGTGATCCTTTTATTCGGCGCCTGTAGCCGACTGTCTGCCTGCACAGGCTGTGCTGGGACACCAGTGGGGGAGCCCACTTTTATCATAATCATTCTTTGAATACCTTTCATTATCATAAAATATGTGAGTATTAAAGGGATGGGTTCACCGGCCCCACCAACATCTTCATTATCCATTCTGACTGACAAAAACCTGCTGTTCTAAGGGAGTGACATTAATAAAAGATGGGATCCTACAGCTTTAGGAAGTCCTCCTCTTCTTCTTTTCCTTTTCTCTCCGCACCTATAACCTGTTCAAATCCAGCACCACGACATGCAATCACGCTGATGAGTTTTGCTCATCACAATCAGCGGATTGGGGTTGGGTTTTATGTCTGATTGTTCTCTGGGAAAACAAGATTTAGTTGAAGAAGAAATCTAGCTTGACTGCTACAAGAAACATTGAGGAGAAAAAAAAAAAGCATTGTCATCCCTTTTGTTGCAGCAGTTTCTTCAATAGAAAACCAAGAAGGAGGGGAGCACTAATTTCAATCCACTGGGGGTGTTTTGGAACAGCAGGTGAGCTAGTTTGCATTTGATAAACACCGAAAGCGGAACCCACCATAAAATAAAGATAGCAGAGTGCGTCAAAACTGCCACGCAGAAAGCTGCCAAAATAATTTGAGGATGTGATTGTCATCGTGAACAGAGTGACGGCTTGAATATGGGTCTTTTCTTGTCATTATCCAAAATATTTGTGTACACATATAAACTTAAGGCTACATTTTTGGCTAGTGAACTTTTTTAGCTTGTGGTGTTTATATATATATATATATATATATACATATATAGATAGATAGATAGATAGATAGATAATTGACAAATGGGTCCTGTGAAGTCGGGTCCATGTGGTCATTGTGACTCTAACCACTAAATCCAGTATGGCTGTCGTGCACATAATACTTCCAGTTGCAGTTAAACAAATGCACATCTGATCAGTTGTATCCCGCAAGGTCTATGTTGGGTTGGTGTTTTGACATCCAAAATGCATATAAATACATAATTTGTGTGTATACACGATGCAACAATGCACAGTGATACACTTCTGTTTTTTAGAATGCTCCAATAAAGCATCAGTGATCAGTTTTAGGTCTTCATCATAGTGATTCATTCATATTCACATTACAAGTTACTGATACCATTAATACTTATATTTTTCAATACCACTAAAGGCAATCCAAGTTCCAGCTTCGTTCTTGTAGCTCCATAGTTATAACCAAACATTGGGTCCAGAATTGCGACCCAGTTTGTTAGGTTAGTGAGGAGGCTTGAAGAAGCCTCGTCATTCTTCATAGACTGCAATATTGAACTGTATAACAACCCTATCAGACTTCTGGAAACCTCCCCTAAAGGATGAAACAAGAAATGGTAGGATGGTAGCAGTATGCTGTATAATCATGTCAATGTCAGTTGATTGGGTTAATTAATTATGTTTGTTCACTAAACACACAAATTCCTGGCCGTTTACCTGCTAAGTATTTTGTACAAGTTTACTCGCTGCATTTAACATCCATCCATCCATCCATCCATTTTCTCAGACTCAGACTCAGCCATACTTTAATGATCCCAGGGAGAAGTTACTTTTGTTACATGCTTGAGAATACACACAATATATATATATATATATATATATATATATATATATATATATATATATATATATATATATAACATGCCTATCCCTTGTGGGGTCATGAAGGGTGCTGGTGCCTATCTCCAGCTGTCAATGGGCGAGAGGCGGGGTACACCCTGGACAGGTCGCCAGTCTATCGCAGGGCAACATTTAATATTTAGACTTTGACAAATATTTGGTGATAACGTCATCAGACAGACACTACTATTTGATATGGTCTTATACATTAATTATTTTTGGTAGTAGAATTTCTATTAGCTATAACAATGTTTTTTGGCCAATTTTCTCCATATCATTCCCTTTGGGTTAGAAAAATGTTTCACTCTATCATCCCAGTATGTTGGGTCAAAAGCACCACTCCGCCCTGTTCCAGACCGATCAAGGCCTGGGTCGGGCCTTGCTTGGCTCCGGACCCGGTTGGCGAAGTAACCCAGATTGTCTTGTTTTTCCCCATCAGTCGGTTTTGAGCGTGCACTGTGAGTTGTTTAAATGCACTCCGCGGTGTGTGCTGCGAGATTGAAAGCCGGCGTGGCAGCTTGAAGTGCACAGTGCAACTACCAAATTGTACATCTGTACGAGTGGCTCATCAATGTGACAGGATGTGATCAAGGGCGGCCCTGTGATGTGTCCGCTGGGCCTCCGTAGAGCCCTCTGCGCCCCTCCCTCCTGCTCCCCCCTAACCACAACAATCCTAATGGGCTCTGATGGGCACCTCCATCTTGCCTGTCTAATTGATGTAAATAGTGCACATTTGAACCCACAATCCTTCCCACCATCCCAGCTGGCCCCTCCCTCTGTTTCTTCTAACAGTAGGGGTCAGAGGTTAGACTGACTGAACGGGCATTAGAATGGCAGTCCTTATTAGAGGAGCAGCTTGTCTGACACCCCAGCCACATCCTTAGAGGGGGACCCAGCCCGTCCGCCTCATCTAGATCATATTACATGACACAACCTCAGAGCAGATACTACCAGTGCACTGCAACACTGTGGGCCACTAGGGCACGGTGGCATTTTCAGATGGGGTCCCCCTCGCCTGTCACAGCGCCTTCCCGATGCCGCTCTGTCCGTCTGGCTCCGATGCACTCTGTCATTTTAAGGAGGGCTACTGTCAGCGGGCATCGGGACTGCCGCGTCTACATGCCCTGGCATTTTCAGCAGCTTTCTCCGCAGCAGAGCTTCCAGCCACCCTCTTGAGAGTCTGTGATGTCGCGGTCAATGATTAATAGTTAGAGATGCGCTGTAAAATGCCCAGTGTGGCCAGATGCTAGTCAGGGCTTTGTTTGATATGATATAATGGACGTCGGCTGCCAATTTGGCTCCCTTACAGAGCCTGGAAGTTCCCCAAGATTGATTCTGTTTCTCTGTAGCAGTACCCCGGGGGCCGAATTTTTGAGGATGCACTCTTGTGAAAAATGTTGCGGGGTGTTATTTTTTCAGCAGAGAGAAGCGCTACGGATGACAATAAACGGTCATGGACGGAGGCTAAAATAATCACAACGGTCAATATAATCCTTGACATTTGCATGCAAGAGTGAAACTGTAAGCCAGTTTAGTATCATTTTATGATCTCTGACAGCAAGGAAAGTCTGGCTGGCTGAGGATGAATCAAGATGGAAGGGAGTAGGGGGGTGAGGGTGTGGGGGGGGGGGTAGGCTGAGATAATTTGCAGCAGGAACCCTGCGAGACTGTTTTGCAAAACAAAACGAAAGCAGCTAGACCCTTATTGAAAAATATAGTGCAGTGAGACGGAAATTTATTAACTGGCACCAGTTAATGTGTGCATTATTCATTTCTGGCGAGCATGAAAAATGATCTAAAGAGGTTTGAAATTGCAGACGCGCAGGCTGACTGCACAGTGGCTGGGCTCGCTGGTTCGTTTCATCCTCTTGCAGGGCTGTTTGGGCAGAGGAAGGTGGAGGGCTAAAGGGGCAGAGAGACAGAGGATGAAGAGGAGGAGGAGGAGGAGGAGTGCAGGCCCCTATTCTGGACAGTAGGTCTTTTTCTCTCCCCCCCCCAGTAACAGCTGTGCATCTCTCACGAGGGGGCGGCAGCAGCACCGGGAGAGAGGCTGCTTGGGACAGATGGACCAGCACCACCTCCCTCACCTCCCACCACCGACACCACTTCTAATAAAACCTCTTACTCTGTTAATGCATTCATCCAGGCATATATGCACTTACTTCGTATGGGACTATGAACATTTTCTTTTGTTCAGTGTTTCCTTTTAGTAAGAGTCTTAGGTAGTAATCTGCACACTGAAAACTGCTGAGTTTACACTCTTGGACCAAGAGTTGGTTTGTTTTAACCAAACATCGGCTCTAAATTCTTACTCGGTTTATTGGACTGGAGGGGGGCCTCATCTTTCTGTATAGACATGCCATTTTTAACTGTACACCAAAAATTACCCTTTCCAAAGGATCAAATGAGAAATGGTATGGTGATCAAACTATACTGTTTTTTTATTTATTTCATTGTCAGCATGTTGTGTTAATGAATTTAATTCACACTAGACAAGTTTGCTCACTCAGACACTTGTAGCATTAGCCTATTACCTGCTAAGTAGTTAGTGCAAGCTAGCGCTACAATTCAACATTCACACTTTGTCCACTGTGCTTTGATGACAAGTTGTATTGGTCAGAGTGAAAAGCCACATTTGTTACATCTTTATGTTTTTTTGGGTTTTTCTTTTTGCTTTTGTTTTTCAACATTTCTTTTGCTAGGTTGTCAGCCAAACTGGTGCATGCTACGTTCGAGTTAGCAGCTATATCTTGACCAAAAAATTGCTTATGAAGTATCTAAAGACGGGCAATTTTAGATTCAATGGTAAACACTTGGAATATATTTTGTATTCTAATTTAGATAGTTTGTCAAATAAAATTCTGATTACACATATTGGTTGGTTCGGTGAATATGTTATTGCTAGATTAAAATCTAAATCCATTTTAACTAAAATTACACTTCAGTAAATCCAGGTAATGGGGTTATTATTTTCAGCCCATTCTTTGGTAGCCTTAACATCGAACCCCACCTGGGCATTTTATTGCCACATTATCCACCCTTTAGATGTCCTTGTTGAAATTAGAAATCAATCACACATAAAGTGTTAATTCTGCACGTGATTCTAGACGTGCCGTTTTGATAAGAAAAAAAGCTGGTTTTGTTCTGAAGGTGGCGTCGTTCATTTTTTTTTTTTTTTTTTTAGCTACGTAATAAATGCCCTGCAGTCCTCCAGCCGCGCACCACTGTGAGCAGATTCTGCACCAGTAAAAAGAGAGGAATCCATGTTACCCTGACAAATGTCAGTTCATGCTAAAATAAAAAAAAATCAACATAAAATGTCAAAGTTATTGGACCTAGCTATTTATTTTCAGAAGTTAAAGTGGTGTGCTCAGATTTATGGAAAATGGTCAGTCCTTCTCAGGATTTACAGTTTGAAAATATAACATTAAATATGTAGTGAAATAGGTTAAACAAAAATAAAGTTTCAGTTTTTAGTATGGTGGCTCAACATATTTTTACTCAGTAGCGCTGACTTTCATTCTCAGAAGAATATAAAAATTGTACTAACAGTTTATTTATAAATAAATACTAAACAAATACTTATAAATACCACAGTTACTTATGTTGTACCTTTGCAACTTCAACCCATTCTTTTATTTAGGCTGGAAAACTAACCCAGTGTTCTGGCTCAAACCCAGGATGGCCCAGTTGTGTTCAATGAACTCCGGCGTGTCTCGGCCCATGTCTGCTCCTCGAGTGGGTCACCAAAACGTCCTAAATGTATGGTTTTGAAGACCAGTCCCGTCATTCTGTCCGACTCTCCTGCAGTAGGAGGTTGTGGGCAGGAGTTGGTGCCAGTGGCATATGGCTTTCCACTGAACTAAACATTCATACAAAAGACAAGCCCATCCGTCATGGCTGTGACCGTATGGACGGAGCGAGCAGGCCCCTGATGAATGGCGTTTAGGACTTACCTGCTGTTAAAACATGCCCTCCAAAAAAGACCCGCCTCCCTGAAGTACATATAACATTTAGAACTGTACCATGCACGTGTGATGGACATCACTTGTGCCAGGTGATACCAAATAAGAAATTTGCCTCCTCAAGCCTTTTTCCAGAACCCTGGGTCAGGCCTTCCTAGACCAATTAATGCAGAGCATCTGTTGTACAGCAGCAGCACAATAGAAAAACTTTTAATTATTTTATTTAATAAGAACGAGAGCTGCTTCCTGCGTGCTCCAGTACCTCTCACTGCTAGAGTGAGCGTGGAATGGGTCTCCTAGATTAGACCAAATTAATCCATTCTTCAGGGATTCTTTTTTTTTTTTTTTCCTTCTTTTCCTGGTTCTGTGGTGAAAAAACCCGGCACGCCTTTGTTCTTCCTCGAGCGCCGACGTTTTTTTCTGCCAAATTTAACAGAAGGCTCTGAGGGTAACAGGGGTCCAGCCCAGTATCACCTTCTGGAGCAGAGCAACTAGCGGAGAAAGACAATCAGCCCTGAACCCTGCTGTCTGCAGCACAAAGTGAAAAGACTCTAATTGGGCTTTTTTCCCCCCCTTTTTTACGCTGCATTTTCCTGCAGGATTGCTGGATCATGAAAAAGCAATTAAACCTCAGCGATTCATTCATTCTAATGTTTTATCCTCTCATTGGTAAAAAAAAAAAAAAAAAAAAAAGAGGCACATTTGAAATCACTGATGTGAGTTGGAACGTATGCTTTAGGTGATTTTTTTTTTCTCTTTTTGTTTTAATGCAGGAGCGACAGCCTTTGGGCTTGGAGGACATGATCGCACGTTTAGAATAATGCAACAGAAGCAAATTGCAACATAAAGATGGATACAGGTACAGTATTGAATGTAAAAGACAAAACTAGAGTGTATTAAGTTTACAAATAAAAAGATTAATCCTAAATACTGTAATATCACAAGATGTAATGGGACTGTAGTTCTTCGTGTTACTGCTAGGGGCAGTGGTGTCCACAGAACCTAGACATCCACTCTGCAGTGGTTGGGAGTCAGAAAACATGGCAAAATAAAATACTAATTTCTAGCTTCTGAATGAAAGAGCAGGTACATACCAATGTATGGCTCACATAGAAATCGGAAATTATATCTTGCTTTTTTGTTAATAGTTTCATTTTGCATTCCCTAACTGCAGTAAAGTTTCAGAGCACCCACAAAATGTGGAACCGGTGTGACTTCAACAGATATATTTTTTTATTTGAATTGGTAATTAAATTCCCATAAATCATGTATAGTAATTGATGTAAAAAACGGTAAGAAATGAATCACCCTCTTTGTTTATTTTTTCCTAAGATAATTATCTGTTTTTTTAGCCCCTCATTAATCAGCTGACATACTAATTACACACTTTAAGGTGTTGTCATTTGCTCAAAAAACTCATTATGATAGTCAAATTGGCCTCTGAATTTAGAGGAACAGTGAAGGTTTCTGCCATGAAATCGGCTAAAAAAAAAAGAATCGGTTTAAAAACAAAGAAAAACATCCAAATAAGGCATGAGCAAGGTGCGAGCATTAAAGTACAGAGGTTTTAAAAAAAACAAAAACAAACAAAAGCTACAATTTTAAGAATGTAAAAAATTTCTACCATACTGTTTCTGTGCCTTAAAGTGCTTTAAATTAAATGCCAGCATGCCAAAGTTTTCTGTTTGGAGCATCGAGTAACACACCATTACCCCTCTCCCACCTGTTGCTTCCAACTTTTACTTTGATAAAAATGGTCCTGCACTGCTTCCCCTTGCATACGAGAATAACACATTTGGCTGTTTGGAAGTATTTCTGGTTATGTAAAACATGTTGTGTGGAAAGCATTCATCAATTTACTGGTGAGTTATTTTAAACTATAATTAGAAAGCGGGAAAAAAAACAACAACATGTCTGTGAAGTAACAAACTGCAGACTCTACCTGACTAATCAAACCACTAATGCCACCTTGGTCTACTTAGCTGTTGGGTAAAAATCACCTTTTATCACCACATTTAGCCACTTTGGTTTTCTCTTAAGACTTTGCACATTTCAAATCTCTTTGTTATTCCTTTGATAAATATACAGTGAAATATAAATATTGTTTTTTATTTTTATTTTTTACATTTTTCCCAAAAACAAAAATGTTTGGACTTAGCAGAGTTCTGCCTGACAGTTTTGTTCTTTTATCCCCTAAAGAACACAACAACCAAACAAAGTACATGGTCTATGCTATAAGCACAATTTACCCAACTTTAATACTTGTTTGTTCTAAATTTTTACTTCAGCCCATGTATCATACTCAACATAAAATTAAATAAATTTTACAAAAAAATGATAATTGCAATACTTAAGACGTTATAATATTTGTGCAGTTGCAGGAATAATTGTAGATCTTCCGCTTTAACTAAAAGCAGTTAGATGATCTTTTCCTTGCTTTAAATATTTGCAATAATGCCATGCAACCTTGAAACAGCAGTACAGAACATGAGAAAATCAAGTGTGAAAATCTGAGTGATAATTGGTTTGAATTGGTTTGAGCAACCTTTTCTAACAATTATGACGTTTTTTTGTTGTTATACGAACTGGTGTTGAATTTAAACAAGATGTCTTTCAGCGTTTAGAATGCAGAGTCTATACATTGTGAATTAGGTCTGTTAACTCTACTCCCTTTACAGGCACAAAAAAGAGGGACATCGGTGGGTGTAACTATACACACACACACAGACACACACACACACACACACACACACACACACACACACACACACACATAACCGTAAAGACTATAGTGTTTGGCCTCGCACGCACTCCTGTTTTCCCACCATGCACAAAGTGATCAACTATCACACCCCCCCCTGACAGCTAGATGTCAACAAGAAATACCTTCATTTGCATCGGCTCTTTAAAAAAACCAGCCGACTTCTCGTTACGCCGGCGACCCACCAGTGCCCCCATAAAATTCACTTTAGCCACGGGGGTCCTGAGACCTTGCTAAATACAGGCCCAATACTGCTGTCAACAGTCCGTCAATCACGAGGCAAATCCTTGTGATTAAACAGAGCTTCGCTGGCCGCTTCACAATGGAGTCGACTCGGCTGAATTAAGCCTGGACGTGCGAGTGCTGCAGAATTATGTCATTATTTTTTTATCTGGAGATATCTACACAAACGTATTTTTTAAATATTTTTTTTATTTTTGCTCAGGCAAGTTTCCGTTTCCGCAAACACGTACATTTTCTTGGGTGCTTACCCGCAAGGTCGATGGGGAGCGTGCACGCCCATTAAACCAAAATTTTGCTGTTAAATTCTGGATATTGAAACATTTTTCATATAATCTCTTGTAGATGCTCGTAGTTTCCTTTTAATCTACGCCGCCTCCTCTGATTTAACGACTGAAATTGAAACAGGGAGCGTTGAGCTGTATGAAGCAGTTTGTGGAGTCATCATGTAAATCAGGCCGCCATGCTAAGAGCATCTAAGCAGGCTGCAAAAGCCTCAGACAGACAGCTGAATAAAAGACAGCTGAAAAGCTCGTCTGTAGTAAGATAAGAGACGGCATCTAATCTGAGTCAGATAGCTGATACGGCCCTGCCACGTCTAAGTCCTCCAGTTTGGTCTGAAGAGGAAGGATTTAACTTAAACCCCTTTCAACATGCTAAATGTGTTTTTGTAATTAAACCCATACAATTAACACTGACAAGCGCGGGTCAAAAAGAGCACGGCTCCTCTGTGCAGATGAGCCCCGGCGAGTGAAAAGGAACACAAGACGAAGGACAAGAGGAAGAAAAAAAAAGAAAGAAATGAAGACGGAGACCGAGCTGCAGAAAGAGTTTAAAAAGAGAGACAGAAAGAAAGAAAGAAAGAAAGAGAACAAGAATGAAAGCAGTGAATGAATGAATGAAGGGAGAGGCGGGGAAAGGAGGGGAGAGGAGGCACACTCACTGAAGCGGTATGGATTTCAAGCATTCAGGCTATAGAGCGCTCTGCGAGTTAACCTCCAGACCACAGTGTTTATTCTGGGACTGTGTTCCAGATCTGGGGGAATATCCAGTTGCCGGACATCAAAGCCTCCGAGCTGTTGGAACAAAGCTTTTAGCTGCTCCTTAAAACCCCACATTAAGTGAACTGGAGCAGCTGTGGCAATGTGTGGCAATATTTTCACTGTAAATACAACACCACATGACAGAGGGTGATGGATTACCAACAGCTAGATCAACGCAGTTTTGGGAGCGAACAAAACAAAAAAACAAGAAACTATTTGAGACAGGATGACTAAAACGCAGCTTAAAACGCCTTAGCAAAGGCACAGTGACGACGAGCTGAATGGTATACAGAACTCACACGCTAACATCATTTCGGAGTTTCAATACATTAAATAATTAGACGAAAGCAACAATATTCCTATGCATGGTTAAAAGCAACTGATTTGTACAAGTAACATAGACAAACATATACGTTTTGCACATGTATTGATTTTTCTTTGCTTCCTGTGAATGCAAATTCCCACTGCTACAGTTTTTATTTGAATGTCAGTGTAACCCAATTTTTATTTTACTTTTTTTAAGCATTTGATCTGTTTTTATTACATATATAAAACGCTCCAGGAGTGTTGATTTTTAATTTGAAAACTCACAATATTCTAACGTGTTTAGTTGGAATTTCACTAAGGAATACTGTCTGGAATTACATAAGTTATATGTGAAAATTAACTGTTTATGCATTGAGCTGTTGAGCAGACTGTTAAGTTGGATAATGATTTTGTTATAGTTTACTTATGTATTTATTTTGTCCAGTTTAATCTAAATCTTTCAATCCTGAATGGATTCAAAGTTTCAGCTGAAAAAAATTAAGTTGATCATTTTAAAATGTAATATACCTTCTACTAAAGCTTATAAAGAAATCATACTGCAATAAGGGAACTTGTTGTTTAACAAAGTTTGACATGAGTAGAAATTAATTTATAATGTTGTTTATTTTGTGACCTGGCTCCACGAATGAAACAACTCAGACAAACTGAAGATTAAAAATTAAAATCCATCTGTGTATTTGTATATTTATTGCTGGAATCAGAATATTATTTGAAAACAACAGTTACTTTAGCATATTTACATGCTTTATTGATTTATATTTAAAGTCTGTTTACTTTGTGCTGCCGATGGTAAAAAAAAAAAAAAATAATTATAAAGAAATTGGAGCAAAAACTTTATATAATTTTATAATTTCTGTTTTTTTCTATTTGGACACACACGCACACACACACACACACACACACACACACACACACACACACACACACACACACACACACACACACGCACACACACACACAAACGATTAAATAAAAAAGATCCTATCCTATCCCCCCAGCACAAACAGCCAGAAGAGCTGCAAGGCTGCCATGATCTTCGAGCGATCCTAGCGTGTGACCCATGTCGCAGGCATCACGGCCTGATGGACACAGCTGTCTTGCTGTAGGCGAGAAGGGGCAAAGAGGGATAGTGAGGGAAACACAAGAAACTAGACAGAGATCAAGAGAGAGAGAAACCGAGAGAGGGCAATATTTTCGCTGTGTGTGTGTCAGTGTGTGTTTAGCGGATGTATTGATCATCCCGTGGCAATTTCTGAGACGTGTGTCCACTCCATGTGGCACCCGCACGATAAAGTTAGATAAAAAAATCCCAACTAGGTATGAAGAAAAAAGTCTCTTTTAGGCACAAAAATGCCCCTGGAAAAAGCTAAATGATGACACCGACCTCTTGAAAACTATGGATGGGGAAAAATGGAACCACACACTGCATCATCTGCCAAATAAACAACCGAAGAGGCAAAAATATCGCAGAATCTCGGGGGAAAAGTCCTGCAAACAACAACTTAGAAAGGTAACTGGGTCAAACTAATCATGTCAAAGCTCTTTCTGATACCTTGCCAGATTCTCACTTAAACTGGACAAACTCTTACATGATGCTAGGCATGGGCCGATAACTGCTTATCATGCTTTAACGTCATTTTACTGACTTCCCAGAGAAAATGCTTGATTGCAGGGAGTATAGAGTAACACAGTGTTCCTTTCCCCCCACACATTTTTCTGGGCACTGCCGCTCAGCAGGCTGTAACAAGGCTCATGTAGAAGAATATATATATATAAAAAAAATCTTATTATAGGAATTATTTGTGGTCATAAGACACAAACTATGGAACTATAGTCTAAGTGTTACTATTAAAGTAACACTTATTTAAAAGCTACGGTTTGAACAGCAGCCAGAGCAGATAGCCTGCTTCCAGCTTCTGCATAATAAGCTCTTGAAAATTTCTATTTCATGTTGTGAGTTGTTCATCCGCACTTCTGCATAACTTTGTTTATACAAAGAAATAAACATTTGTTGTAGATTATTTTCTAACTGTATTACTCAATACATTATTTTTGCCACAGTGGGAATAATGTCTTTTTTTTGTAAACCAGAACATGTTATACGTTTTAGTTTTACATTTTTGTGTGTGTTCTAACCAATCATGGTATTTTATTAAGATCATGGCATTTCAAAATCTCACTCAAGAGACATTCCTGTTTTAAAGCCTTCAAAGTGTGTTTTCTGTAGCTGATATGCAATGTTCTATCTAGAGACCACAATTAAAGATCCAGCAACACATCGGAAATGATTTAAAACAAAAAAAATTATAAGTTTCTGAAATTCTTTTCTGTTATAAAAGGTGCAAAATCTTCGGACAATACCACAAGATCCTGATTTTGTAACATTGGCTAAATCTGTTATTTTAAAATCTAACATTTTCCCCTAACCTATGGCAAAGGGCACCAAACATGGGGCCTCGCAGAGCCCAGCAGGGCCAGACAGGGCTGGGGAGACACAGGGCGCGTGTTAGGAGCAGAGGAAGGGGCCACTCGGACCGGAGGAGAGCCACCACATGGACGGGGCCACAGAGAGAGCCTCTGACACCGCTCACGCTGTCACAACGCTGACATGTACATACGCAAACACTTGTGCCGGGCTGCAGACACAAACCGATGCGCGTACGCACACAGACACGGCAGGGCCGAGCCAATTAACACCCTGCCACTGCACAGATCATATTCAGAGCAGCGGAGGAACGGGAGGGCATATGTGGATAATCATACATGCAAATTAGATCAACAAGAGAGGCATCTAAATTCAGAAAGCGACTTGTGACAACACATCAACGCAAAGCCTCCTGCTTAAGGCTTCCTTTCGGTGAGCCTACCTTCCGTCGAGCTTATAGTTCAAACGGATGCGTTTTCAACAACTCCATTTCCAGAGAGCCAAAGCCTGATGGTTTTAGGTGTATTTAAAAATTGAAAATTTTACAAACTTAAAGAAAAGCCTGAGCTTCTGTGTTAACGGGACGCACGATGAAAGGCAGAGAGAGCACCGAGGAGCATCAGGTAGAAACTGCTGCTGCTCTTGAAGTTTGGCTTTATAACCAGGAGATGGCAACATACCTCTGGCTGATATGCCGTCCCGCCTGGCTGCTCATTTATGTTTTTTACGTCCTCACGAGTTCACCTGGTGAACCGCCTATGTATCAGTCCTTCTATGCATTTTATTTACTTGTCCTTACTTGCACAGCGCTATGTGATGTCGCGATTCTTGAAGAGATTAGATGAATTATTCATCTGGCTCGCGGATTTGACCAGTGTGCGGCGGCGAGGGAGAAGCCGCAAACATCCCAGAGGGTTGCGTTTCAGTTCACGCGGCTTCACAGGCCGCAGATAAAAAAGACATGATAATGGTCGGACCGTGCTATTCTCAAAGCCCTCTCGCGGCTGTGAGAATGAGCTGACAGCTCTCTCTGAGTTCTTTACCATTTCCTCCCTTCGCTGTATGACATTTGTTACATAAGCAAATGGACAGAGACCGCAACGGGGTTTCCGACGTTAACTCAGGAAAAAAAAAAGCAAAGAAATCAGAGTCAGTCCTGACTAATGTCGAGTGAGAGCCTTTTCAGTGAGAGTGTGCGAAAAGGGAGACACAAGTGAGGGAATGGTAAATGAGTCCCTCTGTTACAGTAGAAGTGTCCCTGCTACACAAACGGGCCCTGATCCTCTTTACCCACTACTGTCACTTCAAACAGACTGGGCCAAGATGAGTCTATTTGCCATAGTAAACAATTTAATATTTGATGTACAGTACAGTAAGCTATCCCCTCCTCATGTTCCTCCCCCTCGCCTCTGTTGGTCTTCTTGAGCATGCTTAAGTGTGTGTGTTTGAACGTGCATGCTTATGTGTGTGTTTGTGTGCCCAGTAGGGTGGGGGGTGGGTGGTGGGGGTGGGGGGGGTTGCTGCTGGCATAGTCAACGAGGCTACAAGAAGCAGCCGGAGCATCTGAGAGCATGCATAATCTCTCCAAGAGATGACGAATGAGAAAATACAGTAGATGCTAAGTAAACACTTGTAGGGAGATGCGGTGGGCTTTATTCTGTTTGCAGAAGCAAACGCATGCTTTCTACATGTGCTTTCTGGCCGGCGAAGCAGTTCGGCTTCTGTCTGGCTGGATTGTGCGGATTTCTGCCGTCAACAAAAGTGCTTTGAACCAAAAGAGGAAATCTGGGGCATTGTTCTAAGAAAGAGACTGTATAAATGTTTTTAGGAGCATAAACAAGGACTGAATAACGATGAGAGGGATGTATCCATCAGAGATTTGTGGCGTATTTCCAAACTTGGGTTTTGTAAAGCTTGATCCTGCCTATACCAATGTTAGCCAATTTCGATTTCGCTTTATGAACTATAATCAAAAGTTTTCGAAGTTTACCCCTCCAGCTATTTTTTTAAATGGGTTTCACAGTTTAAAGGGGGGCATATCATGCTCTTAATGCCTTACTTTTCACATTTAAATCATTCAGTTGTGGTCTATACAAACTGGAACTGCAATGCTTTGGTATGAATTCTTCATTACTGTTGCCCCACAGCCTCTCTTTTACCCCTGCTCTGAGGTGCGTCTGAGGTACCGTCTCTTTAAATCTAAAGGAGGCATATCACACCCCGCCCCCCTTCAGGTCACAGGGCATTCTGCTCCACCCTGTTTGGCCATTTTTGTAGTATGCTTAGGGGTAGTGTATTGAATTGTGTGGGTTAACACACACATCAACCAAATATTTTCACTTATCCATGTGTAGCTTCAGCATCCTTGAGCGTGGACTACGAAATTGCAATGAAAAAATAAAAATGGCAGATTTGTTAAAGTGGTAAGTTCAAAGTCCATGATCTTGTTTATCAGCTCCACAGCAAGTGCTCGGGATAACTGTTCAAAAGATATAATAGGGAATAGAGAAAACTGAATGCCTTGAAAAATATGACCCACAAATAGTAATATCTATGCAGCACCTGGAAAGACTACATTCAGCTTTTCTACACTCCCATAGACTCAACAAAATGCATTTAGAGCTAAAAAGAAATAGTGAATAAAATTTTCATTCAAAACAAAGACAAGATGATTTGGAGTTGATATTATGTATTTGACATCTTGCATTAGTAAACAAACTAATTCAATATTTAAAAGTCACAAAGGTTGATGCAAACTGACCCTCTGTGGCAGACAGCTCTGCTACGTTAGAAAGAGTCTGGTTTTAAACAACTAAAACTGCAAAATGGTGAAAGAGGTCATATGGCTATCTAAACACATACCTTGAGCCCCATTTACACTACCCTTTTTTAACCGTGCCGAGAACGGTCCGAGCTCGGTAACTGAGATAACTATCGAGTGTAAATGGAACGCAAACTGAACTGAACCGCGCCAGACACAACCGAACCGTGCTAACTCTAGACCAGTTCGATGGGTGGGCTCGGCCCAGTTTTTCACTGATTCGGTTCTCTGATAACAAAGAACGCATGAGCAGACCTGCGTCATCTCCTTACTGTCAGCTGACTAATTTTGCGGTTTCAGACATTCATAAAAATACTAGCTTCCTTACCTTACCACACGATTTCCAGTGATGATTCTGCTTAGCTGTGTGATGAACCTCAGCGTCTGTCGTTGTTTCCTGCGTCTGTAAGCCCTGATTAGACTATCGTTTGTCTTATCCACTTCCCAAAAGCTAACTCTGTCAAGTAAATTCACCAATGGTCGCCTTCTTCGCCTGAGTCTCCGCAAACAACGAAATATCACAATTATAACTAAACATAACTTCCTGAATGTTATGGGCACCGCCATTTTCATTTGCTTGATTTCCTCCTTCAATCCAAGAGAGCAGTAGTACCATAGATCATCACTAGGAGGCAAGGAAATCAAGTAACCGAGATAGCGTGATGTGTAAATGGTCATAAGAACCAAGCTTGGTCCGAACTCGGCATGGATCGGTTAAAAAAGGGTAGTGTAAATGGGGCTTTAGCCTCTTATCCATGCAGTGTTGGGGGGACTTGGTGTCTGTCTGGCCTTGCACACACTCAGTCTATCCTAGAGAAAATTTAGAATGGCATTGCTGTTTTTGGACCGTGGGAGATAGCCCGAGTATGTGAAGTGAGACCCATGCATGCACAGGGAGAACATACAAAATCCATGCAGAAAGGCCCCTGGGCAGTGTGTAACCCAGAAGATTTGTGCAACAAGGCAACAGTGCTAAGACCTGTGCCACTCTGAAGCCCTGAAATGGCTGGTAGCCACCAAAGTGTAGCTATTTGTTGACGCAGCCGGAACAAAGTTTCCCTTTAAATAGTTTCTGACATGTGTTGTGCTTCATTTTTGAACATGTCACTGATACTGAAAATTGCTAACTTTGAGTATTTTTCTTTCTGTAACAACTGAAGGAACAAGGGGGCTGTTGTTGTTAGGACCGCATTGTAGAATTCGCTGATCAGTTAAATATTTTTGAGTTTCCAGCTGAAAATATTCTACTTTCAGTCACCGTCCAATTTTCTCCGTGCATTTCTCATAAGCATCGCTGTAAGTGTGCCAATTCTAATTTCTGTGACGGACATTGACGGTTGCCGTTGGTCTGGAAGAAATTCCTCATTGATGTCAAACTATTATCCCGATTCTCTGTATTTTGGGGCTCCGTGCCAAAGATGGCCCATGTGGGGAATGTGGCATGGCCAGGGGGTAGGAGGCAGTTTTGATGGCTGAATGGTAGGAGCTACGAGCAGAACAATTACAGCAGTCACTTACCATCACTGTGTCTGGTGGAGGCAATGGCACAGTGGGACGCCGCGGGGCAAGAATGAAGCTTTCATCCAGCTGGTATCACAAGATCAAGATGGTCATGCCAGAAATGACAAAACAATATGCTTATACCAGTGAAAGTTGCTGCTTGTTTCTTTTATTCTTTTTTTAAATAACGGGAACTCATAGATAAGAGATTATGCGGACTCACCTGTGATTACCCCTTAACACAATGTTTAAAAATATAATTTCTTTTTATTTATCGTCTTGCCTCCTCAAATTATTCTCTGCCTCAACATGTGTTGTTTAGCATCTGTCAGAGTTTTCAGAGGGTCCAGCACCAACATGACAAACATTACATGCTGACAGTGCTGATATTTTGTCAGCTCTCAAAGTAAAATGGAGCATCAAACAGCTAATGAAAGTCTTTTGGTCCAGATGGAGAATTTGATGGGAGTGAAAAGCTAAAAAAAAAGGAGTTGATGTGCCAAAATAACCACCCACAGACACGGCCATTCAAAGGCATGTGTTTACACGGGCATTAGCATATCTGCGTGTAAAAAACTTATGTAAATCCACACAAACACAAACACTGAGCTGAGGCAGCTGACCGCATCTGCCCCTCGTCCTCAGGTTCAGCGGTGGCCACTCCTGCAGCCTCACCTCCCCTTGTCACTTCTGATTCTCATGGTAGGATCCATCATCTGCTTGGCAGTCTGGGTGCCAGTCAACTGGATCCCGGGGGACCTGCAGGCGATGGGAGCCCGGAGGCAGTGGGCTGAAGCCTCCCCAGCCTCCCCAGCAGCTGTGTGGGAGACAGAGAGAGGTGCGGCACAGATGTGGGAGTCTGGAGCCAACAGAAGGTACGGCTGATTTCGGAGTCGGCCATGTTTGTTATTCCACCTTTTCCTGGGAGGAAGAAGCCCGGGGCCTTGATCTGGCTCGAAGCTAAACACTTAGCTTTTGTTCCCCAAAATGAATAAGCGCGCAGAGAACGAGGCATTAGGGAAAAGGAGGAGAATAAGAAGAAAGGACTTGGGGCCAGAGGAGAAATCCGGTCACCAAGTGCAGAGTGAGGTTGGTCATTCAATACCCCGCTGAAGCGGAGGCCCCGTCACAGAGCAAGAGCCCTGCCTTTTGCTGACGTTTTAAAAAGCTACTGACAATCTCTGCGCAATTCAAATCTTGACAGGGAAAATGTCAGAACTGAAAATATTGCATAAAAATGTTGACCTTAACAACTGTTCTTACATTCAGCGATTTAAAAGTATTACTATAAGTATACTATAACTATACTATATAAATAATATAATTTATTAGAGCAGAAGATCTTGCGATGTTTAAACAGCACAATATTTCTCAATAAAATGAAGTACCGATGATACGGCACTATCCACTCACTGTTACCTCTGGTAAAGTAAGCTATCATCATTACTGGTTCCGGATATGAAGATAAGTACTTCGACAACCAGTATGTATGTTTAAAACTCTTGTTTTTAAGCAATATAAAAAGTGGTTCTTCTGTTGATCTAACAGAACTAACAACTTTTAAATTGTGTAATGTTGTCTGAGGTTAGGGGTAGGGTTAGGGTAGAAAAAAACTAAATAAGAAGAATTTGCAAACACAATACTAAAGCTCTTTAACCGATTGAAGCTAATAACGCTAAAGCTAGTATCTGATTTGCATTAGCTTGGTACCAGCGCCAAACTTAGGGGTTTTTCAATTATATATTTTTTTCTGGATAACATTGATCACATCTCATTCAAAACACAAAATATTTAGTTTTGTCAAACTTGGACTGGATTAAGACCAGCAGACCCTTCACGAGAACCAAGAACTGTGTTTGTTCACTCAGTGTGGCAACAAAAAGAATAAAGTTTATTCTTTATCAGGATATTTCACACACAAAAAAAAAAAAACGGAGACAAACTGAATTGCATAACTACTCAGATGTTTTTATATAGCATGACAAAGTTTTGCACAGATGACGTGTTAAGAACAAGCAGCAAAAATGAACAAACCAGAGCTGCAAGAGGAGAACATCACCCTTTTCTCTCAGCCCAGGAGAGAGGACACCTTTCTCAGTTCTTGAGGTTCCTGTTTAAGCAGTTTCTGTTTACACTGAACAGAGATTCATTAAAAAAAAGTTTCATAAACCTTGATTGCATTTGTAAAAAAAACAAAAAGAAAACAAAAAAGCAAAAAAAAAAAACAAGGCCTTTCTTGCTGTTAGGACCACTAAGGAATTAGCATAGCAAAAGCATAAATAACACAATGTAATAATAATCAAATATGGACAAGGATATCTCACACTGAATATAGATCTGACATGAGCTCTGAAACACAGATTTTGATTTGTGAAACCTTCGCTATAATATTGATAAAATAAATACAGATATAAATACTTAGAATTTCCATAATTACTGCAGAAATATCTTGTTGTCTCATGAGTTGGATGCATCGTTACACCCCTAGTTCGAAGGGATAAAAGCCAACCATAAACAAACATGGCTCCCCCAACTCCCAGCGGAGCCATGTGATGAATAGTACCAGTCAAAATCACCGCTGATGCTCATAACCCGATTTTCACAGGGAATTTTGCACAACTTCATTTTGTAGTAACACTATCCACCTTGTAAAAATGAACACCCTCTTCTGACAGCACAAGTGAGAAATGGGATAGTTTTCCCACTGAGTTCCCAGATGTAGGATTGCCATTGTATTCACACACCCGGTGTTAGCCCAAGAAGACTCAGTCTACGCTTTGCAGAAAAAACAAGCCTGTGATATGTAAGAGGTGGCAATGCGAAGCCCTCGGTACAAAGTGCTTGTTTACACTAGAGAAACCCCAAAAGGAACATTTGATTTGAAATCTGACATCCTCTTCTCGTATGGCGTTTAAAAAACCGTCGTCCCACTAAATATTTGGGTTCCCATGATATGCCTGACGCTAAGTAAGGCCGTGCGTGTGCGCGCGTGTGCACGCGTGTGTGCGGGAGTGTGTGCATGTGCAGTACAGCGGAGCAGAGTACATCTGCAGCGGTAAGGAAACAGTCTGTTAGCATACAGCTTTGACAACTCCATCAGGCCAGTCTCAAGGTAGCTGTCAATCACAACAAATCGTCTCATCCCCGAGCGCTGCGAGGACCTCTCTCCACTACTACACACATGACAGGCCCCTACAGCTCTATTTACCCATGCACACTCTCCCAGCGCCAATGATTTTGTAATTAGAAAACAGCAAAAGAGGGAAAGGGAGAAGGGGGCTGCGAGTAAAGTAAGTCGGTAATAAGTTTTGGATACAAAGCAACTGAATGGCGTCCTTTCACTCGCTACATTGGCATTTGAAGAGGGGGTTTGGCACTTGCATTGAAGAAAGCGAAGGCATTCTCATTCACTCACCCATTTAGCGAACAATATAGGCTTGTGTGGCTGCGCGCGCGCGTGCGTCTATGTGTTAAGGTGGGGGTGGAGTGTAAGAGTCTCACATGCAGACTTGATTTGCGAGACTCATTTTCGGCTAAGTATAATTAGATTAATGTGGCGATGGCATAGCTCAAAGCCAGGCCCTCTCCGCTTCCATCCCAGAGCATATGAATTAGCTGCTAAACACATCTTTATTCCAGGCAGAGAAAGCACTGGTGTGAGTACTTAGCATATCCTTTATGATGGGGAAAGATGTTAATTGTGTCCCATTACTTCTAAACTGTTTGCTTGTTGTATTAATCACTGTGCTAATTGATGCAGAAATAAAATTGTTGCCACAGGCGCAGAGGGGAGCGAACCAAAGTCAGGGATGGTGGATGAAAGATTATCGTGCCGAACATATGGGGAAGGCTCTGCTTTGAAAGTTTGTTCTATCTACCCACAAGCGCTGCACGGGCCTGTGAGCGTTGCAGTGAGCCGCATGAAAGGTGAGGTTTATGCTGAATGGAGCAAGACACGCGCGTTGGCTTGTCCCCCCCCCCTATTTAGCATGGGAATCTTTTCAACAATCTGGAGAGCTCTGGCAAATTAGCATTTTAAAGCACGGCTCTCGTTTGTACAGCAAATGCCCAACGGTTCAGAAAGCAATGCACTCTGTAATTTTCAGCACACGCTCTTCCTTGTATCACGTGTACCTCTGAATAGCTATGTTTTGTAGGTGTAATTATCATTGTTCTCAATTTTCTCCTGAATGCCACAAAGTGTGACACTTTTCTGTTTTAAATTGAAGAGGTGAAGTGTACTATATCGATGAGAAGTCCAAAATGATCAAGTTCCCCACACGTCCATGGATTATTTAACACTGTAAATGAAAACATCTATTTTTTTGTCCTGTTCTTTTTCAACTTCTATCATATATCAGTTGCTTTATATTCAGAATTATTTTTTGTTTTTAAGGTAACCCTAACTCCATCAAAGAGTACCTCTTCAAACATTTTTTAATATGAAATCTAACAATGGCCTGAAGTGGAGTTTTGTAAAAGGGGCCATTGTTAATGCACTTGAACCTAAACGTGATGTTTGAGACTTTATTAAATGAGGCTAATATGTACTCCCTTTTATTCACTTTATGGTGTCTCAAAGTTTTAACCCACCAAGCATTTAAGAGCAAGATGCAAGAAAGTGATGGTCCCAAAGGTCCTAAAACCACCAATTGAGATATCATCAGTTCATTTGCCTCAGTCTAAAGCAAACTGTGAAGCGATGACATTTTTCTTCATATCAACTGATAAAAGACTTCATACCTTTTACATGCCTTGTGTTTAAGTTGTATATGAATGTACCTGGCTTAAAGTAAACTATCCTTTCCACACATCACGATCAGCTGGAAATGCAATCTCCAGCTGATCGATGCTGCCACAGAGGTTTTGGGTGAGTCAAAAAAATAAATTATACAGCTTGAACTGTGCAAAAGTGCTACACAACAGTTGCAATAATGACCTAATTCATCTAACTGCATGCCAGATGCCTGACTGGCTCTGACGGCAGCCCGACTTACTTTCTGATTAACTCAGCAGATCTTTACCCTTTTTGTGACGCTTATAATATGGATAAGATTGAACTTGCATCCCCAGATGTTCAGGTGATAGAAGGACGAGGTCAGGGAAAACAACACTTCCAACACAGTAGCACTACGAAGAAATTTACCCTTCATCCCATTGTTGGAACTATAAGTGATGTAAGTGATACAAACTTCATAGCTGGGACAAGACTTTATTTCTCAAAATGCACATCATTTCTTCAAGTTTCCAGCCTTGTTTTGTTTTGACTCCAACATCAAGTTCTGCTGAAAAGTATTTGACCCTCTCACATAGTTTTTGTTTGTCACACCTAAATGGTTCAAATTAGAAAACAAACGATTGGCTGAGTAAATTCAAAAAGCTGTTTTGAAATTCTGATTTTCTTCATGAAAGGAAGAAAGCTTTCAATGCTGACCTGAGCCAATAATCCAATCGGACTTCAGTGAACCACAGGCTCGCATACGAAGCGATAAGAGGTTAGGATTATGATGTGTGATAATATTGTTGTCACTGTGCAGAGATGAGTGTGATTTTTATTATCAAAATGAAATTGTTTGTCAACACAAGTGTTTTTACAAGCTCGAAGACTTTTGCCTCTACTATCTTGACCGGACAATTCCAATGACAAATTAGAACGAGGAATTAGATAAAGAAGAAATAGAAGATAAGAAAGATAAAAAATATTTTTATTTATCCAAACATGTAATCCAGGTTATTGGCTATTTTTTCAAAACACTATTTAGTAGCCTCACTATCATATATTAGTCACTCAAGCCCATTTATTTTTCTTTATTTTGGTTTGCCTTTTTTTATTTTTGGCCCAGCATACTGGGATAGGGTAGGACTGGGCAGCGAACACAGCTCATGTTCTTTTTAACCATGCTCGTCAAACGTGTAGGAAGTTTAGAAATGGTTTCATCTCACAGTACAGGTGTCTGAACGGCTGGCACAACGATCAGTAAATTTGTGCCGAAACGCACTAAACTTTCCTTTTAAGACGATATTTAAAATTCAAGGCATTTCTGCACGACATTAAGGCGAGTCAAAGGATTTGCAGGTGCCAAGCACAAACACAGAGGACTTAATGTGTTGGTGTGTGCCTCGCTAACCGCCGGTGCGAACACGGCATAAACACAGGCGGCCATTTAAAGAGCCGCGGGCCCGTAAGGAGCAGGCGATGAATGAAGAGATTCAGAGAGGACTTCAGAGGCCTTCGCTGGTCGACCAGCCGCTGCCTTCAAACCTGCTGTGTTTTTGTATGCAGATTCCCCTTGTCAGAATTCATTTATTCAAAGGGGGGCTATCTGAGAGCGCGCGTTATGAGACAAAAATAGTCGCATTCACGTTCGTCTGGAAAAAAAACATTTGGAATGCTAATGCCATGAGAACATGCCGTTTATGTGGCCGTGTTTGTGTAAGAATCTGATCCGCCGCTCCCCGGCCCTCTGGCCTGGAGGCGCAGTTCACATAGACAGGAGAGTACTGATACCGCTCGCAGAGTTCAATAGTCTAAATTTGCGCTGGAAACACTTTTTTTTGTTGCTAGAAACACTTATCATTGGCACTCGCTCTATGCAGCCGTTTGATTCAATAGCCAAAGCAAGAAGGGGAAAAAAAAATCGATATTTTCCTAAAAGGTCTTTAGATCATTCCGGTCTTAGAATTGCATCTTTGTTTATCAAAATAGATGTCCATGGCGATGATTGCAAAATTGCTAGCCCTAACTAAGAAACGATACATCTCCAGTGTTTCACAATAGATTGGACCATGGCGTCACAAATTTGGTCTGTGTTTTTCATGGATCTTTGTACCCGTCTCCCTCTCTCTCTCTCTCCCCCTCGGCACTCTCGGGCTCTGCACAGGTGGTAGAAGCTTCCCCGGTAGTGTCTTTCTCGCTCCTTTTTGTTCCCCTCCAATTGCTCTGATCGGGGAGCTGTTGATGGTGATGACAGTGCTGGCTGTCCATTGATTTGCTGTGCCCCCCTGGTTGTGAGTTCACAGCAGATGACACTCTTCCTTGGGCTTTAATTAGAGCTGCCCCCATCTTCTCTTCTCCCTGCCCTGGATGTGGTTCGGCAGATGAACACAAAAAGCTCCCACAAACAAAACTCCCTGCTAGGAAATAGCCAACACCGGCCCTGCTGTGGCTAGTATTTAGTGCCTCGGCTATAAAGCTGTACGAGAAAGATAGGTTATTTTCTGTGGGCAGATGCATGTATTTGTAATCCTGAGCAAAATAAAAAGAAGCCCTGCATATGAACCGCATTGCATAATTAGAAATAAACTGCACTGTACCTATTTAATAAATAGATCCTCAAGTGTATATTTCTAAAAAAAGAGAACTGCAATCTAACTGGAAGAATGGCACATTTTGTTGATGCTCATATCACCCATGTGGCTTTGTCCTACACCCTGCTCAGCCATAAAATACAGAAGCCCCAACTTACCATCTGTCCTGGATGTGAGCCACTCCAAACCTGCGCGGGAGAGTGGTGGAGGAGAGAGTGGACAGACAATCCGTGGTCTGGTCAGGGACTATTATCTCAGTGGTCACGGGTCCTTGCACATATTTCATGGTTGCTCCCAGGGTGTCTTCTCACAGCTATTAGCACACTGTATTCATTTGGAGCACTTGTGAGCTGCATAACGCTCTTTCACAGCTGAAAGACAAATGGAATACGAAGCACGAGAGATGAGAGCTGAAGGGTCGCCATGATAAACAGGCCATTCTGCTGCGTTTGGCTCACAGAATATATACCGGCTGTTTCCCTGCTTCTTTTTCTCATTCACTCTCTGATAGGGTGATACATCTTCAACTTAAGTGAAGACACAAGCCAGGGTGGGGGGATCGGAGTTTTTTTTTTACTGCATTTCTATTTAACCCGCTTGTCTTTGTTGCCCTAAAAAGAGTCCAGTCCACTCACACTTAGTTTGTAAACAGAATCCACCCCTTTGTAAATTAATCCCAGATTCAAGTCCCTCTGTGGTGTAGCGGGCACAGTGTGCATCTTTTTAAAACGGGGAGCTGGGTTTCAATACCTGTTGTGCCAGGTAGGTCATCTGCTGTCCAAACTCTGCCAAGGGTCTGTGCAAGTTGTAACAAGTTGCTGTGGAACAGCAGAAAGGACTTACTTGATATAAATACAGCAATTCAATTTTCACCAATAAACAAAAGACCAAGCAGACACGCAAGGTTAAAATTGGAGGGAAGCAGGGTTACAGAAAGTTTGTTCTATCTACCCAGAGCACCGTTTCATCAAATGTACAAGGTAGGTTGATATGTTGGCACTACAGGAAACTTACCCAGACAATGGTCAAGAAGAGGAACAGCCTACAGGTCCGTGGTAACTCTGGAGGAGCTGCAAAGACCACCAGTTCAGGTAGGATATTCTGCTTTGCGCTCCTTAAATCTGCCCCTTAGAGAAAAGCCCCAACAAGACTGAAACCACTGAAATTATTACCAGTCCCGTAAACAAAGTAAACAGAAGAAGATGCTCTTGTCACATGAGACCATGATTGAACGTTTTGGTCTACCTGGAAAATGTTATGCGTGTGTAGACCTAACACTGCACATAAGTCTAAAAATACTCTTCTCAGTGAGGAACATGATGGTGGCAGCATCATGCTAAGGCAACGCTTTTCATAAATGTCAACAGGGAAGCTGATCGGAGTTGATCGGAAGAAGGATGGAGGTAATTACAGGAAGAAAACATGTTAGAGGCTACAGATTGCTTGAAAATATGACGGTTTACCTTCCAGCAAGGCAAAAATATGCAGTTAAAGCTACAATAGCATGGATTAGTTTAATGCAAATTGATGTTTTACCTTAACCCAGTGAAAGTCCAAGCTTAAATCTAGTTGAGAATCTGTCTCAAGAGTTGAAAATTTCACGCATGCCCTCCCTCCAGTTTTAAGGCTGAACGCACCAGACCATCCGAGCTGTCCGATCCAACGGAAAATTGCGCCGTATCAATTAGATCTGGTTGAAGTGAATGGAGCCGGGGGGACTGGCTTGCTGTTTTCTGCGGCTGTACGGTGTAGCACCGACCAAGGGAGACCCCTGCTCTGTCTTGGTCCGAGCTACGATGCAATTTGATGGACAATCCATAAGTCAGACAGGAAGTGAGACACTTTTGGACACATGTCCGCCTTTGACAAAATACTAAATAAAATCTCCAAACCTCCACACCGTCAGGTAAACTGAATGTAAGGTAAACGAAACACCACGTTTGTAACAGATCACACACAACTCAATAAATAAGCAATAAAACATTTCAATAAATGATTACCTATGATAGGAGCTCAGAAGTATAACAAACAGATAAGAAAGTGAAACAGCGATCAAGCACCAACTATCGCTTCACGTTTACTGCCGGGATGTGATGGGCAACAGTTCGATGTGTCGATGGCTCGATGTGATGGGCAGCAGTTTTAGCCTCTTTGTGTGCAAAGCTGGTAGAGACTTTTGATGCAATGTGTTTAAGGCTCGGGTGAGAGAAGGGGTGGGTGTAAAACTGGTATCCTTCATAATTTGGCAGCAAAGTGTTGTGTTTTTCTTAGTGTCGTAGAGTGCACATCATGTTTGTAATCAGCTCGTGGTAATCAATTAGCTTAAATTTCTAATTCAGTGGTAAAGTCTTGATTTAAGTGTACAAGTTATTTTCAAAACTACTGTTGAAGGTCCTAACCCCAAATGTAACGGAGTCGTTCATTCATTAAAATTGAATGATATGAAGTGAGCTGAAAAACAGGAACTACTGTTGCTCCTGAACGTCCTAATTCTGTCATTGCCTTAAATCTGCTCAATAGACTAATACATATTTGTACGGATACTCAGAAATAGATCTAAAAACATGTGTCCACATGTTCAGACTCTAAAACACACATGCTTGACTGCATGCTTGCAGACAGGCACATAATCAATGCAGTCTTATAGCAGAGCTGACCAGTGGGGGGGCATGACCTACCAGGTGACCCATGCATGTCTCCACTAGTGCCACTTCTTGCCTGTGAGTGTGTGCGTGTCTAATAGTGTAAAAGTCAGCTGTTCATCCAAGCAAGCGCTGTATATTTCAGTTTTAAGGCTCAGAGGTGCGCTGCCGGACGCCGCATAGCAAAACAGCATCATGGCGGTAATGTGGCGTTCGGTTTTCATAACCCTTTTTGTTTCACGCCCCGAGTCATCCTGCCAACTCTCCGTAATCTGGTGTCAGACCTTCACTCTGGAGTCAAAGTTTAGAGTTTAAGACATCCTGATGACATTAGTGGAGAACTAAGTGGAAGTCCAGTCATAAAGCCAATCAGGGGAGTCCTTGTTGGGTCTCGTAAATCTTCCACTTTGTAGGGTTACTGGGAGGTCTGGGAAGTGGAGATTTCCCACCCATTATTTTCAGGAAACCTCAGACAACCTCCCCCTGAACCCAGGTCGTGGAGGGTTGTGACCTTGGGACGGTCATCATTGTTGTTTCAGTAACTATGGCAATCAGGCTCCCCAGTGCTGGGAGGCTCACACCCTACTTGGTACAAAGATGCAAGTCAGTCATAGCGGGGTATAACATTAGTCAACTTTCTGCTAAATATCCATTTTTATGGTGAAGTTCTGTTGAAATTTAAAAATCCTAATGATTTTTTCAGACTTTGCATTCACCTTGTAGCATATGATTCTGAAACCAAATAACAGTTCTTCTCCAAGTCAACGTTTTTATATTTTCTGTGTAACCCTTGTAAAAGAAAATGTTTTCATTCATTCACATATGAGTTTCCATTTGTAAAGTTTTCTGCAACAACTACTTTTTGTTTTACCTTATCAAATATTGTCAGTAAATATTTTAATACATAAGCAATGGGTTCACATTTATTAAGTTATTGTAAGGAATGTCCCTCTAAAGTCTGTTTTTTTCTAAAAGCTGAACTGGCAAACAAATGTTTTTGGTTTATTTTTATAGATATCATTTTGTCCCAAAAGATTCAAAACATACTTGTGAGTATAGGATTTTACTTGTTACCCGTTTTTAAAAGCCAGCTACCGACTCTTCTTTGTTGGCCTTCAGCAGACTTCACAGTTTGACTTTATCTAAGGTAATCATACATTTAGTTTCATTGCATTTAATTTAGAAATTGTCTTTTTAACTATGCTTATCTATTGTATCGTTGTTGTGATTGATGGCCTTTGATACCAGTTACCAGTAAGGTGATTTTAATGAAATATTATTTCTCTATTTAACTACATTTACTTTTACATTCTTCATTTTTATGTTTTATGTTGGTTTCAGCAATTGTATCAGGATTTCAGAATACATGCTTCAAAATAGTGCATTTTCTGCAGCACGTCATGCTTACCCTGTGTGTAGTCGAACCCATAAGACAAATATTTCTAACCCCATTTAACAGCTTAGAATCTATAATAAATTTCTATATTCTACTCACAACCTACTTTAAGGAAAATGTATTTATATTACTGACTACATAGTGTCCATCAGCGTGAGACCAGTAGTTTAAGTCTGAACAGGGGTCCTAATTAGTCATTTTAACTGATCCCAACAATGAGTTAAAACTAAAACGACTGGACAATAGAACACAGCTTTCAGGAAAAATACTACTGACTTCAATCATATGTGAGGTATGAACATTTTTGTCTATTATATAGCATAATTCATGAAAATATTTGACTGCAATGACAAATAGTCCAAATGTATGGGCAAAATAATCGCTTGATTGTAGGTACAAAATGGAAGTAGGAAGGGGCAACATGGTGAGGCTTTGGTTGGAAATGACGAAGAACATTTGTGGAAGGACAAATTCACCTCAACAGATTTAGGATATATTTCCAGAGGGAAGCCAACCATCTCTGTCTCAGTGAACGGCAGAGCTGCAACAACAGCCTGGTAGCGCGGGGATAAGCCCTCTGACAGAACATTAAAAGGTTTTCTGAGTCTCCTGAGGCAGGTACCTACCCTGAGACGATTAGCTGGCTTCCAAGAGGTGGTCTTCAGGGCCAGAAAGGCTTTCTTACTGTGTGAATCTCTAACAACTAACCCTGAAGAAAGATAGAAGGAGTAACTAAAGACTAATCATGCTACGTCCGTCTTCATTCTGAAATTTTGCATGCCTGTTATTTCGTTTATTTTGTATCGTTCACCTTCGGTTGAAAAATCCAAAGCAAAAACACAGCAAAGATGCACCTTTCACCTCTAACCCCTTTAAAAAAGTTTTTTCCCCCCAATATTTCAAAGCCTCTTTTTTATGAGTTCTGTTCCACTTCTAGTTCCTGTAACAGCCATATAGGCCATGCCAAATGTGCCCAGAAATAAGCCGGGCCACCCCACTGTCTCTGAGATTGCCCACCCAGGAGTCTGGCACACGCCACAGTGAGCAGGAGGCCCTCTGGATTACAGTAATACACAGAATCTCATAATGGAAAGCTGCCGTGCACATTTCCCTCTCCCCGCCCTCATTGTCCACACTACCAACTGCACAATCAGGATATGAGAGTATGTTTGCACTCGTTAGCATCTCAGGGTTTGTCGATGCCTCACTTTGCCCCCCTGGATTGGTCCTTACTGCCTCTTGGCTTCAACATGGGTTAACGTATTTAATAAAAAAATATATTTTCAAGACAGAGAAAAAAAACATGACTATATCACTAAATATAAAACCAGCTTAGTAAGTGCTTGAACCTTTACCAATGATTATCATGATTTATTAGGGGCAGTTGAAGTCACGGGTCACAAGGAAACAATGACAAGAACAAACTTAACCCAAGATACTACATAAACAGGACCTACCGCATGCTAGACAAACTTTGCCACTTTCCCCGTCACTCCATAATCACCAGAAGCTGTAATTAATGGCCCGGTTGACCTACAGTTTAGGCCAGGGGAAAGGAAATCCAGACAAAGTTGAAAGCTATTAAGAGGAAAGGGTGGCTGAGAGGAAGGCAGTCAGAGATGCTGAAGGCTAGAGACTATTTTTTGTCAGGCTATCCTGGATGCCTAACAAAGGCGCAGGTGGGCCAAAGAGAGCAGAGGCGTGTTTTGTCGCGGGTTTAGACCACCAGGTTACCGCAGACTGTACATAATTACACCACAGAGGTCATTTACTCCTCTAAGTGGCTTGCTTACCAGCCACTTCGGTGAATTCACGCTAATCAGGCTTGTGCTCCGAACAATGGGCCATGTGTGCATCTGGGTGCTGTAGGCGGAGCAGAGGTAACAAGAAGACCACCACTGATCAACATGGACAAGATGTTTCGAAAAGGGCACACAAAAGGGGGGGGGGGGGGGGTGGGGGCACAAGGAGAGGCCAGAGGTAGACAGACGGACCAGGAAGGGTCCGCTGAAGTTGCAGGGAGGCACGTCTTCAAGCCTATATTTATCCAGGAGGTTCAAGGGGGGAAAAGGCGGATACAGTGACACTTAGTACGGCTGTAGAGCAGATGCTTTCTCACACAGGGATAAGAGGATTGGCAAACTATAATGAACCACGAGTCTAATGCATACAGTCCATCTTAATTAGCTTTCTACAAGTAAATCAAGAAAACAGCTTTGCCAAAAACTGCCAGTGGTTTCATTTAAAGTGCCTTGCAATAGTCTTGACGCCCCCTTTTTTTACATTTTGTTACATTACAACTGCAAACCTCAATGTATTTCAATGGGATATCCAATTGACCAACTCAAAGTGTAATTTAAAAATGGTTTCTTTTTACAAAAAAAAGTCTAAGTGGATAGGCAGGGGTATCCAGCAACCCTTATGCTAATATCCTAAATAAAGCTCAGTGTAACCAGTTGCTATCAGAAGTCAGCAAATTATTAAATAGAGTCTACCTGTATGTAATGCCATCGCATTTACATCACTCCGCTTTCATCGCATTTTGATGTCGCAGCATTTTTCCAAAGTGGATCCATTTAGTTTTACCTCAAAACGCTACACACGCAACACAACAAAGTGCAAAAACTATTTAAAAAATCTGCAAATTTATTAAAAATAAAAACCAAATACACATAAAATATGTACATAAGCCTTTGTTAAAGTACTTGGTTAAAGTACCTTGGGCAGCAGTCACAGCCTGACTTTCACAGTCAGCTCCTGAAACCACTAACATACCTCTGCTATGTTTGTTGTTTGCATGAAGGTATTATAAATCAAGAAAAATCAAGATGTTCCTCTGGGGTTCAGCTGGCTAAGTCTGTTTCATTCATATGGAGCACCTGAGTTCAAAGCCCAGTTGTGTCGCGAAGGGCAGTCGGTGTAAAACTTTTTCCAAGTCTCATTGCAAGATGCAAACATTTACTGTGGTGATCCCTGAAGAAGAGAGCAGCTGAAAGGACTCACGTCCAGATGTCAGGAGCAGGATTTATTGACAAATCTCTTACCATTTGGCTGCTGTCCTCATACCTCCTCTATAGGGTAGTTCATTGTTATTGTTTTGATGCGGGTTTGGACCGGTAGGCAAAAGGCGAACACAATGGCGGACGCAAACAGAGAAACTGACGAGTTCTCCACATATTTTTCTTCTTTAGATAACGTACTACAAGATCGTTTTAAGAGTAAGTTTATGGTTGATGGTATCATATTGCCAGATCCACACAGCAAAAGCCTGAAGGGATGGAGCGAGTCTGTGAAATGCTGGCCAAGGGTTTCGTACTGCGACATATACAGCTGCCTTATAAACACGGCAGGCCAGTACAGACGAGAGAGAATGAAAGCCATGAAACCACTGGACGGCTACAATTATTTTATATCGGGAAAAAGGCTCCAGCAACGCCATGAGGGATTAAGCGGGTCAGAAAATGGATGGATTGATGGATGTTGTTCACACGTTTGTGCAACAGCACAAAGCGGCGTCGGACACAGGCCGCGTTTCAGCAGAGGCCCGGTAGGTTAAAAAAACATTTTTCACTACGGATTATTTAGGTGTTTTTGTCTTATTAAAATGGGTGGCGGTGTCGGCGACATTGCAGGTTAAACACAGAAGTACTAGCGCTCGTGACGGGGCGCTAGTAGCAGCAGCAGCTTCTCCGGCCCGTGTAGTGTTTACGCAGCAGCTGCCGCCGTTGTCTGAAGCAGCAGTAGCGGCTGCTGCTTCAGACAACGGCTGCTGCTGCTACCGCTTCTCCGGCCCGTGTAGCGATCGCCACCTCCCCTCCGCCGCTATTTAAGTAGAACAATGATTAGAGCAGAATTAAGTTGTATTTACCGGAGATGAAGTGTAGACTGCAAATTCTGTCGTGTTATGATGGCTCCCCCGGTCCATTGGGATTGTCAGCCTGCGCTCTTTTCATTGAAAATATCCATTTCTTTCTTCGTCCTTCCTCCTTCGGTAAACGACAGAAACGTACATCCAACGATTTAGAATGCCTCTGTGTGCAACCGGGAGAACAACAAGTCGTAGGCATTGTTTAGATTCCAAAAATAAACTAACTAAAAGTACGCTCTAAATCACCCATTTTGTAATGATAGTAGACGAGGGCAGCTCTGTTTTTGCCTACCCGCGGGACCCGGATGTAGCGCTGACGTCACGCGGGACGTCACGCGTGAACCACCCTATAGCTTTCATCAGACCAGAAAATTGTGTTTCTTCTGGTCGGATGAGGTCTGAGGCACATTTCCGCAAAATTCAAGTGGGCTACCAAGTCCATGATGCCACTGATGATGGTCGACCTTTTAGATGTTTTTTTCTGGAGTCTACAAGTGAACACTGGAGCTAGGAATAAGCTTTTTTAGCAAATCTAGCTATTCTTTAAAGAACTCACAGGCCTGAAAAATAGATTGAGTTAATTGAAAAAGAAGCAAAGAAGCCTATGGTTACTCTGATGGAGCCATAACTCAGGTGGAATCATTTATTAGAAAACTGCACAAATTGGGCATTAATGGAAAAATGGCAAATAGAAAGCCATTATTGCAAGAAAGTCATATAACGTATTGTTTATTAGCCACAAATGCATGCAAGGTGCACAGGAGGCTTGTGGAAGGCGGTCAGCACAGATTTGATCGACATGTTGAATGCTGTATGTGGTGGGAACCTAACTGCTTGTCATCCTGAACACACGAGCCCCACTCTCAAACACGGTGGTGGCAGCGTCATGCTGTGGAGATGCTTTTGTTCTGCAGGGACGGGGAACCTGAAGTTTACAGACCTATCATGAACGCAAACATGTGAAAGGCTGCAAAGGACTAAAGACTGGAGCAGAAGTCCAGCATCCACTAGTACAACGATCCTAAACAAACTGCCAGAACTAAAATAGGATGGTTTAGATCAGTGGATTCATTGATAATTTGTTGCATGACTTGAAAACTGCTGTTCACAGATGTTATTCATCCGATCCAACTGAGCTTGACATACTTTGCAAAAATAGACAGAGATCCCAAAACTGTTTCATTTGTAATTGCATCAAAAGGTGGTCCTACAAAGAATTGACTCGGCAGCGCCTGTTAAACTTTTTACGGTTTAAATTTGTGGAGAACTGTTGAAAAATATTTTTGCATTCTCCTTGTTCTTCCAAATAAAGCATGACTTTGTGTTTAATTTGGGGTTGTAACCTGATTAGTGTAAACAAGATCAAGGCATAATAATACCACTGCAATAATAAAGTATAATTTACAACAAAATAAAACTCGTAAATTAGGATAGTAGTTTTTGTTAGAAATGCACTACTGCTGCAAGAAGAACAGTTTTGAAAGAGTTTGGAGGATCTCACATTTGATACATGCGTTGCTAACAAGCCAATCAGTCAGCCCTGCCAACAGTAGCAGTGGAAGCACAGAGAGCCATTAAAGGCCTGGCCCCCGCAACAAAAACAAAACGTATCCACCTGAGACCACAGAGGGACAGGATGCAGGCTACTTATAGCAACCCAAAACCGAACCGCATGAATAGCAGGAAAAACGGCTCAGTACGGGAGCCGCGCCGAGCCGTTTGAAGTGCGCCACCTCCAAACTATTCTGATAAGCCACCCCTGCATCTTTTGAAGACGGCTCTTCCTCCACGGTCTCGTGTCCTGTTGTGGATGAATTGTTTCCTCTTTCACTCTGTCTCTATTTTCCTGCAGAAACTGACACTGTTTTATTGTTCTCCTGGGCCAAATCCTCTCCTCTGCGGAGCAGGAGGGAGAAGACTCCTCGCCGCTGTCCTCCCTGGTTCGAGGCGGACAGTAAGGCACCGACAGGTGATGGAGGAGGGGCGGCAGAAGGATGACCCCCCGCTTATCGTTACCGTTTCCTCTGTCCATAAGATTGTGACCCTTGCTTTGCCCTTTTGCCTAAGAATGGACTGCGAGTGTAATTTATCACTCGTAGCTGCGTGATGTCAAAGCACAAACACGACACCAGAATGGGGGAAAAGAGTGACATATTTTGTTGTTTTTTGGTGTGATCGTAATGGTTGACCTTGTAAATGCAAGAGATTTATGGCCTTTCTAGGGCGGAGGACTATGCACCTGCCTCTCTACAGAGAAAACACACCAGATAATTTTTAAAAAAGCCCCACATTTCTACATTCAGACTTTAACTGTGATGTAATTATATCAACATCAATATATTTGGCCATGATGCAACCTTGAATATAATGGAAGAAGGCCCTAAAATGAAACAAAATATAAATGTTTCAGCTGTTACAGTTCAATGTATCACATCACACACCTCCTGTGGGTTTCGTGAGGTTCACGTTGCAAGCCTGAGAAGAATATCTTTGTATATAAAATATTTTCACCTCCAAGCGCTGTAACCGAGTATTATCTGTGCAATCTCGGATGAAGCTACAGTATATGCGCGTCCTTTGACTCCTGTGGAGAACAAGAGCTTACTTTAACACTCAATATCATGGAACCTAACTGCACTTACCGATTGTTTGGTTTTTCGCCTGTGGAACAAGTTTCTGTCAAAACGTGTGTCGTCACGTTCATCCTGATTGTTCTTGAGATTATGAGGTTCACTTTCTGAAACATAAAATAAAGAAAGATTGATTTTGGGGGGAATTGTTGTAGAATGCCATTAAAACTAGTTCAAAATTTCAAGGATATCAGCAAAATATTATCTACAGTGGTGCATCTGATTCTTTTATTATCTCTCATCACTCTCTTTGTCGCTCTTTCATATTACTGTGTTCTGCACAGCGTCTATTGAAAGCGCTATCTTTTTCTTTTGAGGTTTTAGCCAATAGTCAGATCAGCACTCCTTTTATCAATACTCTGATAAATGATCAAAAACAGAATGAATGCCTACAAGAACTAAAGAAATATTACATTCGGGGCAGATGAGGTTTCATCAATTACACCAAATCCTCCCACCTCCAGTAAGTAAACCATTTGTGTTAGACATTGATGTTGATTGGTCAACTTCCTTTCTTTCCTTCAACCCTCAGAAACCTGTCTGGCCACTTCCACTCATTGTAAGGATCATCTGTTGTTAACTGTGCGCTCCTTTCTATAGCACTTTGAGAAATGTGAATACACTTACAAAGTGAGCAAAGCATACAAACACGTCTTTCTTTTTAAGCAATAGCTGATACCGGATTCAAAATAAATTTAGCAAACATGTAAGAAATAAACTGTCTTTAAATTTGGAAATTCTGACTTTGTATACCAAAAGAAAAATAATCAAAACCGTCCTGGCCTGCTGTCAAAAAGTAATAGCTTCCCAAACCTAATAACTGGTTGTTCCAGTGGTTGCGTGAGTCCCCGCTTTTGTGATATCTGGTAGTGAGCCATCTGCATCACTGTGGAGGAAATTTGACCCACTCTTTGTTGCAGAATTGTTTTTTTTTTAAGCTGTACTCGATTGTTATTGAGCACGAAGGTCTTGGTTTTTTTTGTTTATGTTTTTTTCAGTCATCCAGAGGTGGACTTGCTGGTGTGCTTTGACCATTGTACTGTACTGCTGTATATTTCAGGTGTTGCTTGTGCTTAACTTCAGAGCTGAACATTTTGGATCAGGATTTTCTGCTAGGCAGCAGAGTTCATATTTGATCAGTGATGATCAGACCTGAGGAGGCAAGGCAGCCCTCAACAGCCACACAACCACCACGATGTCTGAATTTGGGTGCGATGTTTTTTATTCCCCTAAAATATTGTGTTTGTTTAGTACCACATACAATATAATGGCACCTTCGAAAATGTTCCCCTTATGTCACTGTAATGGACTTCATATTGTCCCAAAGGTCTGCGACATAATCTAGATGATTTTTAGATGATTTCTTTGTGTTCTTTTAGGTTAATGGTGATTTTTGTCACTCTCAGAAATGTGATTAATCACATTGAATCCCTGTCTCGACTGGAGGTGGGAATTGCTCTTTAATGATGTTGTTTTGTGTCAGTTCCGTCCTATTAATAAATTAAACCATCCTTTCCAAACTGCAATTTGGATTTACTCAGGTTATCTTTGTCTGATACAGTCTGTCGCTAATAGATTTTGAAGACCTGGAGATATCTGAAGTTATGGCCAAAACTGCAGATCAGTACCAATCTATATTGTATCAGAACGCCAAAACTATAAGTAACTCAGTGTTTACCTGAGATTGTTCATCAAGATTAGTTTGATGATAAGGAGGCTTCCAATTTATCCGAATGAATAAATAATTTCTGACACACCATTTTGAAATAAAACACACATATTTCTTGTAAAAGCGGTATTCCTTTTACATCGTTTTATTATATTTTGTGAGATTCCAGTCTTATTTATATTATAAACAAACATATTTATTTTAAATCCAAATCTGCAGGAATAATTTGGGAGTAACCTGTAAGGGGTTCTGTCTTGAATTTTTTTGTTGTTGTTGTTGTTGGTAAATTAAATAGATGGAATTATAGAATTAGAATTAGGACACATTTTTTAGCATTTGCTTTTTTACATTTATTTATGTCCCACCTGTCCCCACACATCATCAATGAAAGCTGGAAGAGCCTGAGCGGACACAAGACTGTTTCAAACCAGGTCCACATTTCTATGCTGGGTCTTCTTCTGTCTCTGAGCGTCTGGATGTTTGTGAAAACCTCGAGACGAAGCCCTCTCTGCAGACAAATCGTGTCTTTGTGTTTGTGGGACAGCAAACTGACATTCACATAAATTAACAGGGCCAAACTGGAGAGCTTTAACTAATGGAGTATTTCTTGTTGTAATGACAAGATAGGAGAATAATGGAGTGTTAGTTTGCTTCATAATAACGCTCAATATCCAGGGAAGTGTAGATAGGCACATTAGAAGTCAAAGACTGTTCCAGAATAATAGGAAGGCTCAGAGATAATGTACTCTCACGGGGGGGCTGCGACATTAGCAACAGCGCAGCAGGGCTCGGCTCGCACATGTGCCAATGACGCATTAAATCCTTCAATGACAAAAGGTACATGAAAGGTATATCTGTAGGCACACTGATTCACGGCTATAATTCATCAGACGTCGTACTGTACGTATTCCTGTAACAAAGAGCTGTTTAATGCTGGCTGCTAATGGCACAGAGCATGCGAGAGAGCAAGACAGAGGCATTTGCTGGAAAATCATATGTGAACATCAAGAATTCGGAAGGAGCCCTGTGGATTTTCCTAATTATTACCAGGGTTTTTTGGTGTTTGAGGAGGGGGAAAACAGAAATTACTGCTCTGTATGTAAAAAAAAAAGCTTATTTATAAAATGCCATTCCACCTCTGAGAGTAAAAATCACATCGTAATGAAAGATAAAGCAAGAAGTGAAAAAAATGACCAAAAAAAAGTACAGATGACATTAACTTCTGCTCAAATAAGCACAGTAGGAGGACACACAAAGTATTTAGCCCCACTTTTTTTCTGTCCTCTCGTGTTGCTTGTCAACTCGCAGCATTTTAGTTTATTCAACCTCCGTCTTCCCTGATGGCACAAATGGAGGGTGAGTGTAATAGTGCCCCCCTTCCTTCATTAGATATTAATTTATTCATTACATGTTAACTCTGTGAGACCTTGGAAGGAGACACCAGGTGACTCTTCTTCATTTGGTCCCCACTGCTCTCCTCTGGGCCCAGGAAAAAACCGCAGTAATGCCACGCAGTTGGGGTAGCACTGAGCAAATTATTCAGCTCCATGGAGAGGGACTCTTTGTGGTAAACACACGGTGGGACATTTGTGCTGTCATAATTAAATCTGCGAATCCGCAAGACCGGGGTGCCTTCATTTTGGGTACACAGACAAACATGTGGTGTGGGAAACAGTCGAGTAGAAGCCTATTATTTTATCTTACAGTTGTAAATGTGCATTCTCTGACTGTATTTATTGTCTTTAATAGGGGTGTAACAAGATACTATTAAAACACCCTAATAATAGCTTTAAAACAAGCATAATTAGATATGAGCCCTACTTATAAAGGTGTGCACAATGCGATAGACATGCTGTTGTATGTATGTTTGAGGCTCTTATTTTGAAGTAAGTACCTTAATTTTCTCTGTTGTGATCACTAATAAAGACTGCTAGGGCAGGTGAACAGTTAATTACAAAAACCTAGAAAAAGCCGTTAAGGTTTAGATTTGTGATGTGCATTTTTGGTGCACAGAAGAAAATCAAATGATAACTAGCAAACAATCGGTCGGTAATGACACTAACATTCTGATCTGTTTCATAACGGCTCTAAACAATAAAAGCATTTCACAGTTTTCAATGAGTTTCGATGGCATTTCAGTGTAAGAATCTAAAATATCTCCACTATAGTGGTCTGTTGTTTGCGAACAAGTCCGATTTAAAGCCCTATAGGTCGCTCTGTATTTCATATTCCACAAATAACTAGACTCCTGAGAAGTCCTCATAAGGCCTCCCATAGAAAAGCAAGAATAACAATCTTTCTCTTTTTTCCATGTTAACCACACACACTTCAATACTCCTCGAAACCCACATGAGAAAGATTTTCTGCCCCATCCATGTATTGACAATAAGCTGTGACAACTCTCAAACCAGGGCCTGAAGACAATGATAATGTTCTTTTCTTTTCTGAGAGAACACATTTTTCAGTTCTTCCATATACGTAAAGGCTTTAAGAGCCGACTCCTTGCTATGAATGAGAAGAGAAAACTCTTGCTGGGGATACTTGATTCTGTTATGTTTAGAGTTTGGCCTTTATGCTAGAGTTGTGACTTTCACTAACAAACCAAATCTTTTTGACCAGCCCCTTAACATAAATGATGGGAACTGACTATCAGTTTTAAAACATTAATTCACAAGCTCCTGTTTTGCTTCTCCATGGTGTGAGACTGACCACGAGCACAAGAGGAGGAGTGCAGCCGAGGGGATGTGCGGTGCATATTTGATAAGCAGAATGCATGATGTAATCTAAGTTGTCCACATTACCTTCACATGAGTGCTCTGTATGCAGTGAGCTAACAGGGACAGAAGGATTGGGTGGCTGGAATCTTAAAAAGACGAACTGACATCTACTTTGATGCCAGACGCAATGTTGATCTATTAAAGTTAATCACGCCACTGGGGTTCTGTTTGGAAATATCCTTTTTGATGAGTAAAACTGCCCTGGCACATGTAAGCAACCAGCTTCGCCATATGGTGTGCCTGAAATGCAAAGACAAGAAAATATTAATAAATAAATACATGCATTTAAAAAGTCAGCCAGAGTTTGAAAGGAATGGACCCAGAAACAGCAGTTTCCATTACTTCCTTTACTTTGTTTGATTTGCTTACCATTGTTATAACAACAACAACAACAACAACAACAACAACAACAACAATAATAATAATAATAATAATAATAATAATAATAATAATAATAATAATAATAATAATAATACATTTTATTTAGAAGAAACACTCATGGTCATATTACCAATAAAAATAAAGCAACAACAATAAAACATCATTAATAAAAGTTTTAATTACTTTTTCTGAGTGAAAATACAAAAAAGGGAAACTACGTATTTTATTGCTTCAGAATTAGACAAGTACTGAAAACAGATCATTGAAATCATAGATTTGAGATTTGTATGTTGTCTATTTTGGGGAGAAAGAAAATCTGAGTTTTTATCAGTGTCCTGCACTGGATTGTTGCATCCATGTTTTAAATGATCACAATGCATTAAATCAGTAACAAATGTTTTTTTCTTCCAAATCAGAAGAAATTGAGGGATAAGATGAACAAACACATTTGAGGGGAAGGGTAGGCCTGTGGGACTTTATAACTTCCTCATAAGAGTGAAAGAGCTCTCAATCTTCAGCCAAGCTTTGAAAGATCAGAGGGAAAGTCGGCAGCAAGCATCAATGCCAAGCTTCCCTCCATGGCCCATCAATGGGAGAAAATCCCCAGTGAACAGAGTGCACGGCTAATCCACAGCTAAATGACACCTCCGAACGCTAATGCCCAGACTGACCACAGAAGCAATCCGCGCCGACTCCTTCACACACGTCCCCGCTGATGCTTTTCAGCTGAGGGGAACTTGAAAGAGCAGGGGCCGTCTCTGTCTCTTTTTCTGGGTGCCACCTGCTTAGCATCCCCGCACCGCAAGCTGCTATAGAGAGACATCTCCGGCAGACGAGAAAGACCCATTGTGTTCGGACGCCTTTGAGGGCATTGTTCTGCTTCACTGAGGCCGGGCCGACATCTGCAGCATTCACACCGAAGGAAGTTGTAATCACTCCCCACACTCTTTGCTGTGCAGCTCCAACTTCTTAGCAAGAAGGCCCATGGTAAACAACAGGCTGAAGAGAGGGGGAGTGCTTGTATAGGGTTTAAAAGGGTTTCATGTTATTCTTGAGAGGACTAAGCTTGAATAGAAACTCTTTTATACCCCCATACAGGCCTCTTGATCCTTATGCTTCTTCTGTAGACTCGACTTGGCTGAGGGTCCTCAGCAATCGTAAAACATATCAAGTCACCTCTCCACCAAAAAAAAAGGAAAAAAGAAGAAAAAGGGAATTATTCCAAGATACTTCAGAGTGGCTTACCAAGAAAAAAAAAAAAGAAGAAAAACCTCAAGGCTATTAATTTCAAAATGCTCTCTCACTTTGTTTTCATCAGTTAAATTCAAAGATGAAAAACCAGTCTTGTTTCCATGGTCAACATGCAAGGGGTTTTGAAGAAGTTTTAATTTACATATAATTACACTTTAATAGAAGTCTGACTGGTTTGGGGTGAGAGACTGGCCGTGCTTTCTGCAGCGGAGACCCCCTATGATAAAGGATGACAAGCCAGAGTGCTAGCACCATCTCAGGCTAATTAAACGAATCAATTAAGAGACTATTGTCGTAACTGTGTAACTGATGTTCTGTAGTGGCAAAAATGGTCCCTTGGGGAGGCCTTCCAACCATATTAAAGCCGCTATCCTCTACATCTCTATCTGAAACCAACGCAGGCACTTATTTGCGCCTTGCTGTCATGTCATTGGAGGCGGGCACATTATGGAAATTGAAATGGAGGGGTTGAGGGAAGCAGGACTGAACTCAGTGTGAAGCGACGGGGTTCACTTCCCATCACCCTCCAAGGAGAATTCGCCTCGGCAAACTCTAAAGTCCCTCAAAGTTCCCTAATAGGAGAGCCAGAGCCGGCACACCCAGCTGTGTGCATCCAGTCACTAGGTAAGGGTCGCATAATTAGCATACTCCACCCTGCCAGGCAAGTCGCGTTGATGCAGATAAATTATCATATTAGATTTACCCTCCTCAGTTCAACTGATTGGTTCCCAAATTGTTTTAGATGGCCGTCATTAATCCTTAGCATAGGCTAAGTGCTTTGCCTCAGATCTGATTGCATAGAGGCGCCTAGGGTCAAATTAACAGAATACTAATGTCTGAACTCTGTCTCATTTGCAGTTTCGGGATGCTGTTTCTATTATAGATTAAAAAAGGAGTCAATTGTCATTTATCTAAAATAGGTTTGAGAAACTCTCAAGATGATAATAGAGGTCCAAGGTAAGGACAGAAAAAAAAAATGCTCCTCAGCACAAAGCATGTGTGAGTGTTCAGGAATTATCAAATATTACCAGTGCATGTTTTTTTTTTTTTTTAACAAGATGTGACACACAGAAATTGTAACGAATACATAATGGATTTAAAATATAGATTTTCACTTGAATTAGAATAATTCAGAAAATTTGTGTTTAATGCATTTTATTTGCTTATGTGAAAGAGAAACAATATAACACATATAAGTGGAATTAAAACTATACATCTTTTTTATAGAAGAATTGGAAAGTAGCATGCAATAGTTTTCAGCCTTCTTTACTGTGACACCTCTGCTTAAAATACGGTGCAACCAACAACCTTTTAAAGTCATCAAGTTAGTAAATAGGTGTGTAATTCGATCTCATTAGATGTCTAGCTGTTCAGCGTCATGGAAACCAATAAAAAAAAAACAAGACAGGTCAGGGAGAGAGCTGTAAAGGCCTTTAGATCAGGGTTAGTCTATTAAAGAATTCCCCAATATGGCCTTAAAAATCTTACTGCTTATCCCATTGTCTGGCAATAGAAGCAAGACAATAGAAGGACTGCGTCCCATGGTCACTCTGGAGGAGCTGCAGCTTCGCAGCTCAGGTGGGAGATTCTGTAGATGTTCTACAACTATGTTCTTTATGGATGAGTGACAAGGATAAAACCATTGTTGAAAGAAAGCCTGTTTGGAAGTTTCCAAACAGACTTTTGATCAATCACACAAAAGCCTATAGATAAACATTAATGCCTTTTTACATGTTTCAGCAAAAAACGCCAAAGTTAAAGGAGTGTGAAAAATTTCGCTTTGTAATTAGATATTTGCCCTCCCTCATCGCCAACAGTAACATCTGATCATATTTCTGTGAGTATGGAGACTGACAGATTTTGACTGATGCAAAAGTACTTGACCAGGAGTCCACGTTTCCCTTTTTGTCTATGAAAGCCAACCCTGTTTGTTTAAGTGCTGGCACCACATGAGTGGAGTGGGGTTCCCTTGGCGCCTGGGTTGTCCTGGCTCCTGTGGCTAAAGTCAGCATTGGCATGTTGCTGAAACCTTCTTATGGAGATCAAGGGATTATCCTATTCTAACAGATAGAAAATGCATTTTCACCAGGGGTACAGTATTACACTTGTCAAATCTAAAACAACAGTCAAGAACATTAAAATTACTCCGTTGATACATTGAGAGTCTGTTGGATCATGAAGCCAGCCAGCCTCCCAAAGGAGACTGAAAAGTGCCGCAGGATTCCTCAGGAGTCATAGTGGTCCCTACGATGGCATAGACACCATATCGCTAAAATAACAGATGTCTGCTCCCCGCACCACAAGCAGGAATCCAACTGGGGGCAAACTGCAGTCTGCTGCCAGGAGTTACACTACCAAGACAAATTATGAAATTCCTTACAGATCTGTTCTGTTTTTTCTTACTTAAATAGTGAAGATCATCAAACTAATTTCAATGTCAGACAAATATAAACTGCATGAACACATAATGGAGATTTCAAATTTTGATTTCACGTATTAAGGGAAAACAGCTATCCAAACCAACCTGACTAATGTTAAATCACAAATAAACAGTGAATATCCACATTTGTTTCAATTTCACTAGCTACACCCAGGCCTTCAATGTTGTGCCTTAAAGTAAAAAGAAATAAGAGGAAGGTCTTTTAATAGTTCAATAGAAAATGGTTGTTGTATTTCTTTTTTGGGGGGTCTTGAATGAAACATAGAATTTTTTTCTGAATTTCATTCAGTAATACCTGAAGCAGTAAAAAGTTTACTAATGTCTGCACTCTCTTTCATTTGCATTTTTTTAAATAACTGTAAAGTTCAACATTGGCTACGATATTTTCATGTTTTCTAAACAACTAAAAAATGAAAAATAGTGTTTTATCTTAAACAATATGGATGAAAATATGTATTTTTAATTTGTTTTATCGTGATATATGTGATATATCTAGAGCCTCTGTTTCATGGACAACAGTTTCATGAACCTAGACTTCACATGAAAGGCGAGGAGAAGAAACCAACCTCACTGCATACATAGCAGAGCCAGTGTGGCAGCGCCCGAGGAGACTTTCCAGAACTGCTGGCAGGTGTAGGTGTTAGTGGGGCCATATTAGCATATTCATAGGTTCCCATTAACTCAACCAGGAAGGTGCAGAGTCATATCCTATGTCAAGTTAAGGCCACGAGAGGCTTTACGTGACGGAAAACCTAAAATAAAAACATTTCAGGAGCACCAAAAGTTTTCAGGGGATAAATGCCTGCGGGGCGTTAAAATAGTACTTTGGCTAACTAAAGCCAGTTTGATTAAAGGATATCCCACTGGAGTTGAAGTTAAGGAACAGAAAGAACATCTTTCCAGTCCATCACAAGACCAGCACTAAGATACAGCACAATCATGCACACACATTCACATGCACAACCTGTGCTAAACTGTTTGCATGGATTTAAAGAAATACATATGATCTGGAAGAATATACAATTAATCCTTTTCAAGAAACGTCTACAGACTGAGCATCATAGGTGGGGGGAAAAACCTAGTTTCAACCACAGCCTTCATCTTAATACATTGTGCCAAACTTCATCTGATAATCCTTGAATGATCCGCAAGCCCTAAAGCAGAACTCCAAGAGAATAAAGCAACTGGAGCAGTTTGGAACACCGTGCCCCTTGGCACAATTTACCACTGCATTTGGAGATTTACCTGAAAATTCAAGGGTCAGGATATTTCTTTACTTTGATCAGAAACAGCACTATCTATAACAATAAATGAGTTTAAAAATTCCAGAAGGACCACAAACGCACATTCTCCATGACTCCTTTTGATAAGGTTGTCTAGAGTCAAGATCTGTCCTATCCTGACAAAAGAATTGCATAGGGCAGAGAAGAGTCAAAGAACTCCTTTTGCAAAACAGCAATGCGTTAAGCATTTTCTCGACAAGCCAGCCAAGAAAACAACTGGAAATTTCAATGAAAAAAATTAGTTATGTTTGGTCCACTAAATGGCACCCCATACGTAACTCAGGCCTGTGGATAGCACAAAGGCCTTCCAAGAGGAAAGCAGTGATAGAAGAGTCTCCAGCCTAAAGTGGACTTAATTTTTACGGAGCCCTACACAATCTCAACATAATCATCATGTTTTACACATAAAGTCAAAAACACACATACAGTTAAAAATATACTACAGTAATGAAGCATTCATTGCATTTTTCTGAAGATAGCTCATGCCCATTTTTTAAAAACATGTTGATTCTGCACCATGCAGATGTTTTGAACTCACAGAGGACAGAGAGAAGGTAAAAGTAAACAAAACAAACATTTTCTTGCCTGATAAACTTTATCCTCACAAACAACAGCTGGGGTCGCCACGGTGGCCTGTCTGTTGACTCCCTGCTAGAGTCACCTGTCCTAATCATGGAACAACGTGTGTTTTTTTTTCCAGGCCCCTTGTATTTAGATTGTTGCTTAGATTTGAAATGGTATATAATTCTGGGGGGGGGGGGAGGTTTCTCCAATGTATGTGAATGAGGAATAATATGGCCTCTTCACCTGTTTAGCTTCTGCGTTAAATTAACGCACAGTTTACTGAGTGTATATAGCTTCTGTATATATATCCTTTTTATTTTATTGTATTTTTTATTCTTTGTCTGTACCATCAACACCAAGTCAAATTCCTTGTAAGTGCAAACCTACTTGGCGATTAAACTTCATTCTGATTCTGATTCCTTCTGATTACCTTCGCAAATCTCACTATGTTTTACTCTACAGATGATCTTTCAAGGACAAACAGTCACTGTATTATTTATTTATTTATTTTTTTTTTTGTTTCGTGAAAAATTATTTAGTCTGTGTTTATGGCCATAGCTAAGGGCATCTTTAAAGTAGCATAAGCCATGTTATGATCTGTGACAGATAAAACTTGAAATTTAATTTTCTAAAATAATAACAATGGCCGTGATGGAATTATGTTTCATAAGTTTTAGGTTTTCTGACTCTAACAAGGCTAAAAAATGGCATTACCTTGTCCTTTAAAGTTGTCATGCTTTTCTTTCCAGCTGTGCATCAGGGGTCTGCGACCCTCTTTATTGTCCTTCAACATAAGTGAACAAATTCTAGGTGTGTTTTGGTGCATAGCCTTGTATTTCTGTGTTTTTGCCTTGATACTCTTTCCCCGCCTCCCTCATACCTGTCATCTGGCAGGGCTAACCCCTGGTAGCTCCCCGCCAAATGCGTACACATACACACATTGTAAATCCCCGCCAAACGGCCGCCCTTCCAGCCCCTGCGCACACCAGCCGGTGTCAGCGAATCAGCTGAACCGTCTCCGCCCCGAGAATAACCCCATGACAGACAGCCCGAGTGGCCTCCCCTTGTCAACGTAGCCTGCCTGGAAAGCTGACAGCCAGGGCACAGGGTGGACAGACTACCGTGGGCAGCAGTTTTCGCTGGGCAAGACCTGAAGAGGATGGACCTCAGGGTAAGAATAGGAAAGGGAATAGCATTATCCATAGAGTGAAAGGATGAGATGCTGCTTTTGCAGGGAGACCGGCCATAAAGCCCATGACAGCAGCAAGACCATTAGTTAAATGTTTTTTAACCGTAGTGTAATTTTTGGTAACAATGATTCAAGAAAATAAGAAATAAGATAAATAAATTAGATAATCCTAATTGGAATTGCAGAGGTCAGATCCTGTCAAGGTTACTGCAGCACTTGCACTGCAGTAGTTGGCTGGCGGAATTGAGTGGACAATCCCTACAGAGAAAAGATTGAAAGGACTGCTTTGGCTTTCAGCCGGCAAATTGTCATTATGCTGCCCCACCTGCAACCATTGAGGTAGGACATGTACGGATACTTCCTGAAGAAGTTTTGTTGCTCTGGACAATCAAAGCTCAGCTATATGGCTTTGATTTGCATAGTGTAGTGACCTGGTGTTAATATATCAATTAAACAAAAGATATACAAATGGCTGTGCCTCGTAATCAAACAAAGTTATTTAGAGTAGGTACACATAACTTTATATAGTACATTTGTTTAAAAGTGGAAGAGGGCAAAAAGACGATGAAAACAACAACACAAACAACAAAACGTCATTCCATTTGTAAATAAGTCACCTGCATAAGTGTGCATAAGTGACCCTAAATATCTGCTTTATTTCCCCTGTACTTTTATTTGATTTTTATTTTGATACACTGTACATATGAGGACACACTGTATATGCCTTATACCTTATGCACCTTTCCTCCTTTTGGCACCTTTCTTTTTCTTTATTAAGCCGATGTGTGACAAGTAAATTTCTCCACTGTGAGATCAATAAAGCCCTATCTTTTCTTATCTCTTATCTTATCAAAACAAAAATAGTGGCTTGCCAAAGTATTCATACCACTTTTTCCATATTTTGTCACGTTAGAACAACAAACTTAAAAAAAAAATGCTATATGGTTTTAAATTGTATGCATTCTATTAGTGTTATCTATATTTTGCTTCAATCTGTACATCACTTTGGCCTCTGTGTTTATTTTAAATACTTCATAAATAAAGTTAGATTGGTCCTTCAGAAGTCACTTAATTGGTAAAGAGAGTCCGGTTGTATGCAATATAATCTCAGTATAATGCAGCTGTGCTGTGAAGGCCTCAGAGGTTGTTATAGAGCATTTGTGAACAAACAGCATCATGAAGACTAATGAACACAGCTTACAAGAAAGAAATGAAGTGGTGGGGAAGTTTAAAACAGTGTTAGGTGATAAAACATTATATCCCAGGCTTTAAACATCTCATGGGGCACTCCCCAATGGAGAAAGCATGGCACAACAATTACCAAGACATACCCGTCCACCTCACTGACAGTCCAGGAAAATAAAAGCCTTAATTAGAGAACTTGCCAAGAGGCCCACTTTGGAGGAGTTACAGAGACTTAAAGCTCAGGTGGAAGAATCTACACGCATTTGGCCTTTATGAAAATGTGATGCCTTCCAGCTGGACAACAACCATAAACGGAATAACCATGAGTTAGAAAGGCCCGGTCAGGGATGAGAGAGAGTACAAACACTCCCATAGACTTCTATAGAAAGAATGGAATGCGGAAGTCATGTGCAGGTAGCTCCTGCTGCTGATAGTTCCAGCTGCAGATAGTTTCAGCTGCAGATAGTTCCAGCTGCAGATAGTTCCAGCTGCAAGTAGTTCCTGCTGCAGGTAGTTCCAGATGCAAGTAGTTCCTGCTGCAGGTAGTTCCAAACAGCAGCAATTCCAGTTCCAGAATCCTTTTTTGGAAGTGAAATTTGGCTCTCTCAAATATGACGTTTCGTTTAGGAACATCTTCAAGTGAACGACTTGAAGATGTGCTCTCCCTCCACTCCCATTGAATAAATCAATGTACTGACCTGAACTGTCTCGTCTTCCTCGGTAAGCTTCCATGGTTCGGGAGGGGAAAACTTAGCCATGATGATGCACACAGACTTGCCACGAGTGGGGTTAATAAGCTTGACTTCTGACACCATGTAGCATTTTTTCTGAAAGCTCAGCCGAAGAAGGCAATGCAGACACCAGTTCAGTTCGGTTTCAAGCACCGTTGTAACTTTATTCTCATAAAGAGCGAGAGAGTGACGCAACTCTCGCTCTCTCTCTGTACAACGTTGGGCCCAGTTAAGTGGGATAAGACTTACAGTTATAGCAAAAAGTATCATGAACAGATTTCTATTGTGTTTCTGTTTTTATCATTGTCCTGTTGTTTATGTTCTCTTGGTGCTATTTTATTAGTTTATTCCTTTGGGTAAAGTTTCTTACTTATTTTTTTGTTTTCTGGTCGCTGCATATTCTATGGTTCTTTACGTTAGATCTTCCTCTTGGTTTGATAGTTTACTTGTCTCTGTGTTCAGCTTCATTCATGTTCATTAGTCTCACTTCCTCCCTCTCCTCATGCCGATTCAATGCCATTCTCCACTTGTCCCTCAGTATATATGCTCACCGGTTCCCATTGTTCTTCACTGGAATATTTCATTTCCAAGCCTTTTACTTCTCCAATTTCCATATACGCCAGTCCTCTGTTAATCTGCCCAGTTCTCTGCCCATGCTCCTTGTCCTGTTATCCTCATGCCTACTGTAAGTCTGTTTTATCCTTGCTATTCTTATCCTTCATTCACCATGCTGCTCCCAGGTTGCTGTATAGACATTGGTCCTGCCAACAACCTACCCATTATGTCAAAAAGGTGATTCTCCAAACGTCTGTCTCAATGAGGCTTAATGCCTATGCAGTCAACACTTTTCAGATTTGTATTTACAGCAAATTGTAATGAATAGCACTGGTGAACCCGATATTCAGCCAAACATAGAGTAATATTTTAAAAGGTTTATTGAAATGGATGAATAGTGGCTGATGATGCGGGCAGACAGAAACAAACTCGACTGATGAGTAGTGGCTGACGAAACAGGCTGGCATGCAGAACCAGACTTGATCAGGTGTAGCAGGCGGCAGCAGACCAGAACCAGGGATGAAAGCAAAAGCTGACCAGAACAGACGATGCGGGCCGTGGAACAACCTGGACGCGCAGAGCAAGCAACTGGAACTCATGGAGAACAAGGCAGTTCGAGCAGCACGCTGACACTGGAAACACACATCAGTGAGGGCTGAACACAAACAGAGAAATAGAGTCCAGTTGTCAGGAACCGGTAGAAACACAGCAGCAGTGCACATGAGGCAAGATGAGATGTTCTGGCAGTGATTGGATGACTGAGGCAGGTATAAGTAGGCGGGGGAACGGGTGAGCAGAGTTGACACTGATTGATATCCGCAGGTGGAACAGATCAGGAGCTGAGTGACTGGTGACTGAGGATTGGATAGTGACAGATGGCTGTAGGAATGAGGAGAGTGGAAACTAATAAGTCCAGAAATGTCCAAACGAAGGCAAACCAAAATCCAAATCATGACCAGCAAATGTTATTTATAAATATATTTATAAATTCATAGCAGACAATGTATTATCTTCTTTCCACCTGTAAGTTATGCACCATTGTGTGTTGGTCTTTCTCATGAAATCTTAATAACAAGCTATGAAAATTGTGGTTCTCCTATGACAAAATATTAAAAAGTTCAGTCGGTATGAATACATTTTCTAGGCAGATTTTTCAAGGTGCTGTAAAGATGGCAAAAACACATGGATTGAAACAGAACAGTTTTCAAATATGTCAAACACACAGTAAGAACAAGTGTTGCTATTTTGGGTTACAACTCATTTTCATTACCTTCACTTCAAAATGGTCTCTATTTTGCTAAGATTAGATCTGTGCTTTCCTTCTAAATGGTTAAAATGTGCAGCGTTCTGCTCCGAACGCTTCACTTCATGTTAACTGCTTTGCACTTTGAGAATAACAATGCAGGGGACGTTTCCTATGTAATAAAATACTAATACTATTTTAAGCTTTTGCAGTTAGTCATATATTATTGTTCATTTTAGTTTTCACAATTTTCTCCTGAATATAAGTTTTTACTATGTCTCAGCATAATAATAACTTCATAAAAAGCAGGATAGTGTCACTAGCTTTAATAAATGCAAAGAAGGGGGGAAAAAAAAAAAACACGACTGAAGTCAACACCAAACATAATAATTGTCTGGGCCACATTTAAAGGTAGATGAACTGATGTTTGGATGAAGGGACAGACAGAAAGCTAGACATAGCAAAATACACTGTTCCAACAACAGAATAAATTTGGATTTTGCCTCCACAAACATCCTGTTGCCATCTTAGCATTCACCCCCCCGTAGTGGCAACCTGTATCAGAAATCCTAACATCAATCATTCTTTTGTTCGGCTTTTCATGAATATGCCCCAGGAAGTTGCATCCGTAACTTGCGGATGTCTGACGGTTGAGAAGAGCATAAGGTTTGGGCGAGCACAGCGGAGTCGAGAGCAGTGGGACTGCTCGGCTTAAGCCAAATACATATTTATGAGTAGCATCCACCCACAAGCATGACTTTTCAAACCTAGCCAAGCTCAGGCAGGCATGCAGGCACACAAGCTGGGCCAGAATAGGGCAGGCTGATTGGGCCAGAAACAGCAGGAGTTTGGGTTACTACTCAACTTTATTTAAGTGCCATTGTGTCCTTTGGATCAGGACTTCCTTTTAAAGCAATCTGAAGCATTTTCAGAATAACGCTCGACAGGTTTAGATATTAGCTGAAATCCTACTGACAGTTTGTAAGGGCTGTAACGTCGATGAAAATGAATAGAGCGGGACCCATTCAATGTCCCGGTGTGGCTTTTCAAGATCTGGGAGCCAAAGTACAGAAAAGCAGCAACGTCCTTAGATAGCTGTGACTTGGAAGAGGAGAAGGAGTAAAATATCGACTGTTATCGCATGTTCGGTTTGGCCAGAACAGCCACAGTTTGGGCTCCTTCACGTATTTCTCCAAGGCTGCCTTTAATCTCCACCGGTGCCTCTCAAACCATGCCTTTGATGCTCTTCCTTCACTCGCTCAATATTCGATCTATCTTACTTCTTACAGCTAAATCCAGCAGAAGTGTATTCACATAGTGCTACCCCCCTGTTTATCACCAGTTACTCGTACTCCTCTCCCATGCTCGCAGAAGTGACCACCTCGCTGACTCCAAAAACAATCTGTTTTATTGGCCGTGTAACATGAAGTGGAAGTTAGTCTTAATTGATAGAAGCAGTCGATTGTATCTGTCTCAGCAAACGGTGCGAACACGAAGCTCGGCAGACACACACACTTTCACCACAGCGTGTTAATAAAGTCAACTAGCTTGGGTGCTCCCGCCCACCTTGTTGAGCCAGAGGTTTACATATCAGCTATCATTCCCTCCCCGCCAGCACCCACAGACGAGCCTACGAAATAGAAACAAGATCCAAAATTACTCCTCGTTTACTTCAACTGGAGACATTACACGTGTTGTGTGGGAAGGTAGACTTTATTGTCAGCGGGAAAAAGCAGTGGCTGTATTTCCTCACACATTTACAAGGAACAGTCAAACTGGCGGCGTGCATCTGTTTTTGGTTATATTGCGCTTTGCCAGATCCTCCACGCTCGTTGAACTTTTTCACGTTCTAGTTAAGTTAAAATCACAAACTTCAATGTGTTTTGTGCATACTTGGAAAGTGGGGAGGGAAATGATCAGAGAAGTGACAAATTTGAAAAGTGTGGTATGCATTTGTGTTCGGGGGCTCCGAGCCAATACTTTGTGAAACCAACTTTTGCTGTAATTACAGTCTTTTGGGGTATAACTTAACCAGCTGTTAACATCTGGAGACGGAAATGTTTACGCGCACTTCTTCACAAAATAACATTTCTTTATCAGATTGGGTGCGAGCACTTGTGAGTGTTTGTTTACAACTCTTGTCACAGATTATATGTCAGGACTTCTAACACATGAACGGGCTTTGAACTAAAAGATCCCCTCGTAGCTCCGATTGTATGTTTATGGTTGTTGGCATGCGGGAAGGTGCACCTCTGACTCGGTCTAAAGTCTTTTGTAGCCTTTAACAGGTTTTCTTCCAGGCAGGATTGCCCAAGATTTAGCACCATCCATTCTCTCATCTACTTTGACCAAGTTACCTGTCCATATTGAAGAAAAGCACTGGGAGAAAATGATGCTGTCACAATTATCATTTCAGGGTGTTTGAAGTGTTACATAACATGTTGTATGCAGCCCAGAAGTTAAATTTTGGTCTATAATGCTTTTTTTCTTTGACCAAGTAAAAGACTGCATCTTAGAAGAATAAACTTAGAGCCAAGGTAAAGGATGGCCTGCTGTCTGCTTATCCAGTGACCACACCCTGGACAAAAATAAAACTAGCCACCTGAAATTGGCTGTGTAAGCTCCGGTGGAAAGAATTTGATCATGGATTCCCCAAGAAGAGACAATGTCCCTAATTACATCAACGGAGTGGTTTCCCTTTCACAGTTCTGAGAAAAGACAGCATAAGAACTTTTCTAAAGAAACCAAACAGATTGCATCGAGTCATTGACTTGCAGCATTCCCTCCTCCTGAAAGAGATCAATAGTTAAATGGGATAAAACTTCTTTTTTTAAATTCAGTGTGCTTTGCTTTGTTGTGTTTTAAATGGTTTGGGCTAGAACAGGCCCTCTGCCACTCACCTGCAGTTATCAGCCCTACAGGATTTGTTTTGTGAAGCATATGACCGTTAAAGAGTCACTTTACTGCCGGAACGTGAGTCTGGTTCATTTATGCGTTTTCTCATTTCCTCATCTCTCACTAACCTGCATGAATATATGACTGCATAGTCCTCATAAATGGGGCTAAACTGTTAAATCCGGATTTGACATCCTCGCATCGTACTCCGTGCACCATCTTGTTAGTTTTTGCCGCCATCTTGGTAGTCCTTAACTCTATTTAATCCATCACAGTGGTTGATAGTAACCATTACATTAAGAATAAATTTTCCAAAACATTATTGATTTCTAATTTAGCAAATTATAAAGTATTTTATCAAAATAATGTTTTGTTGTCCGTTTTGCTTTGCATTTTTAACTGGTGGATCCTAATTAGTTCTAAAATGAATTTGACCGTTCTCTCAATTCCTCATAACAAACCTTGGTTCTAAAGCATAGATATTCAAATGAACTGTGAGATCACTGTAGTACTTTATTCATTATGAATGTTTCAGTTTTATTCTTATCAGTATTATAATTCTTTTCCCTTTTTACAAGCCTTGTCAAAGAGTTTATTGATTGAAGTATTTGAAGTAGAAGTGGAAGTATTGTCTAATAAATTATTTTTATTTTGGAGAAAAGTTGTTTATGTTTATTCTGTATATGTGTTACTGTATATGCAGGTTTTGTTCAAGAACGCGGTGAAAATTCACTATTTCATCTATTATCCTTTAATATTTTGAAACCTCAAGGGACTGCTTGGCTTTACTAGCAATAAATTAAACAAAGATGAACTATTATAATAAAGTAATAATTAGTTGATTCCTGAAGGCAGTGGGTTATACTGTTTTGTAGGGATCTCTGTAAGAAAAGAGACTGCCTTTAAATGGATGAAAAATGTTTCCAGTTTTTATTTGTAAAAAAACATTTAAAACTATGAATTGTTTTTCTTCCAGTTCACAATTTTGCACTACTTTGTGCTGGTCTATCACACACAATCCTTATCAAATTGACTGACGTCTGTGGTTCTAATGTGACAGAATGTGACAGTGTTCATGGGGTATGAATGCTCTTGCAAGGCGCGTAATTGCTGGCCATGCTGGTGCTCTGTAGCTGATGTCAGAAAGTGACCCTGTGGCCTGTTGTTGAGTCTTCTCTACGTCAGGATGGAGAAGAGACGTCCACCATATGGCCATGCCTTCTGCATCCTTTTCCCTGAATAATTACTGGACTGTATGCATCACAACCATTCAGCCGAAATCAAAGCATTAAAATGAACAACAATACAGAACTTCTACTCTCACAAAGATAAGAGGTTTCTGTCATTTTGGGCTTTAGACAACATATCTACTTTGCATACACATAACACATAACCCTAAAGCAAACAACAAGCAACTCAACCTTCCCTTTTTTGGACATGGCACCGATCAGTGAGTTGTTCTCCTTCTTACTTAACAGTAATCAGAGAGTCCTTATTACAGACCAGAGGGTTTGTGTAACGCTGAAGCAAAACCCTTAACTATTCTGCCCCACATTAGTTCCACTTAGTTGAGTCCCAATGACCTATTCAATGTAAATGCACTGAGCAATAATGAGTGGCGGACTGCAGCGGCTCTTTAATGGTTGAGTACGTTCGGGGGAGAGTGAAACGACAAGGCAAAAGGAGAAAAAGGTTCAAGGCCTTTCAGAATTGGCTCATTCAAGCAGGGTAATGACGGAGAAGTAAATGACTTTAAAAGAATAATTAGGCCAAGATAGGGGAAAAAAAGCCAACCTTGTCTCAACAGATACACCTCAGGATTATTTAAATAAAAACAGTGTCAAGCTACAGCTAAGAGCACACTAAGAGCGGACTGTTGTTCTTCTAACAAAGGACAACAGACCATTAATGCATGTGCATCTGTCATATTGCTTTGACAAAGAGAAGGCCTCGAAGGTACAAAACCCGTGAATCAGTCAGAGTCACACCTCTACGCAGGTTGGATTTAAATGCTGTTTAAGGGCCCGGATTAATGAGTGAAGTTAGGTAATTACATCATCAGAGACATATTAGTGACTTATGTGTCAAGAGGAGTGTGACAATCTTTTCCTCTCCTCTTCTTCCTTTGGCAAGAGAAGACGTAGAGGGGAAATGTGCACTTGAAACAGCGCAGGGTTTGTTGACAGAGAGTGCCAGAAGAATTTAACTCAGTCTGTCACAATTTGGGAAAACCTCCCGTAATACTGCTTTAGCATAATGGCCACAGGTGTTTCGGAGTATATATGTGATATGTTTTGGTGAAACCTCATGTTTTTTTTTTCCCCGTCAAAGTGAGTATGTATGTTTGTTAGTTATCACAAAGTGAATAAAATGAACAACAGAAACACACTTTTTTTTGTAAAGTTTAGTTTCACTGGACAGACAACAGACAGAGTGTCAACACTCAGTTTGGAGAATTGTGGAGATGTTTTCATAGGGTAGTCAATAAGACTGCTTATAATAAATCAGTAATTAGCTTCACTCTGTCAGTTAAAACAGGCTGAGAGCAAAATTGACAGTTACTTCAGTTTAGATTTATTAAAAGCTAGCAGTATAATAATACATAGAGCTCACTAGATGCGTTGATACACAGTATTGGCTTTACGAGAACAAGTTTAAATCACATTCTTGGTGTCCATGAGTTACCTTTATGAATAAAAAAGCTGTTTTTAAAAAGGCTATTATACGTGTTGGATATCAGGTTTGACTTGTCCATATAGCTATGAGTGTTTAGATTCTTGTATAATAAATTGGTGTTCCAGATCACAAAATAACATCAAAGTTTACTATTTTAATGATTTCAGAAATAGAATAAAGTTTCGATAAATCTCTGCGTCCAGGTTTGATTAGTCTAGGCATTTTTGATTTTAAACAGGAGATGATAAAATTCTGCCCGGAATTATAAAAGAAACCTGTAAAGTAGCCCCTTGGTATAGTACCAATAAGAAGCTATCAAGTCGATGTCAACTTTAATGTAATTAACGGTCGATTTTAAACTAATTGTATTATTTTCGGTGTTTGCAAATTGTTTCACATCGTCAGTTACTCTGACACATATTTTATTTTTTTAATCAAATACACAATTGCTGTCACATAAATACCTTAAGAGTGGTGCAAGTAATTTCACTGCAAATACAGCTGATCATTGTAACCCAGCATGAAGAGAAGTCTAATGAATATGTAATCTAAATACACTAATAGCAAAAAAAAACAACAACCAAAAAAACGAGAAGAGTACAACAAAGTTGAAATCCTAAGCAGGAAAGTCAAAGGTTTCGTATCACTCTTGCCCTCAAAATCTAGAATATCTGCCAATTGTTTAAAACGCAGTGATAGTTAGCAGCCATGATATGTGCTTTTGAGGTTTTGTATTCTATCACATTTCTCACACATGTACTTATTGAACATGCTGCTTTCAAGTAAAAGCAATGAAACCGACTGATTTAATGATCTGCTGTCCAAAACAAGCTAATACGTTAGCTTGTTTTGCTAATGTTGGTTAGCCCACTAGGTTTCTAACATGCAACTGGAATATAGCTCAGTTGGGTTTGGTGTTATTCTCAGAGCCATATGAACTTTGAAGTCTAAAAAGTTTTTTTTTCCACTGTAATGTTTATTTGAGCACTTTCTGTTTGAAGAAAAATATCAATGTGCTTGAACAATTCATATTTTGTGGCTGTTAATCAGTATACATTTTGAACAGTTTATATCAGAATGTGTTCTGGGTACCAGTAAAGTACCACCAGCTCTCACAAATTGAAACCATAGGGCAATAAAATGTTATGGGTTACTCAGAATCTACACCCTCACATTATGGAATATCTACCTCTAGAATATTTGTACTTACACTTCAGCTGAATGAAGGGCATTGTGTTTCAAACAAACCAACAACTTCCCCATTGACATCTCTAACAGGGCACTAGGATACAATTTTAGCACCTTCCATGTCATTGCAAAATAATGTTTTAGGAGGTCATACTGTGAGGCCAAATCAGAAGGGGGAGCACCTGTAGGTCCTTTGGGTGCTGTAAGATGCTGGGCAGCACATGCAGATGGCAAGTTCAGCTCATTGGGGCCCTTCATATTTTCACTCTGTCTCATTTGCGTTCCATCCCTCTGCCTGTCAGAATTCCCTTGTAAAAGCCAGAAGACAGGACTGTTACCTCTGAGACAGACACCGAGCAGATCTCAGGTTGAGCTCCCTGTTACCATGCGGCAGCCATTGGAAACAGATGGTCTCCAAACAGCCTGTCATGTTTACTGCTGCTGCCATAAAAGACAAGAGTCCAACAACACACTCCCTCAGGAGCCCCACGGGATCGCACAGGGGCCTGCAAACAGCTGCCTCTAGTGGGGGACCGGCCCTACACCTTCACGCATACAGACGCGCTCACACCTTGAACTGACTCCTATCTTAACTTCTTTTCAGATGCCTCGATTTGCCTGAAATATACACAAGCCTGAAAACCAACGGCAAAAGAGGGGCCAGACACACACTTTAAATGTCCTCCACTGAGCTGTCCGGACATGCTACATTTACTGCAATTAAGCAAGCACACCATTTGAATATCTGATGACACCTTGCAACCTGCTCCGTGGGCTCTGAATATAATGGTGTCCCTGCGGAGCCCGCGAGAAATTGTCCATGTCACAGTTAATGAAGGGAATTTGCATTGTTATCTCAATTAAGGGCGGAAGAATAATGAAGCTCACTTCTGAATTAGTTAATCGTCAAAAACTTGTACAAATGTGTTTGCATGGCCCATAGGTATGGCCCACAGCTAATGTATATTCTTTGAGGTTAGCGGGGGTTACGTCAGACCGAGGGGGGGGCAGACGATAATGAGGCAGGTGCTACTGGATATTTCCCTTCCTCACCTCAGGAGTCAAGATGCTACATTGACCCCTCAACAACTACCTTTTTTTTACTCATTCTCGTCATGTCTTTCTTACCTCTCTCAATTAAGTTTCTTTCTGGTGGCCTTTTTTAATTCTGATCCACAACAGCTGCACAAACTATTGGTACACAGGAGCAGCAATTCATAATGTTCTGGAAAATCAAAGCACCTTTGTAATCAGGACACCTTCCTAAGCCCCCCCTTGAGGTTTCTTGACACGGATCAGCCAATTGATAAACAGCTGTGTAGGAGTGAAACAGCCATTCCTCTGCGTTGTGTCGTCGGCTGTCAAAAGTAAAAGAAAAAATCTCAGCTTTGACATGAGAGGACAATGTCGAGTTTAAGCTTCCTATTGATGCGCTGTGACAGTTAAAGTGGCAGCTTTGCTGTGTTTTGAGAGGAGTGTATTCTTATGTGTGAGGACTGCTTAAGTGGGTATTTGTAAGAAGTAACTAAGGGCCATCACCAAAGGCTCGCACAAGTGCTCTTCTGCTCTGGGGGCCTCAAATGGCCAATGAATTATTTATAGCAGCCAAGACATGAGTTGATGTTAGGGTAGAGAAGGAATGGCACACACACACGCGCACGCACACACACGCACACATACGCACACACACATACGCACACACACAATGCACCTACTTATGGGGGTCAGTGTGCCAGACAGCCATAGGCCAAGCAGACAGCTCATAGAATGCATCTAGGGACTGTGTAGATAACACAGTAGTATTTTTATGCTCAATTTACTAGTTACTCACCCCTAAGGAAAGGCAAAAGCCTAGAAATCGTTCATAAAAACATTATAAATAAAGCACTTGTTGTATCCTCCCTATATTTCGGGTAGAGGTTACTCAAAATCCCTGCTGACATACATTTGCATTCATAACTATAATGGAAGCATTTTATGTAATCTATACTTTCCTTTGCTTAACTCACATAAAATGTAACTGAACGACTTAGTTCACTATTATTCCCACTTATTCGTGAAATTAATATGAGAAAGAAAAGTTATCCAAGTCTCTTTCAAAAACAGGTAAGAAAAGACAAAACGTTATCCATGAAAGGTAGATGCGTGTTGATCTTCGCAAGTCAGTAAACGGCTTCACAAAAATAGGAAAGTCCCTTAACTTGCCCGTGTCTTCGGTAAGAGTGATAACTGAAATGCTTAAAACAAAATCCCTATCAAAGAATTAAAGCTAAGAGTATCACTCTAGGCTGACCAAGCCCTCATGACAACTGTTTGTTATAATAAACATGTCAACCAATTATTTTAGAGGCTTGTCAGAAAGAAAGTATTTTCTGTGCTAAAATGCTAAACGTTAAGTTGTGGAGCTAAACTCTCCTGAGACTTTATTTGGAATTACTTTGGTCAGGTGACCAAAAAAAACCCCAGGTGGGTTTAGGTTTGGCCTAAATCTTACAGAAAACATGTGGACACTAGAGAGGCTGTGCAAAGAGGATTGGACCAAGACCCCTCTCACTAAATGCTACAACCTCGTATAATGGTTTAGATAGGACTAAGGGATGTCCTGTTGGCAAAAGGCAGCTGTACACAGCATTAAAGGAGAAGTCCTGGGTCACCTTTCATTTTTTCAGTATAAGACTGCAAAAACTGCAGTACATGGTTCATTTAATTGTTTACACATCTTAAACAGATGAGCTAATACATGTGGAGAAGCAGATACAACAAATGATTTTTAAAGTTCAAGTGTGTTTCCAAAAATTATTTTTCTAAAATATGTAAAGTTCTTCTGAGATTTTTTCGCCCTCAGAAAAAGCAGTCTATCATGACCATTACCTCTGTAACCTCTACTTCAATTACTTAAGGATTTGAGTCAACAACAGTTTTCACAGAAACTGACTCATTTTCCAGACCTGTGTTATATATTATCTTTCTGGATTCCTATAAATTCCTGGCCAAATTACACTATTGTAACTACGGTGAAAAAAAATAAATAATTGTATGTCCACTCTGTGCATATGAGGAACGTGGGTTCTCTGCGGGCACGCCAGCTTCCACCGACAGTCCAACATGATTGTTAGGTTAATTGACCTTAGCATGGGTGCATGCGTGGAGATCCACTCATGTCTCATGTCTATTTTCTCTTTTCTGTCAAACCTAAAGGCTTTAGTCCAAGAACCAGAATTATATACTATCAAAACATAATCTGAGTAATTACAAAATGCACTTTTCAAATGATTTTCTTCACTAGGGGCACAAAGCTGTCCATACCATCCAGGCCTTGTGTGGAAAAGGTGATAGCCCCATTGTTAAATCAGGATAAACTTTTGAAAATTTTGTTCAGTTTTAGTAGCCAAACCCAGACCTGATTATTGCTGAATCCAAAGACCTTTTAAAAAAAGAACCTGCCAGACATGAAGTAGAATCAAAGGGCCTTGCATATTTTCTCGATCTAAAGAAATCCAGGGAGAAATGAGAAAGATTAATTGACATATGCCCATTAGGGAAGCGTCACCAAGCTATTTCTAAGGCTTTAGGGCTATTGTTATTAAAATTAACAAGTCAGCATCTGCAAAGAGAGGAAATAAAGAACAGTGGTGAATCTTCCACACCACAATTACTCTAAGAATTCATTGACAGGTCTTCAGGAAATTGTAAAACTGGCAAAACAATATCTGATGCACTGTAGATCTCATTTGCCAGAAAATAAATAAAACATGATGCCCGTAGCTAAATAAGGTGGTAGCGTGAGGGTCTTATCCAGGATGATTTGTCATGAAATGAAAATATGAGTTCTACTCTCAACCAGTGACATTCTCATGGAGAATATACACCCATCAGTTTGTGAATTAAGATCAAGCAAACCTGGGTTATGAAGGATAATGATCGGAAGCCCACCAGTAACCACACCAGCTCTGAACGATTGAAAATTGACCTTTTTGAGTGGCCAAGTCAAAGTCTGGAGTTAAATCCAACTGAAACCCTGAACAGGCCATTTATACTCAAAAACCCTCCAATGTGGCAAAATCAAAGCAATTCTGCTAAGAAGAAAGAGACATAATTCCTCTACTTTGATGTAAATGACTCACTGCCAGGTGTTGCCAACGCTCGATGACTTTACTCCTTAAAAACTGCATTTTGAATATCCTCATGTTATCTTTGTCATGGGAAGAAATCTGTAACGGGACAAAAGTTTTTTTCCCATTTTTATTTAGTTCATAAATAAAAAGAAGTACGCCTCTTGGAATATGTAATTGTTTAATTCAGTTACATTAAACCAAGATTAACATTTTGTTTTCGCTTATTTATTGTTCATGAAGTATTCCTGAAGAAAGCAAACAATGAACCAGACAAAATCTTTACCATACACAACATCTGTATGAGAAGCCAGTAGCCAGAAAGCCATGATGAAACAATAAAACAAATAAAAACAAAACCTAAACTGTGAGTAAGAAAGAAAAGAAAATATGTCTACTGTGAGCTTCAGCATGGCTTAAGCTCAAAACACTCCAAAGTGAATGTGGTTTTCAGTAATAAAAGCTTCATTAAAAGGTTAAAGGTTCAGGAGGTCACTTGGTTGGGCTCTCTCCACCTGTGAATTGTCTCCCTCATTCCCCGCAACACTAGACCTGCGTCCCTGCCGCTTCTCTCCACTGATGCAACATGGCATCTTAAAACAAGCATTTACATTAAAAGGTCAGCTGGGGGAGGGCACCGCAGTAAGTCGAGATGAAGACAACGTCCATGCTAGTACAATTTCAAAATAAACACACATACACACACACACTCACACACACACCTACTTATCAACCTGTCTAGACTGTAAAAAAATTTTTTCCTACGATGACACAAACCGCAGGTATAAACATACATACTGTGCATGTGTAGGAAGTTTCACTGTCTACCTCGCTTGCAAAACCCAAACAGGCTGATAAATACCAAAGGAGGACAGGCTTGCCTCCAAAAGGTTAGCGGAAGCCAAAAAATTCAACAATAATGGAGTTTAAATGCCAGACAGCTTAATAATCAGATAAAGTCACATTACCATTAGACTAAAGAAGTCACCAAAAACAAGTCCATGTGAGAAGGTTAAGGTTAAAAAAAAATCTTTAGCCAGCCTGACTAGGGTTGTACTTGTAGTAAAAGAACTCCCACAATTATAGCTTTGAAAATGTTTAATAGTTTTTATAATGGGCTGCACTACGCTTTACACATAACAGCTAAATATGTGTAAGTGTGCATCAATGTTCATAGGCAGTTGTGTCCTTTTGTTGATAACCTCTTAGGCTGATATAGAGCCAGTCTCACTGGTAGCTTGATTAATTCTGATACACTTAATTAGAAGGCTGCCAATTTCCCACGTGTATACTAATAACAGAGGGAACCGTTGTCATTGACTATTACTGACTGATGGCTTCATTAGGAGTAGGCATCACAGTGGCAGAGACCAGCTGCAAAAAAATGTTATGGCATGCATGTGTTCTGTAGGCAGCACAGAAGCAGATTCAAGTGAGGTAAAAAAAAAAAAATGCTCTAATGTAAAATAACACTGGCGCTCCAGTTAAGAGCTAGATCCGGCTGCTGGTCATACAGAATATCACTGATGTGTGGTTCATCCCAGGTCAGTACAACTCTTGAGTCTTAATTTCACCCAGCAAGAAATGAGGTGGATGTTTACTCTAATACGCATCAGCAGTGTCTTCTGATGAGCAGAGAGTAGAGGGACCTTCACCTGATAGCTCTGGCTATGACAGAAAACAAAAGCAGCCCTCTCTGTGAGCTTCTTAATGGATTTGCATCAAGAGTTGAAAATGATATGGTGCTTGGTTTAGTGAAAACCAAAAGATTTATTCCTGGAGTAGCTAAAAACATTAAAAGTTAATTTAGATCATCACATTACTTTTCATTCCTGCAGCCGGTCCAATTCTCTGCTGACAGAAAAAAGGTTTCTGCGCAATAAATTGTGAAATATAACGCATCTACACAGTAAGTTCAAAAGTGAGCCTTCATGTTCTCCACCACATTTTCTGTCCTTATTCAAAACATACAGATCTGGGTTGTTTAAAGATGCAGTGATAAAAAGAAATTAGCCATAGCAGTTGATCATAGATGCAAATAACTATCACAGCTTAATTAATTCCTTTAGTTTTCTGAACAATATGTGTAATATTATATAAACAAATTAAACAAAGATACAGTTTTATTCAAAATAAAACAGATACCATTTTATTTATACAGTATTAGTAACTGAAATATTAAAACTTGTAACAAGACAAAAGATGATGGTCCAAGGAAGGTCCAGGAGGATGCTAAATTTTCCCCTTTGCAAAGGAGATTTTCTGTGGTTTGTTTCAACTTAGTTTAAGTTTCTTGTTTCATATTTGTTGAATTGATTAGTTAGCAGTACCATGCATGTCACATTTTTTACCCATTATACTCTGGGATCAGTAAATCCTTCATACTTCATATCTATATTACTATTATTAGCTGTGTTAAATTTCAGTGGACCCTCCAATTAACCAGCCCCACTCATAATTCTCTGTTACCGCCACTGTTTATATTACTGGTGGTTGAGAGGACAAGATGGAGATATATTTTTGAGATCTTAGAGAAATGCTGTAATACTGTGAAAACATAGCATTTACCTCAGTATTATCATACCATGAGAATCTCATTGTTTCAAGAACATAAATATGAGTCCATCCATTGATTTGCAGTCACAGAATATACTCTCTGTTCAGGCAACACACTGTTTGTGTGTATTCTTTAAAAGCCTCATGCAATTTTTTTTTCTCCATAAAGTTATGACAGCTGCAAAGCACAGATGCAACTTCTCTCTGTTACTTTTAGCAGCAAGATCATTTCACGGCTGTCAAGAGAGAAAAATGCTGTTCTACTTCTGGACCGCACTGCAAATTTGACATAAACACACAGAGCCAATGGACATGATTGCTATGCTGAAATATTGTACTTGCTGTTCAGTTTTGCATATGGGATTTACATCAAAATAACAAGTCAAATGCAATTCCTTTCTGTGCCTTAACATGATCCTCTTATGCCTATTGATATGCCTTTGGAATAAAGATTAGATTTTTATAAAAAGAAAACATGTGGTACATTTTTAAACCCATGTAAGAGGACCGTCAATGAATGTGTTAAGTGTGTGAGCTTGGACCTGAACTGATTTTTTTTTTCATTCAAGTTTATGTGGTTTTAAAGTTTTAAAAGCAAAGACATGCCTCCTAAGTGAATTGATTAAAGTTATCTTCTCTCCTACACACCTCTCACAAATGAACTTAGCTAAAATTGAAAATCCACAGATTATGTGTAATTCTGATATATTGCTTTGGTTTATAAGGAAGAAAGAATAAAACCCCACAAAAAGCAGAAACCTGATCTATGTCTGTGTTGGTCCCTTTGCCATTTTGGTATCTCCCACTCCCCTCCACAAAAACCCATTAAATGTGTGCCTCACAGTTAAACACAAGCTTCTCAGTGCATAACAACAAAAGCACACACATCATCCACACAACCCTTCGGGAGGTCAGGTTTGGCATTGGGTTCCTGCGTTATAAGGTTATATTTGCCAGATTTAGGTCAAATCGAAGTCTGAAGGATGGCAAAAAATGGAAACAAACCATTTTCACGAGAGGCCATCTCTGACTCTCCCATCTGAAGGGAGGTTGTTTGCATTGCTTGACATTCACAGCGCTTCCCACAGCCCTATAAATGTGGCCCCGAACTCCTTTGAAGTCAGCTAGAATTACTTATGACACAATAAGCTGAAACAATAAGTAACAAAAGAGACTTGAATCGAAAGGGCAAACCGTCTCCTCACCAAACTGCGCCCAAAATAAGCTACTTTCTGCTGCAAAATTATTCATACCCTCAGAACCTTTCTGCATTTTGTCACATCACAAACCTTCATGTGTTTGTTTGAATTTTATGTGCTAGACCAACACAACACAGTGCATTACTGTGGAGTTGAACAAGAGTGATGCTTTTGTTTTTCACATGTTTTAGAAATAAAAATCTGAAAAGTGAGACGTGTGTTTGTATTCAGCCCGTTTCACTCTAAAACCCTGGAAATGAGCCTGTAAATGAAATCGAGTGCAACCAATTGCTTTCACCTAACGAGTACATAGAGTCCACCCGTGTGTAATTTATTCCCAATATAAATGAGGCTGCTCCATGGAGATGTTTGTAGAGAACATTAGAGAACAAACAGATTCATAAAGATCAATGAACACAAATAACTAATCCCCGGTTCACACGGCAAGATTTTAAAACTGTCGGCCAATTTTCAAAACCTGACAGACAGCACACATAACGATAAAATGTCGTAGCTAAAACAGGTTTGCTCATACCGTGTACAACACACCACACACAAACAGATTTCACCCGGGATCATTCAGATGTAGGACGGGAAATCTTCTCCCTGCCAAACACGAGTTCAAGGTAAATAAAAATGGCCGACAGCATACTCTGGAACACAAGGTGGACGGATAATGCTCTTTTAAGTTGGTTGCCAACCGCCGAATGAACCTAAAGAAGGAAGAACAATGGCGATCACAAAAAGAAAAGGCATTGGTTAAAGGAGTGGAGACAGTGTAATTAGGGGCTCTATGCTGGCTGCACTATTATATGAAGTACGTATATGAGTAGTTATGTTTTTTTTCTCTGTGTTTCCTTCACCTCGCTTTCTGATTGGCAATATCTGTCATTCACCAGTCTGCGTGTTCATTTGTCCTGAAGGAATACCACACATGCTAGGATATCGGGCCAAGACAATCCAACATGTTAAATATCCCCGATTGGAGGTCGGAGCGGTCCCGACGGCCTTTCCGAGCGGAGCAGATCACTCTTAACGAGCCACACATGGCAGGAATATCCTTTAAGATTATCTTAAGAACCATCCTGACAATCAGAGCCTGTCAAAAGGGGAAGATTTTCATGTAGTATGAAACAGGCTTAAGCACTGTTCAGCTATAGAAGAAGCCCAAACCTACCATGACCGGGCCATCCATCTTTTTTGACGTGACGCTGCCCGTCAATCAATCTTGGAGGCTCATTAGTAACCAATGAGACTCCAATCACCAATTGTAATTTGTCCTCACCCCCTACGCCAAGATTCTGGGCTTTATTTTCACGATGAACACAATGCGGTCAGAGGGATTTCATTAGAAAAACATTGATAATTGGGTGTGCTCCGATGGCGCAGGGGTAGTGAGGCCGTTGTCCTTGATCTAGGTTTGATTCTGTCTGAGGTCCTTTACCACATATCTTCCCACCCCCCTTTTCTCAAACCCCCTTCATGTCTACATGTGCTACAAAAAAATTTCAAAAAAAGGGAAGGTATATTTCGGTTATCCCAAACATTAACAGCAGGTATGTCAAACTCCAGTCCTTGAAGGCTGGCATCCTGCAACTTTTATTTCCCCCTGCAACTTAAATATCTGTCTCTGCTTCAACACACCTGAGTCAAATAATCAGGGCATTAACAGGATTCTGGAAAACCTGACTGCAGACAGAGGGGGTGATTAAGCCATTAGATTCAGAGGTCTTGGATCATCTAAAACTTGCAGGACACCAACCCTTGAGGAGTGGACTGTGACACCCCGATTTAGAGGTTGTTTATTCCTTTCCCAAAACCTAAAAGCAGTCTATCAAAATGTAAAAGATGGATATGTGGCAGACTGACCTCACAAGGAGCTGAACACAACAGTGATAGATGGGGAACTACCGCATGTTCGGCTGTGCGAAGGTAACTTCATTTTAGTTCATAAACATTGTATTTTTAATGGGTAAATTAAAGGGAAATGCTTGACGCTGGTTCTGCTGTGTTTTGTGTGTTTTTGGATATATGCATGTTGTAACTTCTGGTTGCCTAAGTTGAGTCTCTGTCAGCTATGATCAGTGAACAGGACTCCAATTTTGCACAAACCGTTTAAAAGGTAGTTTAACGCAAAATCCTAAGACAGAGTTTCACTGTAAACTCTTGCCATAGATAACTTGACGGCAGCATGAAAACGTACTGCAGTCTGCAGTAACTATGTTGTTGCAAATATATGAATTAATGTATTTAAAGTCGCATATAAGTTTGGTGTTTAAACTTGGGCTTTAACGTTGATTTGTCTGTAATTATCTTGAATTACCTTCACTGACACAGTTTAGAACTCGTTAGAAATTTTTTCCCCTGTCCTTTTTGCTCTAATGTTAGCAAATAAGGCAAAAATGCCTCTGTCAATGCTGTGAGCTTCACAACTAACATCTTTGCTGTCAGGGCTGGGGTACACTTCCGCATTGGACAAGGAGAGTATTTGCCAGAGAAACAGCTAAGAAGATCGGGGTAACTCTGCAGATATCGACACATTTCAGGTGGAAGAATCTGTGGACTGAACAACTATCAGTTGTGCTCTCCACAAATAATGGCCTTAGAGGAAAGTGGCAGTAAGAAAATCATTGAGGACAGAAAGCTGTAACAAATCAAGTTCCGGCTACCAGAATTGACAAAGACTCCTGGATAGGTGTCAAAACGTTTTCAGAAAGAACTGAGCGAAAGCCCGGTTGCCTTCGATTTAAGCCTGTTAACTGTTGCAATGACCCGGATAACTGAGAATTTGCACAGGCATGTAACAAATCATGTTTGCAGTTTTCCAAAACATTCCTCTTATCAGTGAAGATAGAAGCTGAACTTTCTGTCCAACACGTAAAACTCAAAGTGTGACAGAACAGTAACACAGAACATATGTTGATGGCAGTATCTTGTAGTTGAGGTACTATTCTTCGGCAGGGCAGAGAATCTGCTCAGAAATTATTGAAAGACTGATGGAACTTATTAAAGGGTTGCTTCAGATAAAATATATAAAGCATTTCCCCTATCAGAATGGTCCACTTAAAGCCCACATGTAAATCCTGTTATTAATCTGTGGCAAAACTTAAACATTCTTGTTGAAAACCACTTTCCATTCACTGGCTGAGTTCATTGGCTGAGTTTCAGCTACTCAGCATCAAAACAATCCAGTTTCCAAATCTTCAACATCAACAAAAGATGATACAGCTTTTATTTCAGCGAAAGAAGGTTTTGCAAATCATTTCTGAATCAAACCATGTTTATTCCATCGTTCTTTTGCATTGTGCTTTTACTTCATGTAGTCTATCACGTGCAGTCCCACTGAGATACACTGAAGCACGGGGTCCGAACGTAACAAGGCGTGGAAAAGTTACAAGGGTAGGAATAGTTTTGGAAAGAACTGTGTTGTTGACGAGAGCTGCAGAAAAAAAGAAAAAGATTCAGCAGAACTTACACGGGGCATTTTTTTTGCTGCAACTTTAAAGCCAAAGGCTTGAAAATGGAAAGTATAATGATGTTTTTTTTTCTCAATATGCCCCCCAATGATTAACATCTCAGTCTAATCCCAGCTTGGCACAGGGACTTACCCAGAGCTTCCACACTGGCTCTGAGCCAGACTGGCGCTGCGACTTGTCTTCCTACAGACAGAGGGATGAGCTTGGGATGGGATGGGAGATGTGGGGGACTGGATGGACCAACTGCAGACACAATACTGGCACAGTGACAGGAGACAGCAATCGAGTCTAATCTCGGCCTCTCGTATGCTGACAGCAGAGCACAAACATATTCTCACATTCGATATTTATGTTCTTACTTATTCGGTTTCTTACTTTTGGTCAAAGAATCCAAAAGTGCATCATCGGCCAATGCCCTATTCTTCTCGAAGCCTTTAATATCCAATTATAGGCCTAATCACAAAAGCCCGTGCATGTCTAGTCACCGCTTGTTCCCCAGTTCCTTGTGTCTATATTGTACCGGTTTGTTACGTGAATGCGGCAGACATTTGGACATAAAACACTGTTAATAGTCAGAGCATCATTAAAGGATCTCTTCTCATAACTAGCTTCATGGGGGGCAGAGGAATGATCAAGAATAATCTGCCGTGCTTTGTAGCCACCCAGGTCACAGCCTGCATACAAATCTGCAATAAGGAGCAGAAGCAGGGAAGGAGGGAAGAGACAGGGGGATCTGAAACAGTAGGTGGGTCGGAGAGAGGGGAAGAGAGCGCGAGACACGGAGGGTGAGGAGAACCGATCACAATGAGGCGGGTCATTTTTGTGTAGCAAGTTCAGACATTCTGTGGGCCCTTATGAAGGGAGGCGAAAGGAAAGGGGAGGCTATTTGGGAGAGTGTTTGGGATGGGAGGGGGGGGTACAGGGCAGAGGGGGGAGCGTTGAGCAGGCTGAGGCCCAGAGCTGTATTCAGCGGGGGGAGGCTGCTCCAGCTCCAACACTACTACAAAGCTGGACTCCTAGGGTTCATGAATAAGGCGAGGAAATGATCAGAAAAAAAAGGAAAAAGAACCCTGAGAGATGTTTAGACAGATGGCCCACTTAAAACGACGCAAGGACACAAGCAGAGAAAAGTGATTTTAATGAAACTTCAAATTCTGCGAATAATTGATCTTTATCCCCCCCCACCCCTTAAAATCCCAGCAGAAAAGGTGAAAGTAAATTTAATGTGTTACAAGTGCCTTTCCAAAAGACATTAAAAGATGCTGCTTGCTTTATATCCTTTAGATTGAATTAAATTGACATCATGAGAAGGCGTTGGAAAAGAAGCAGAGGGAGAAGGAGGGGGGGGGTGGGGGGAAGCAGAGGCAAGGAATCAAATGAAAAACGTTCAGAAAAGAGCTGCGGTGCCAAAGAAAATAGATAGCAGGGGACTTCTCCTCCTCCAGTCCTTCTTAAAGGGCCACTGAGAGCCTTTGAGGGAGAACGTGCTAGTCAGTATTTTTAGAAATTTCATTTGATGGGATTCTGGCAAACATCTCTGCTCTGGGCCTTAGATGTAATATCAAATGTTACTTGCTGGGGACAAGATGATGTTTTATGAATTTAGCGAGTATGAATTATTAATGAAGAAACTGCTATCAAATATCTGAAATGTGCAGCTAATTATATGGTGGAGAGAAAAGACAAAAAAAAAAAAGGTATTTCGTTTATGATTTGTATCCAATTTCTGGTGATTATCTGACCATATCCAACCTTTACACTTGAATTCTCTCATGGATGAAAGAAAAATCTACTGAGATTTAAAAAGCTTTGCAGAGGGAGCAAGCAGCAAGTGACGTGTTTTTGGGTTGTGCACGATAAGAGTAAGTGAGGAGTCAGATCATTTGGCGTGATATCTTACAATATTAAAGCACCATGATATTCCCAAAAAGGCAAAAAGCCTCTCTTGCAAAGTGTAAGTGTTTAACAGCTGACTTTTACCTCCCTGTCCACTCGACCACAAAAACTGCCTGATATAAATGCCATAGTCTGATACTTCATTATATTGCCAAAAGTATTCGCTCACCAGTCTTCACTCACATAGGAGCTAAAGTGATATCCCATTCCTAATCAATAGGGGTTCAATATGACTTTGGTCCACCATTTGCGGCTAGAAAAGCTTCAATTCTTCTGGGAAGGCTGTCCACAAGGTTTAGAAATGTGTTCATGGGAAATCTTGACCATTCTTCCAGAAGCGCATTTGTTAGGTCACATACTGATGTTAGACGAGAAGGGCTGGCTCTCAGTCTCCGCTCTAATTCATCCCGAAGGTGTTCTATTGGGTTGAGGTCAGGACTCTGTGCAGGCCAGTCAAGGTTATCCACACCAGACTCATCTATATCTATGTCTTTATGGACCTTGTTTTGTGCTCTGGTGCACAGTCATGTTGGAAGAGGAAGGGGCCTGCTCCAAACTGTTCCCACAAAGTTGGGAGCATGGAGTTGTCCAAAACTGACTGGTCTGCTGAAGCATTCAGAGATCATTTGACTGGAACTAAGGGCAGTCTCCACTGCTCTGGAGTCCAGTGGCGGCGTGTTTTACATCACTGCAGCCGATGCTTTGCATTGTACATGGTGATGTATGCCCTGGATGCAGCTGCTCGGCCATGGAAACCCATTCCATGAAGCTCTCTTCGCTGTTCTTGAGGCCACATGAAGTTTGGAGGTGTGTAGTGATTGACTGCAGAAAGTTGCCGACCTCTTCGCACTATGCGCTTCAGCATCCGCTGACCCCGCTACGTAGCCGACCACTTCATGGTTGAGTTGCTGTCGTTCCCAAATACTTCCATTTTCTTATGATACAGCTGACAGTTGACCGTGGAATATTTAGGAGCGAAACAGTTTCACCACTGGATTTGTTTCACAGGTGGCATCCTATCACAGTTCCACACTGGAATTCACTGAACTCCTGAGAGCGACCAATTCTTTCACAAATGTTTGTAGAAACAGTCTGCATGCATAGATGCTTAATTTTATACACCTTCGTCCATGGGAGTGATTGGAACTCCTGTCCTGATTCCAATAATTTGGATGCATGAGCAAAATATTTTGCCAAAATAGTGTATCTTATGAACTGAGGTTGTGCCTTGTTGTGCCTTGCTAATAGGAATTAGGTACAAAAGAGAAGTAGGAAGGGATGAAATGATATTCGGCACCACCACTTAAAGCGGGTGTAGTGACTTGCCCAAGGCCACAATGATTGAGATGGTCAAAGCTGGGGTTTGAACCGGCAACCCAACAGTTAAAGGGAAAACTCTCTAGCTGCCCTGTCGCCCCATTTCGTATAAGTGAAAATGAGAAGAAAACTGGCAAAGGGGTGAATTGAGCTCAAGCATGAAACCTTCTTTTATGAAAACCAAAAAAAAAAAACGAACTCTTCTAAAATGTCCAGTTCTCCACAACCTTGTATCGTGCATCGTTTCGTTTAATGAACGAGGATGCATCGTCAGACCCCTACAGTACAATACATAAAGAAACGTGAGGAAAAGAGAATAACCTTTCTGTCTACACTAGTGTGGGCAGGAAGGACACAGGAGCCTCCTGGGGTGTGCTTTGCCAGATAAATGCTGAAAAGTGGAGGTGTGGTGCCAATGCATGACCTATCTTTTATAATCATAATCCATTCCCACTGCTGTTCTCCTCCATGAAACAGTAGCACTCACAGAAATCCCCAAATGAATGTAAGAACGAAGGTGAAAGAGCATTTAGAGTGAAGAAACTGTGTGCTTGTGTGTGTGTGGGGGGGTTGACGGGGCTTTTCACCAAGCAAATGCCTATTAGACAATCCCCTGAAACCAACCTGCCTATCCCACCCACAGTCTCCCTTCGGGCTTACCCAAACCTATCGAGGCCTAATCATACGCTTGAATTTCTCTCACATGACACAACCATAAAATTTCAGGAGCGCTGCTTAACAAAACCATTTCTAGAACATGGCATCAGATTTTTAATAGTGATGAAATCCAAAATGCTTTGATTTTGGCCCCTTCGCCTCCACGTTTCCAAACTATGCTATGCTTATTAACCTGTCCAACACTATACTTGTGTTTGCATGCTGGTGTGCTTGTGTATGCTTGCCCTGAGGCCCGTCCACCCTGCCCAGGGTCTTCATTACTGACTGAGAGAGCAATGGCTGTTCTGCTTGGTCGGTGAAGGGAGCAAATCGGGGTGCCACACACAAAATGCATTTTCTGGATTTTGCTTAATCAAATTTTCTTTTCATGGGTGAGAAAACCTAATCAAAAAGCAGAAGATGCAGTTTAAACATTCGTAATATTTGAATTTATTTCTATGGAGGATACCCAGTATCTAAAACCAGTATACATAATCCACCATATATAATTACAATTCTGAGCCCCAAAGGCAAGAAGGACTATATGTAGCCATCGATTTGAATTTGTTTGTAGATGCAATTAAATAATTGAAAATGTTAAACAATTCGAAATTCTTTAAAGCAAACTGAAAATAGACCTCAGGATGCAGTTATTATGATTTTTCCAAGGCTTTCTTGCCTTTATAAAGAAAAGAATCACTCAAAAAAAAAAAAACTTTCAGAAACACTGATTGAACACATGCAATAATTGAGGACTACTAATTAACTTTTCTTTCAGCGAGTTAATTCTTAAGTCAAGACATCATGTACTAATTGGCAAACTTTGTCTTTGTGCACATAAACTGTATTTTATGATGACCAAATTCCGAAAAAGGCTGCTCTCATTCCCATTTTTAAATTATCTCATTCATTTAAAGTGCATTTGCTGTGTCCCTTTTAATCCTCTTATAACCGTCCTGGCAGATGTTTTTTTTTTACGTTTTTGTCCTTTAAACTACCATTTCAAAGCCCCCCCCCCTCAAAAAAAAACAAACAAAAAAACAAAAACGAAAAAACACAGTAGTACTGAATGTAAGATATTGAAAGTTGTAAAGTGAGTAAAAGTCTATTTCTACAGCAATAATATCCAAAAAAATCCAGATATGTATATGTATCCTATGTATAATTGGAGTAGATCTAATAAAAAAACTGGGACATTGCTCTGTAATAAGATAACGACCCAATTATGTCAATTGAAGACAACATCTCTGCTGTAATTTCGGTTACTTGCCTGTACGATTCCTCATTTCATCTCTAGTGTCTCCAACACATGCACAATAATATTGGGGTCCAAAATGCCTTAGTTTGTCATTGCAAACATTGCAATGAAATGTGTTCTCTGCATTTAACCCATCCCTTAGGGAGCAGTGGAGTGGCATTGTGCAGCAGCCAAGGAGCATTCTGGGGCTAAGGGTCTTGCTCAGGGACCCAGAGTGGCAGTCTGTGGGAGTCAAACCCAGAACCTCCAGGACAAAACTGCAATCCTGAAACCACTAGGCCACCACTTCCCCAAACAGACACTTCCTTCGAGCGAGACATGGATAGATGGATTCAACATCTCCTCACTTCTTCTAACCAACAGTTGTGTCTCCTTTTGTGGTTAACGTATACATTTGGTTTTAATGGGTGGAAATGCAATTTCTCTCCTGTGCAATAAAAGAAGAATGTAATTCATGTGCCTTGTAACATTTAGGAGCTCAAATATCATGTCAGGTTACTCGTTTTTCATTAATATGGTACCATATGAATATTTATATATTTTATGTGAAGCAAATAATAAAATTAAATTGTGTGCCTCTACACAAACATTTATACAGGCTAGTTATATACACTGCTATACAGTGATTTGCAAAGTTAAATAGAAAAGGATCTAAAGGAAGGGACCATATGGGCAGCCAGGGTGACGTGTTTGAACAGACAGGCATTATTCACAGAACAGATCAGGGGTTATGCTTTGGAAACAGCAATATGTTATAAAACAATATCACAAGCTTTGAATATCTCAAAGGGCAACATTAAATCGATCAATCAAAAATGGAAAGAGATATGGCACAACGGCAAACCCACCAAGTCCATCAAGCTAACCTGACAGACCAGGAAAGGAAAGGATTGATCAGAGAGGTAACCAAGAGGCCCGTAGTAACTCTGGAGGAGCTGCAGTGATCCTCAGCTCAGCTGGAAGAATCTGCTGGCATGGCTACTGTTTGTTACGCTCATCCCAAATCTGGCCTTTACTTACGAATATGCACTACTTTGTGTTGCTCTGTCAGATAAAGATTCCTCTTGAATGTTCTAAAGTTTTTCATTCTAATAGGACAAAATGTGAAAAGGTTTAAAAGGTGAGAAGAAACCAAAATTGCTGACCTCTCCAAGTGTCCCGTGATTGATACAGCGTCATTACCCCAAACCCCCCCGGTTCAAACTCTGAGCAGCACTGCCGTGGCCTCAACAGCTCACAGTATTGATTTTCACTTAAGTCTTGCAGGTACAGCGTACACCTCTAACCCCCTGCCTTTCAGAATATTTATCTAGGTGCAATATTTTGTCAAAGTGCTGTGATGACAGATATGTGTACAATGTGGCTGATGGTCCTTTCTTTTGACATGAGTGCTGGATCCATTCAACTGAGCACAACAGGGGAGCCGTGTATGAGATGTTCTCCTCATTCATTTGTTTGGTCCTGCTCTGTCTCCATCCACCTGACCTTGCTCCTAACTTCAATTTTTCTCACATATTGTTCCCTTCTCTGTATAATACTTTGTGGGAAATAATGGCTATAAAAAAAAAGTGATCTCAACAGATGTGCTTTCATTTTGGAAACCTCAACAGCACCAACTGCAAACCAAACTGGACTGAAAGACACAATGAAGCTAAGGGTGGCAAAAGCAACACAGCGCATACAATACTAGCCATGCACTATACAGGGCACTGTTCATGTGATACACAATGTACTTAAGTGACAACTTATCAGTATAACATCACTTTCTTTTTTTTTTCTTTCCATCAATTTCCTCTGGTAATTTCTTCATTTTGTCTCATTTGAAATACATTCTCCCAGTGCTACTGATTTCAACACTTTTTATATGAATACATTGTGAAAAAAATATTTTTTCATAATTTAGCCAAAAGCCAAATGTTAGGAACAGTGCCATGGGAGTGGTGGGCTAGTGGTTAGAGAGCATGGTGCTTGCGACCTGGAGAGGCTGCAAGGTTCCTGGTTTGACTTCCACAGACTGCCACTCTGGATCCCTGGAGCCCTAGAATTCTCCCAGGGTGCAGCAGTGGTAGCCCACTTCTCCCTAAGGGATCTGTTAAATGCAAAGGACACATGTCATTGGAATGTATGTTGCAATTACAATAAATGTAATTATTATGATGACATTTAGCCATGGGATTAAACCCAGTTCAAAATGTATTGACCCCAAAGGGAAATTGAATGTTGTAGTAACTCAAACCATCCAAGTTTCTTCAGCCATTGTAGATGGTGATGGCTGTGGGCAGCAGTTTATTTTACAGCAGATCTGAGGAAGGCTTTCAGTAAAGACACTGATGTTGTATTAGAGTCTTGTGATCCATTGTGTTTTTCATTTTATGAAACATCTTTCTTCGCATAATTATCTCCAGAGGTGTCAGAGCAGTCCGCAGAACCTACTGTGGTACTACCACCACCAGTTGCAGATGAGATTGCAGCCTCCACAACAGACTGATTTGTAAAAACTGCCGAACCTAAGCTTCCTCAAGAACTATACCCCACTCAGCACCTTCGTATGTATAGCTTCACTGCTGCATCTCTAGTACAGTCTAAAGTCTTTCTCTACCTCCTCCACTTCTTCTTTGATAATACAAACAGAGTTTGACATATTGATGTTTCCCCTAAAATTTGAAATGATCTCCTTTGTTAAAATTCAAGGTAAGATGATTGACACCACACCATTCCACAAAGCCATCCAACCGTTGCAACCGGTGACTAAAGACTCATTTGACTGTTTTTGCAGGCGACAGGACTCTGCCCGTATGGATGTCTGAGGTGTACAGCTCGAAAATGAGAGTAGAGTCTTGTGTGGTGCTCCTACGCAACTGACCGTCTGGGCAGACACACAACAACCCCTCAGTCTAACAAACTGTGGACTGTTTGCCAGACAGTCGTTGATCCAGGCGATTGTTGAGGCCTTCATCTTTGTCTTGTGGAGTTTCTAAAACAGCAAATCAGCTTAAATTGAGTAAATGCACTGGAGAAAATGTATATTTACAAGGAAAATGGAAAAAAAATGAAACACAACAGGAGAGGATTCTGAGTCTATAGTTTTGCACCATCTGGAAAGGAGAGGAATGGTTAGAGGTGGTGAGGAGGTCAGCAATCTATATATTTTGTGATAGTGAGCAAAGAGTGGGGCTTACGGTTTCTGTGACGGACGACTGTCAAACGGTTGATGAAAATTTAATTAAAATTAAAACAATGAGATTTGTTTGCATTTTTCTATTTCCATTTTATTTGCTCCAAAATTCAATTAAAAATGTTCAGAGTTCCATGTTTTACAAAGTAAACTGATCCACATTTTCTCATGTCATGTTTGTGAAGTTGTGCCACCACATCTCTCCTGTCGTCTCTCCGATCTAATCAGTCTCATCTGTGCCATGCCCAATTGCCTTTCTGTTTCACCTATGTGCTGCACTACTTGAGCACTTCACAGCCACTGCCTCTTCGCCAGATTATCGACTGCTTGTCCTGATAGAAGTCCAGAGTTTCCTTTCCATGCTTTCTAGTGCTTTTGTTATTGACCTTGTTCCACGACCGTACATTTATGCCTTTTCCTTGCACATGACAGATCTCTACTGCCTATCTGATATCTGGATACCTCCCATGTCTGGGGGCTCCCACCTAGGAAAATTTTTTTATCAGATTTTTTATCTTCATACATATTTTAAAATGGCATCTTATCACATGGTTCATGCATAAAATGTCAATAGTTCATTATTTTTTTGGGATTACTCTAATGGTTCTGTAAAATTCTTAAAACATTCTGCTATCTCAAAGTGTTGATTTAAAAAAACAGCACCCACTGTTACAAATATGGTAAAATAACAATTCTTACAATATGAATTTTACTGTCAAAAGTTGTAGTTGCACTCACCAATGTTCATGTTCAGGATGTGTTTCCCCCTTTCTTTACAACGATTGATGTTGCCCTGGAGTCTCTGCTCCAACATGGGATAGCTGCTATAATGTTTTAACATCGGTATCATTAATTTCTAAATGACCATCTGACTGCTAGCAAAACTCTTCAGTAAACAAGCATCTTGGTCAACTTTGCACAGGAATATCCTTGCTAGCTGCTAGCTTAATGTTAGCTTTCTTCCCTTTTGGTTTGATGTAACTTGTTGATAATGAAGTTTCCTATGTTTGCTTTGGTGTTTTAAATTTTAAATGTGTCTACAACTTACAGAGAGTTGTTTTACAGCTTCATAGACTAAGTGCTTTGCTTTGAATGTTGTAATTATTTTTCTTTTCTTATAGCAGCACTTTGTTCTTGTCTCGCCCACTTGGCTTTTGGATAAGCCTTCGCTGAGCTTGCCTTGTTGACTAGGTTAATTTGAAGTTCGATCTAGATGCAGACTTTTAAAATCACTGGTCTATAGGGCCTTACTGCGAGTATTAATAATAACTCCACAATGTGACATTTTACTCCTACCATGACAAACACAAGAGTACATTCCACCATTCAAGCAAAACTTACATTAGGCTTCATGTTAAAAAAAGAAGCCATCTCTATCTTCACCTGTTATACTCATGCTTAACACAATTTCTAGTCTAACAAATACAATTATTGGGTTAACATATTTCTAAAAGCAATGTGTGCGTGTGTTTTACATTTGTGAATTTGTGTGAGTCCATGTTGGGAAGTTGAGGGGAGCAGATTTAAATGCGTGGTCAGAAGCGGGCATCATTGATTAAAACACTAAGTGAAGGACAAGGAGTTCAGAGCTCGATTCCAAATCAATGACACAGTCCAAAATGTCTGTCATGCTAAACTGCAAGGCTTCCAGATCTGTGAGGACAACACAAAGTGACACCAATTCTGTAAGTCACGCACGCAACTGAACTTTTACATGCATGAAGACAGGAATTCAGTCGGTCACATATTCCCAAAGCAGACAAGACCGTCTTATCCCCGATAACATGTAATGTTGAGTCTAAATTAAGAAACTTCCCAAACAAAATGGATGGCAAATGCAAAGAAGCACCATTTTCTGGGATCCTGTAGAGACCAAAGCAGTGGGTGTGTTAGACTAATTAAGCAGTGCCTCTGTATTCAGTCGTCAATAGGTTCCATCAGACTGCACATAGCTTCTATAATAGCTCGTGCCCAATCATAGAGGGAATAGAGCTGATTATACACCTGCAGATATGCACACATTTAAACAGAGAGCTTGCACTAGGTGCAAAGATTGCTGTGCTTAATTTTGTTTTATGCGCTTACTTTTTTTTAATCGTGGTACTACAGAAATGGTCCGTTTTTTTTTTTTTTTTCCTAATTTCTTTGTGTTTCATGTTGGCACAGTTTTCTCTGTTGGTAACATTTTCAGAAAAATCAATAAAGTAGCCAAAATTTCGTCAACTGAAAGCAAACGATTTCTATCAATTTCCTCTGATGCTTTGACTGGTTATAGAGTTTTGAGAATAAAAAAAAAAGAGAGATGTTTAACAAGAAAGGAAAGCAGACGAGAAACCTCTGACTGTTATCCAAGCGGAGGTGCGAGCAGAAATTAAAATGTTTCATATCGAGCAATCCAAAATGAATTGGGCGAGCTGAGAGGAGAGAAAAAGAAAAATCAATGGAGCTCTGGCTGTGGTGAAAGGGACGGCATCACGAATGGGATTTGCCAGTGGGGCTCAGCAGCTGCCAAATAACCTAGAGCTAAAGAATTACAATAATACTGATGAAGTGTGTGAGGGCTTTTAGGGGCATTGCTGGAAAATTGCTCTGATGGAGGCATAACAGTGCTGTCTAATTCAAGTACCCCCTCTGCTCATCTCGAAAAGGCACAACAACAGATGTAACGCTACCTTTTATAACCAGGAGAAACAGGTTTACAGAAAGACAGAGCTTTTTTTTTCTTGTTTCTTTTTCTGTTGTTCTCCAATGTGATGTGTGGATGAAAGGCTTTAGGTTTTGGAAGCTTCCCGATCCTTGTGCATCCACAATTGTTATTGTTGGAGCAGTATGGTATAATGACACAAAATGCAAATCTTTTTTATTTCATTTTGAGCATGAAGCTGTAGTGGGGGGATAGGGGGAAGGGGGGGGGCAGCGGGGGAAGAAGGGAGAGATAAGACGGGGTGAGTAAAGAGATGAGAGGAACAAGCTCCCATCATCTATTTTTATGCTGCGTTTAATTTACATTTTCTTTTGCTGCCGATAAAAGCAGACAGGGAACACAAGGACGGTGACACCCGGAGAGCTCCCCGGGTCAGAGGGCGGCAGTTAACCTGTCAGAAGCAGAGTACTGATTAGAATAAATCTACACACTCCCCAGAGGTCAACCCCGGCCTCGGCTACTGATCCGACCCACCACTCTTTATGGCACGTGCATGTCCAACGAGCAGACATAGAACCTGCGTGTGCGTGTGGCTGAGGTGGCGCCTACATAAACACATGAATGGGTGTGCAAAAGATCTGAATGAAAATACATGCGAGTATTTATACCCCTTGAACACATTTTTTGTTACATTACGACCACAAATTTAAACATGTTTTATTGTTTTTTTTTCCATAATAACACAGAGTAGTCAATATTTGTGAAATGGACAGAAAAGATACATGGTTGTATTATTTTTGAACAAAACTCTTAAAAAGTACAGAGTATTCTGCCTCTTTTCTGCCCTTTTGTATTTTGGGACTTTTTTCTCTTTAACTCCTAAATAAAATACAGGGCAACCAATTGCACTTAGAAGTCACGTAGTTAGCAAACAAAATCTACCGGTACGTAATTTAATCTCAGTATGAACACAGCAGTTGTCTGAAGGCCTAAGAGGTACATTAGGGGATATTAGAGAACATGCAGCATTATGAAGACCAAGGTACACATTAGACAGGTCGGAGATAAAGACGTAGAGACGGTTAAAGCAGGTTTAGGTAATAAAACAATAACCCAAGCTTTGAATCCCTTAAGGAGCTCTGTTTGATCCAGTGTACAAAAGTCGAATCAGTATGGCCCAAATGAAAATCTACCAGGACAAGAACTCTATCTAAACTGACAGGATGGGCTAGGCAGAGGAGTGGCCCATGGTTACTCTGGAGTCAAGGTATCATTTTGTGACCATGCTTTTCTACTTCAGAGACTGCTATGGTGATCAACTAAATGGAGCAAAAAAATTGGCAATCCTTCAAGAAATCCTTAAACTGAGGTTCTACTTTCCAGCAAGAGACTTATCTTGTTTCAATCAAGAAATATTCATTTCTCAGAATGGCCTAGAACTAAAGTTAATTGGGAATCTGTGACAAGACACTAAAATTGATGTTCCCAGACCACGGGCATAACGGGTGCGGGCTACGAGTGGGACATGTCCACCACACATCCGGCCATACCGGCACCCTCCGTCCTTTTTTTAATCCGTTAATCACACGTGGTAATGTGTTTTTCTGTGTCAGTGTGGTATTCCATCGTATTTATCAAGGGTTCTATGGTAGTAATTTGATGCACACTGGTTTGTGTGTTTGCATTCTAAGAAGAAAACATCAATAGTGATCTCTTCAACTCCATTCTCCTTGCAAACTAGCAACTGAAAGATAAGTAAGTAAATTGACTGATAATGCTATCACTATATAAATAGTATAAATAATCATTCCCTCTTAAATCCTTTTCCCCGTAAAACCAGCAATTATGAAAAAGTAAACCACTTTGCAGATCCACACCTCCTCTTCATTGTGAGTGCAAGGGGAGGGTCAGCTAAGTGGGAGGGAAGCCTAACGCCAGTAAACACCAGACTCCATCTCTGGAACTCAAAGGGCAAAAATCCTGCAGCCCTCTCGCAGAGGATCAAAGCTCTAAGGTTGAATAAAAGAGCGAGGCTGCCGGCGTACACACACATGCACGCTGAATGTCTCATTCGAAGAGCTTGAGGCTATAACAGCATGGGATGTTTCTTGGGCCCACACCTATAGAGGGTGTAAAGCCGCTGCTGAACGTATTTGGCGAATGTGAGGTTACCTGCTGGATAACAGGGAGGCTGAGGTTGCGCAATCACAATTAATCTGCAGGTTGTTGTAAAACGGGTAAAAAATAGATTTTGCATTTTGGAAAGGTAGGGCTTTAGCAAAACAATTGGAAAAGCTTATTTTCTTCCATTGCACCAAGTGAAAGCAACAGTGTTAATGAGTTCATGGCTCACCCACAGTAAACACAAAGAAAAAAAAAAACATTCCTCTGTGTCTGGAATTTTTATTTCATTATCACATGAGAATGAAAAAAAAACAACAACACAGACTTACTGTATGCTAACGGACTTCATGTCAGTATAATTGACTCTGCCAATGCTGCAGCAGCCTGTGATGTCATCCACGCCATTACTAGCAGACTCCAAACACAGCATCCCCAGGCCCTTTTCTGATCTCCCTGGATTTTAATCATGTCTCCCTGTCCTCCACTCTCCCCACCTTCACTTAGTATGTCACCTGCCACATCAAAGACAATAAAAATGCTGGACTTATTTTATGGCAACGTTAACAAGACATACAGCACATCATCTCTCAGATAACAACTTCTCCAGCCTGTGTATAAACCCCGTCGTACAAAGAGAACCAGCTTTGAGAAACACAGGGAAGAGATGGTCTGAGGAGACTGATGAAGCTGGGAGGGACTGTTCCTTCTCCAATGTGTGGGAAGAGCTCTTTGCTCTTTATGGAGAGGATATTGGTAGCATCACAGAGAACATCATGGACTATGCTAACTTATGCGTGGACAACACCATGGCCCTCATGAAGGTGTGGTGTGTCTCCAATAACAAGCTCTGAATCAACCCTGAAATAAAGGCTCTCCTAAAGGAGAAGAAGAGATCATTTAAATCAGGACACAAGGATCAAGTGGGAAAGAAGATCAGGAATGGAGAAAACACCTACAGGAAGAAGATGGAGGAGGGACGGCAGCAAAATGACATCAGATGCGTTTGGAAGAGCCTGAAAATAATTTCAGATCACAGCCCAAACTCCAGCACTGTAGCAGATTTAGGGTGGGTGAATTACCCGAACCAGTTCTTTAACTGGTTTGATCGGATAGGCGCCCCTCCCCCACCACTGTCCTCCCCCGCTACAATCTTTTGACGACTACCTGCTACTCTTCCTCATAACTCTCTGCCTCCACCCAGCCACTGCACCCAAGATCAAGGTTGAAAGACTGCAAGAACGGATGGCGCCAGCTCCAGGCTACAGCGCAGATCAACTGTGTGGAATCATGAGACACATATCAACATGAGCCGGAAGCTGTGGATGGTACCCCGGCTGTGGGAGACGTCCTGTGTGGTACCAGTGCTAAAGAACACACATTCGAAGGACATCAGGAGTTACAAGCCGGTAGCAATGACCTTACATCTGATAAAGACCCTACAGAGGTTGGCCTTCAACCATCTTCGTCCCCTGATGAAGTCTTCATGGGATCTGCAGCAGTTCGCCTACCAGCCTAGCAACGGGGTGGAGGACACAATCATCTTCACAGACTGACTGCTACATCTTGCACACACAAAGGGGCGTCATTGCAGATCCTTCCGCCCAGCAGCTGTCAGACTTAATGACCATCACTGCTCCCAACAAACTCAAGATGTGTTTATATACCTGCTGTTTGTTGTTTGTTGTACACAGTACATGCACGTTTTGTAAACATTTATAAATCACCTTAATTGCAAATTTCTTTTATCTGAGTATGCTTTTTTCAATAACTTTCCAGTATTTTTTTCTTATGTTGTAAATTTGCCCTTGCGGGAACAGTCTCTCACTCTCACTTTTGTTCCTATTTTTTCTACCTGCATGCTTCCATTTGCCTGTCACTTTGCTGCTGGTACACCTGAATACCTCCGCTGTCACACAATAAAAGAAATTTCTATTTCTACAATTTCTAGTTTTCCTTCAAATCTTGCCATTCAAACTCTAACTGTACTTGTAGAAGGTGTACAAGTAATCTATTTGTTATTTAATATGTATATGTGTATATAAATATATATGTATATATTTATAAATGACACAATTAAACCTATCATGTTTCTTGAATCCAAAGCAACTGGATGACCTACTGAAGAAATCAGTGTGACTCCTTGGTCAACTCTCGACCAGCCTACATTTAGTCTCCCTGGTAACCACCAATCTGCTCTACTGGCTGATGGGTGGTGATAGTCTAAAGTAGTTTTAAAACTGCTTAAAGTTTTAAATCAGATATGCATCATTTAGTGTCAAGAAGGACCCATGTGAAGGCTGGCAGGGCAGGAGGGGGGGCAATTTTGACAAAAACAGTTTGTCAAAATCTAAGTCTAGCTTAAGACTGACTGAGGCAGAGACCAAATCTGGCAAAGGCACCACTGAGAGAACAGAAACCAAGGACATTAAAGCTATAGTTGGTAATCCTGTTTAGAAACACGTTTCATTATAGTGGGTAAAATGGTCATTCCATCCTGAAAGTAGTCAATACATTATGTATTCACAACAAGGAGGTTAAAAAATCGTTTTCTGTGGGAGCTGCAGATCTTTAAACACTGACCAATCCCTGCCGTGCGGTCCGAATGGCAGGGATTGGTCAGTTTGTTCTGCCCCCCCCCCCTCTGTCCCTGAAGTTCCGGGGGTATCGCCTTATCTATTGGTTATACCACATGCCAATCATTCTGACGCGCTCACATAACGCCAGTGTGCATGCTGGTTCCTTGTTACTTTCCACTTGATGGCTGCGCATGCGCACTTTTAGTGTTTATGTATTATGTTAGCTTAGCAGTTAGCTTCGGTGTTAGCCATTGATTGTAGCTTTGCTGCTCTCATTGTTTACTTTGAATATGGCTGAGAGTCGCTAGAAGCAAACCTTGTACAACTTTAAGAGAAGAAGAGGAAGGCCTCATGAGAAACAAATAGGACAAGAGTGTATTTGGGAGATTTTTTTCATACAATGCCCCTGAGGAGCATTAGAGCACGTAAGACAGTCGTCATCATGCACAGTTATTCAAAAACGGACATAGGGAATCTTTGGCAACTCTACCTTTAATGCAACAGTATTGGTAACAGGTGAATCTTGTGATGAGCAAAAGGGAAACGTAGGTTGTTATACTAAAGCTTGGGACACACAACACGACTTTTACAGTCTTGCCTGACTGTGAAAAGAGTTGGAGTTCACACTTAGAGCCTGGCTTCAGCAACTTAACAACTGGACTTGCTGAGGGACCACATACAACATTATTTATTAAACTAACTAAAAGAACCTGAATGCATCAAACTCTCATGAAAACCTTTGCGATGGCGACCATTTGAAGGAACAAACATACTAGTTGGTGGTGGTAATAGAAGATATTCTGAGATGGGCTATATTTCGGTTTCATTATACTGGGTATCATGGTCCTTCTATCTTTTCACTCCCTCATAAAATGAATGATGTAACTGAAAATATTTTAAGTTTAAATAACAAGTGCATATCATTTAAAAGAGCAATAAGCAATATTTCCCCACTAGGTGGTGCTTGAGCACTGTCTGTAGACCAAAACAAGATGTATGACAAGCCGTGCCTCTCTTTAGCTCCGCTCAGGCTGCCACCCAGCTCCTCCTTTCCCTTCTCATGAGGTGCCTTCTATGGGCATATTTGTAAAGGACAAAAACACAGCAAAAGAGCACCACCTTCTTTACTTGAACATTTCAAGTAAAGAAGTAAGTAACTCATAACTTTATAATCGTGTTAGCAAGAGAACACTTTGATCTACTGGGTTGCTCTATGCCATGTTACTCCAATGCTGCACAGCTCTGATGGTGGCATTTTAGTGCAGGGAGGTGCTGAGCCCTGAGTGGCAGCTGTTCACATGCATGTATACACATGCACTGTCCGGTTTGGGTATGTAAACAAGACACTGGAGAACAAATAAGAGAGTTGTAATGTGACGTTATACCATAGTCCATCTGAAATATCACCTTTAGTTTTTCACATCATTATTTTTTATTTTTTTCTATCTAAAATATTGAAATGTTGCTTATTGCTCCTTTAAATAATGTTTACTCTGTTTTTTTGAAATACCGATTTTGATAGTTTGTTGCATTTATCTTTTCAAGTGAAGTATTTAGGGGTTTTGGGGATATGGTGAAGCAAAGTAAAAAGTTATCTGTATAGCGCCTTTCGCGGATATTAAAATCACAAAGTACTTAGCCATAATAAAAACATTAAAAAAACATATACGTAGAAATAAATGGAGCAGTCCAGTTAAAATCCTGATTGATTGATGTCTTTAACTGCTTTTGAAAAGAGTCAGTGGGGGTCATGCAGCACAAGTACAGCAGGAGAGAGTTCCAGAGCCTCAGGGCCACGGAAAGCCCGTTCTCCACAAATTTTGATATAAGTCCCTAGTATCACCAACAACCTCTGGTCAGATGATCCTAAAGTCCGAGAGGAACAGCAAGACTTCAATAAGTTCTGGATATAATGAATTGTCCTGAACGTTAAGGTTGACTTTCAATGTGGGCCTTAATCTTATTTTTATCTTTACAAACAGAGCTATAATATTTAGACTGGATTAAGCAAATAGACAATTGGAATTATTTAAATCATCATCGACTGCCTTCATGGTAATTAAGTGAATCGTTGGGTTTAATTCAGCTAGGACCTCCATAAATATCATTTTTTCTACAGTCGACTGTAATTAGTTGCGGGTGGTAGTGTGTCTGATGCCCACTGCTGTTTGGTCACTTATGTTTATATTGTTGTATAGTTGTGAATAAAGTTTTATAGGACATAAAAAAAACCTCTCTCAACTGTGTCCTGGCCTCTATTTTTCATAGGCAGTAACATGCATTCAGTAGTTGAGTTGGTTATCAGTTCACATAACCTCTCTACCTAAAGATTAGAATTTATGTTTGGTCAGTTTCTCACATACGGTTGCACACTCTGGTCTGGGACTAAGTGAGACTAATTACTGAATGACAACACCTGACTGAAGACAAAAAGACTGGGAATGGGATCTGGGGGTCATTGAAAGAGTGACTGTTCCAGTGGATGACAGCTGAGACAGATGCAGAATGTTCTTGTCAGCTGGAAACTTTGAACAAGAACGTTATTTAGGAGAACTTAGAGGTCAGGGATATAGATTGGATGACTACCTGGAGATCACGAGGCCTATCGACAGAGCTTTAGAAGATGATCCACAGGCCTTAATGCCCAGTGCTAAAAGTCAGGAGGATGATTTGAAAACTGCCAAATAAATTAGCAAAAGTCTAGAGGCTGAACTGAGAGCTTGTTAATCCAGAAACAAAAATTGGGAGAGCGATCGGCGTACAAATCCAGCAACAGAAGTTGGGAGGTGGGATCAGAGGCTGCAGAATCAAGAAAGAGTGCTCCAGTGTCCAGCAGAGCACATTCCACGTGTCCTTGGTTGTCCTTCAGCTTCTCATTCCTTGGAGAAGGAGACGCTGCCATGAACATATTCACAATCTTTATCCAAGAACTGACATCTCATAGTTGTGAAAAAATTAAAGCGTCAAGTTATCAATCCTTTCGGCTGTTTTTGTTTTTTTGGAAGAAACAACATGGACTTCTGATGAGAACAAGCAGAGAGACACAGGTAGTTTTCATGCTGAAGGGAAATTAATGATGACAACAGACCTTTATTCACAGTGAAAGGTTGCTCATCCAACCTTGGCGTGAAGGTGTAAACAGTGAAATTAAAAAAGTAACACCATTTATTAATTTTCCGGAGGAAATAATCTCAAACTTTGAAGGGTTTTCTTGTAAAAACACAACTTCCATTTCTACATGTTTAATTAAATAGGTTGACAAAATCTCACCTTGTTTGACTCTTGTTGGCAGTTATTAAGTCAAGGTAAAAAAAGAAGAAGAAAAAAACAACAATTCAATCCGTTTTTAGCTAATAATTTATCAGCTGCATTTGCTAGCGTTCGATCTCCTCTGGTTCACTTCATGTGTTTTGTGTTTTTTAAAGAGAGGTGTGACACAAAGGTGCGACAAAGCAAAGGGTTTTTGATTAGACTTTAATTGTCTTTTTTCAATAACTGTAACACCATACTGCATGTGTCCTAACTTTCACAGTGGCGGGTGTGTGTAGAGGATATTAGCATCTTTAAGCAGCAAGAAATAAAAAAAAAAAAATTCAGATGCAAAAAAGAACCAAGTTTGTTGAAATTGTTTAATCCCTGGAGATTGTCTCAGTAGTTAAGTCTCTGATATCCTCTTTGCTCACTCTTCCGGTTAAACCCTACATTTGAAAAATGAGGGGGAAATAACACATTTGAATATATTCCATTCATGCTATTACCTATTTATGGGCAGCGCCTTACATGAAAGTGGTCACTTGCAGATTCAGCAGTCACTCAGACAATTCACCTGTTTCTTTCTCAACTCGTATGCTGACATTGCTCTTCTTGTCCATACATCTCAAACACTCATATGACTAAATGAAGCAGGTGTATATGCAGCATCCCTGGTACAGCTTTTTACGCCCACAGGTATGTGTTTCTTTGTGTGAGTTAGCAAGAGACAGAGACAGATCAGTGGTGTCAGAACTATCAAGCCCCCAGACTGAACAGAAGCCGGAGAGGGAGGGGTCAGGTCAGGGGGAACTCTTTCTTCCTCTGACCTATTGTTCTTCCTCAGTTTGAAAACACACCGCAGCTCTTTCATCCGTGCTTCTGCAGCCAGAGAAACAGGAAGTGTCGGCATCACAGGCTCCATCCATCATCTGCAGCTAAAAGACCTGTCACATTTATAGACTTTTTGACTCTCATTGTTATCCACTTCTAACACTGTTGCGTCTCAAAGCTACTTGTGGAAGAAAGGCCATTGTAATCGGAATACACAGATTTTGCCTAAATGTACGGGTGGGCGATACGACGACATCAGATCGACAGGGATTAGATGATGCGTGACCACCTGCCAAAGTGGAGAGATCATGGCATCATCCAAATGGGATGTTTTGTTCACTGCTGATGTATGTTTTTGCACAGACTTATCAGTTTAGTTTTCTGCTTTTTAATTCAGCTTCAGCACTGTTGCCTTGCAGCTACAAGGTCCTGGGTTTGGATATGTGGGTTCTCTCCGGGTACTCCTGCTTCCTCCCACAGTCCTAAAAAAAGGGTATACCTCAATTTTTTGTGAACAATCTTTAAAACAATCATCTGACTGGCCCAAAAAGATACAGTAGCCAAAAACTGTCACTATGAAATGCTGTGATTTATTTTAGACAAAGAAAATTTGGCCTTTCAATCCATCCCTGACTGTGAGCTATGTTATGAACGTGGACAATATAAACACAACGATAAACAGGTATTAACCATGTCATTACAAGTAAAAATAAAAATAATTTGATTCTTTCACAAATACAATATCAACGTGTCATTCTGTTTCTATTGTTTTATTTTCTGAATATAGCATATTTATAATTCTATTAAGTTAGATATTATTCTTTATCAATTACCAAAATAATGTATTGCAACTCATTGAACGAGCTATAAGTAGGATATTTGCTGTAAAATCAACATAAATCATTCTCATTTGTCACTCAGGATGCAAGTAACATTCCCTATACACAATCAGTCCTCTCCATCAACAATGTCTCAGTCACGTTTTTCTCCTGCGGTCTGGAACTACTTCTGTTCAGAGAGTAGCCTGTGTTTACTTCCTGGTTCCTGAACCAATCATATGAGAGTTCCCAGGGTTCGCAACACAGAACGCAGCATTTGATGTTTTATTTGGGCAAAAGAGCAGCAGCCTGCTAGCATGGAGGCCAGTAAGACAAGCGAACCAGAAATAGAACAAAATACAACATCATAAACCTATCCTCTGGAAATAAAAATTCACAACAGCAACACACCGTTTAAAAACAGCATTTTAGATTGCTCAATATTACTTACAGCTCCTTTAAAGGTTTTTGCAAAATACAAATAATTATTGATAAATGATAAATTTCCATGTGGTAAATTAGTATGAATGAATTAGGAATTCCTATCTTACAGGAGCACTTTGTTATTTTATTGATAGATGCCATGTAATGGATGAATTGGTGGTTAGTGATTTTAAATTTGACTTGAAATAGGGATAAATGACTGGGTTTGAAAAGAAATCCACAATGTGACCAAAAGTTGTTCAAAAATGTTCTTTGGCCTAATTAACCTGTTAGACATTTTACTTTAATAGCTTTACCTTTGTGTTTGGAAACTGTGATAAAACCAACTAAAAAATAAAAGAAAGAAATTGGACTTTCACAATTCTCCATGTTTCATTTTTACACAACATTATTTTATTTATTTATTTTTTTATTTTTTTACTTTAAGTGCTTATAGTTGTCATTAGAAAAGGCACAGTTAAAAAAAAAAAGAATCTGTCCTGCTTTAAGCTCTCCCTATTGAGGCTAACCAGAGCTGCTCTCTAAGACTGGCTTAACTCTTTCTCATCTCTCCTTCACCTAGCTCCAGGTCAACTCTAATAGCAATCAATGAAGACCCAGTCACAATGGTTAATTCAATTTCCCTGGACCAGTTTTCTCATCAGAGCTCAAGGTCCTGTCCCCAGCTGATAGGGCCTGAGAACTTGTCTGGAAGTGTGAGGAATTATCCAGGCTGTCAGCCACCCTTCTGTAATAGACACAGATAACCGGATTGTTGGACGAGAAGGATAGGTGAGGAGCAACATGAGATGAGAAGCTCACCTGCCTGCCTGCATCCCCAGAGTAATGTGTATCCTATCCCTGGTTTGCCCCCCTTCTCCTATAAAAAAGAGGAAAAAAAAAACATAATCAAGAGACCTCCACTCCTGCTTGGCCATCTTCAATGAGATTTCAGAGACTTAGGGCAAGAAGGATGGAAAAAGAGTGGAGGAGACCTAGAAGGAGGTGGAGGAGTGCGGTGCTTGTCTAACGGGTGCCAAAGGGAGATTAACATCTGTGTGGCTTCGGTTCACTTACCTGGGGATCCCAAATGATTCCCTGGCTGCAAAAACGGTGCTTATCCCAAATGGCAAAAAAAAAAAAAAAAAAAAAGTGAGAGCAAAGTGGATAAGAAGAGAGGCGGCACCCTGCTCTCGCTGTCTGTCAGCTGGCGACCCATGGGGGCAGAGGTTTGAGGAGATGGGGATCAAAGAGGAACCAGAAAGGAGAAGGAAAGTGGTATGTGAACAAATACAGGGAGGAAAAAAAAGATAGAACCAATGATCCCTTTTCTGTCTCCTTCGATCTCTGCCCTCTTTATTCCATCCTCCCTATTCTCTTTGCTCGGCCGTTCTGCTCTCCTGGACAGTAACCCGCTGTCCACAGCAGTCATAGTAAATAATACAAGGCGAGTGTGAGGCCTAAAGTGCGCTTGTACAACAGCATAAACAATACAAGCATCTGAGACACAACAGCCCCTCAGGCTCCACATTCTGGCTCTCACACAGCCTCTGTGAAGTGTGCACCCGTGTGTATATATACATCTATACACTGTAAGCATGCGCGCACACACGTTTTTTTTTTCCATCTTTCTTCTTGCTCGTACATGCACGTTCAAATGTCATGTTCAGCAGTGTGAAAGCAGATATTCTCGCGTCTCTAGCACCATTCGGGATCCCCGGTGAGAAGACATCTGATGGCAGATGCTGCAGTCTGATGGCAACTGAGTTATCCAACCACACCAAATCATTGCCTCTTCCTATCTTAGCATATGTGCGCGCACATATCCGCACGCACATGCGCGTATGCTCATGTATACATCCGAAAAAATGCTAATAAAGAAATTAAGAAAGGACCCTAATTCGGCATGCGAGGGAGAAGGCGAAGGCGAATCTCTTATTTTGCAACAAAGGAAAAGGAGAACAATGATTTCTATTCCTAATTCATCAGACATGGTGACGGGATGCATCTGAGGTCTCGAGTGGCGTGTCGGCAGTAGTCGTCTGTTTGCCGTGCAGCGGTTAGTGTCAGTGTGGCAGCCAGCTTCACACTGGTGTACAATAAGCTGGATGGCAGCCAACGTGTCTCCTCTTCAGTTATCACACATTCTTTCAACCCATGCAGGATGCAGAGAAAAGGCCTGAAGAAGAAAAAACAGAAAAAAAAAACAAATCACAATTCTGTGTCTGATGAATGTGAAACAAAAGTTTTGCATTTTTTAAACAATTCCCAGAAATATCTCAGACACTTTACGAGCTTAATGAAACGATGGCCCGCTTGGAGTGATTAATGGAAATGTCAGATTATCGTGTCCTGGCACCATTTCATCATTCTGTGTCTTTTTTCCCTAAAAAAAAAAAAAAAAAAAAATCGGCTGGAGCAGGAATTCTGAAAGTATGTAATTTAGCTCTGACCTTTGGCAGAGTTCAGCAAGTCCCCCATCTGTGTGCGAGGAGCTGAGAGGAGCAGGGAGAGAAGAAGAATGATGACCCCTTTAACAGCTTGCCTGCGACTACCTGCTGATCCAAAAACACTGGCCAGACATGAAGCCCCTGCATAGTCAAAGGATCAAACAGGGCCAGAAAATACTGCTTATTTCAGTGAAACAGAAAGAGGGGTTTTGGAGGGGAGGAGGCGGTGCGGGGGGGTGGGTGGGGGAGCTTATGGGGGATGGTGGGGGGCTCCAGTGGTATGTTTTGTGCTACTTTAGGCAGATGGAAAGGAAAACGAGGGTGGAAAACTGTTGTTGTGACCGAGACAATGAAGAAGACAGAAAAAGCCCTAACTGGTGTTGTAAGAACAACAAACAAGTCCACAGATTTAAAAACGGACACAAAGTTTTAACATTAGGGTGTCCTCTGTGCTTTGACAGCGTTAATTCATGATTCAGCAATGTGTACAAATGCATTAACCCTTGTCTAAAAATGACATACAGTGATGATAATATGATAAATTGCTAAATACAACCTTTTACAATCCCTCGGATGTTATCAAAGGCTTTGAGAACTGGAAAGGACATCAAGAATTTAAAATACTTACTTTATATTCAGACATTATCAAATTGTTTGGCACCCTAGCAAAGAGATGTTCAATTTTTTTTTTTAATTACCCTTCAAATACAATACTCCTTGCACCTAAAATTAGAAATGTCCACTCCTTTAATTTGAGTACATTTATGATTAGTATATAATATTTGAGAATCGTAAAAGTATTTTTAAACATCACAATTACCATCAATACTTTGTACAATGCCCTTTTGCCAATAAGACAACACCTTTTCTTTTCCTATAACATTTCACAAGAGAGTACAAAGAAGAGATCTTTCTCCATTCCCAGCGGCACAATCTCTCGAAATGATTCAGAGTCCTGGGTCTTCATTTGTACTCTCTTAAGTCTTATAAGTACCTGGGTGTTCACCTGAACAATAAACTGGACAGGAGTCACAAAATGGATGCATTTTACAGGAAGGGTCAGAGCAGACTGCCAGCTGAGGAGGCTGAGGTCTTCTGGAGTGCAGGGGACACTCCTGGAGACCTTCTTTACCTCTGTGGTGGCATCAGCCATCTTCTATGGTCTATTGGAGCAGCAGCTTATCTGTAGCTAAGAGGAAGCGGCGGGATAAACTCATCAGGAGGGCCAGCTCTGTCCTGGGATGCCCCCTGGACACAGTGCAGGTGGAGGGAGACAAAAAAAACATCACTGATGGACAATGTCTCCCAGCCCGTGCATGGAGCTGGGTAGCTCTGTCAGTGACAGACTGCTGCATCGTTGATGCTCAAACAGGTCCTCCCTCCCAGTTGCTGTTGGACTTTATAATTTCTGCTGCTCGCAAGACTCAATAAATCTTTACATACAGGCTATTGGTTCCTCAAGTTCTTGAACTGATCAAGAATCACGTACACTGCCTGTCAGATGCTGATGTCCATTTGCACACTTTTTAGCTTCTCTCCACAGTTTTCTTACATCATTCCGAAAATCGGCTGCTGTCTTTCTTCTGTTTTAACGTGAACATTGTATTTTTTACCTGAATATGCCATATTATCAGTTATTAATTGTGCAGTTTCACCCCCCCCCCCCCATAAATTCATTCTCTTCTGCTTTCTGACTTACCTTTAAATTATCTTTTTTTTTATTATTATTCAGATTCCTTAATCTAGGGTGTAAGTCTGGTGTATCTTGTTTACATGTCCTTGCCACTGTCATGCCCAAATTTCCCCACTGTGGGACAATAATCGGTCCTGTGCTGGTTTAGCTACATATATATGCTTTTAATTGTTATTCTGTTGACCAATTTCCAAATGCCATTTTAGAATAATCTAGTTGTTCAGTCCTAAAATGCATTGCTATTCAGAAGGGTTCCCAAGGCTCTTAGAAGAGGAACAGATCTACAGCATCACAGATCTTTTCACGTATTTATCCATTATCCCACCCCAGACCCACCGGAAGTCTTTGCTGCCAAAAGGTTCAGTCTAAAGTCTCTCTCACAAAAACGAGCACATTATTTGTACAATGTGTGGCAGAAATATTCTATTATAAGCTAGTCTCAAAGTACAACTTTCTCTGCTACATTTCGCCCTCAGACCAGGAAGCTGGCTACCCCTTACACTTTACTGAACTGGGAGTTTTTAGAAGCGCTGAACAGCTCAAAAAGTGAGAGCAAATATGCTTCAGTTACAATTATGTTAAAAGTGTTTTTAGAGGAACAAACAATAAGCAATTATGTCTTAATTAGAATTTTGAATAAATGTACTCAAATTCAAGGTTAGGATTCTCAGAAATTTTCGGTGTGCACTCTGATTCATCCTGCCATAAAATATGCATTAATTTCAAGCCATTTTACACAGACAAAAATGTGTATCTATGCATCCACACCTTGCAAAACATCAAACCTCATTCAGTCGAAAGAACGTTAATGCGGCACAGCCAGCATTAGCAATAGATAACCTACACCTTGACGGCGGGGGGAAGAATGAAACAACACATACTGTACCATTTGAAGCCTAATCCCCTTTTATATTCCTAATTAGGAAACAACAAGCAATAAGCCTCTTTGCTGGGCTGACCCGCACACACTAAACTCACATGTGTGGGTGTGTTAAGATCTGAGGAGAAACCTTTTCTCTGTGGTCTATTTTACTGATTAATGTCACCATTGAGCTAAATCCTCTGTGGAGGTATGGTTTCCGTGCCTTTTGTAAGGTTTGTTTGTTAACAGGATTATATAAAAAGAAAAAAAATATACTATTACGGTAGTTTGAATTTTTTGAGCTAGGATGGAAAATGGAGAATTCCAAAAAAAAAAAAAGGGAAACATTAACAATTTCAGACTTGCACATCCAAGATTTGTGTGTACAGGCACAGGTGTATGGAGTAAAGCAGCTGGTGAACACAGGGGCGGCTGATGTGAAATGCCCACAATGGCTCCAGAGGGATTAATTTCTCCCACTTTGTTTGTTTATTACTGCATGGTGAGCAACTGGGGTAGCAGTAGCATAGCAAGCAGCACGGAAAGGCCTCTTCCTGTGGCTTTTGAGGCTTCATGCTGATCATTTGATTGAAATGGTTACAGTGGACACAGTGATGTACAGTAAACAGAGCTGGTTTTTTTCCGGTTAACAGTAAACTTTCTGTTACTTGTTTCACACTGCTGGCTGTTTACGGCCCCTTAAAAAGGTTTAATCCTTTTTTTTGTCTTGTTTTTTTGTAGTTTTGGAAGTTTTTTGGAATGTGTCCCTGTCAGCTTTGCACAGCTTCAGGCAGAAACTTTTGTCCATTTCTCTTTACAGAATAGCTTCGGCTCAGGTGTCAGAATGAAGGTGCTCGATTATGAACACTTTTCAAATATTTATTTGTAAAAAAAACAAAAGTAAAAAGTTGTTTTGTATAATTTGCTCTCAATTTCAAAATTATCAGCTGTTTTGTGTCAATTTACCACTTAAAATCCCAATAATATACAATGGATTTTTTTTTTTTTTTAAGATGGCTCCCATAAGATGAACTATAATTAAAAGCCAAAGCAGCTTCAATGATAAATATGTAGGTTGATATTCTCTATTATATTAAATAATATGATAAAAAGACGTGAAAGTCTTTAAAAAGATAGACAAAGATTAAATCAGAATGTTACATTTTAGATAAAAGCAGTTAAATCAATTCAATTTCTTTGGAGTTCCTGAAATCACCCAGGAGTCAGACCTCCTTTTCTATACAATTTTGATATTTTTGTACCTTCTCAAGCCACATTCCTCCCTTCTCACACCAAGAGTCTCACTATGCCTATTTCACACGAGAATAACACACATATTAAAACATAGTTACCCAGGGAATAGTTTAAGGAGAGTTTGCTTCCCCCAATCAACATGTCAAACAACTCAGTGTTGATGTAAACATTGTTTTACAAAATTAAAAACAAAGTTTCAGTAAACCTTCATTAACATTCAGATCAAGCACTGATCTTTGAAAAGGGCTTCCATATTCATTGCATTTTTGAGATTTAAAAACCTGTAACACACCTAAATAAGGCAGAGTTATTTTCATTGTGCCTTGCAAATGTACTAGTGCTTCTTGATTTCCACATACAGTATTTCGGTTACAGCCACAAATGTACATGTGTTTATTTTTTTGTTTTTTGCTTTTTTTTTATTTCATAGGCCAAACCAAAATTGCACATAGCCGTGAAGGGGAAATAAAATTATACATTTTCTTAACTAATAAATACAGTATCTAAAAATAGAATGCATGCAAATATATTGGGACCCTTTATTCAGATACCCTATATACAGTGACAGTACCAACTGGCTTTAGAAGTCACTAATTAGGTAAAAACAGTCCATCTGTGTGTAATTTATTTTCAGTATAAATCCATCTGTTCAGTAAGGACCTCAGAGCTTCGTTAGAGAACATAAATAAACAACAAAGCCCAAAGAACCAGACAGGTTAGTGATAATGGCGTGGAGAAGATCAAAGCAGGGTTACAGTATACAACTAAATCCCACACTTTGAACACCTCACAGAGTGCTGTTTAATCCATTATCTGAAAATGGCATGCCTGTGGCACACCTGCGAACTTATACCAAAACTGGCCGGCGGCCGCCCACTTAAACTATAGAGGGAAGTATAGATCAACCAAGAGACTCACAGTATCTCTGGAAGAGCTCCAGAGATCCATAGCTCATGTGGAAAAATTTGTTACCAACTTTTAATCACAATGACACCAAATATAAAGTATTTGGTCTGCACGTAACACTTGATATCATTCTAAGTACCAAGTAAACCACCAAGGGGGTAAGATGCTTTTATCATCAGACTCAGGGTAAGATGGCTGTAGTTGATTTAAAATTACATGGCGCTAAACATGCTGAATTCTGAAAGAAAACCCAAGACATTGGACTTCAATTTAAGATTTAAAAGACATATTTTTGCCAAAAACTGAGTGAAAAGCTTTTTTAACGAGTCCTTCGCCTAGTAAATAAAATTTCACATTCGATGGTGTTGAAGTAGAATCTCCAGCTTTACATGTATAGTGTGTTAAAGAACAGAGATGTTCTCTCATCTTATCACTAAGTTGGATAAATTTTACATTTAGTTACCAGAGTGTTGCTATATGTGTTAAATATGCCGATGTCTTGTGTCAATTGAAAGAAATAGCACAATGGGATGCTGCAGAGCCCAGCAAGCTAGAAAACACGTGTTGGAGAAACAAGCCAAGCTCCTACTGGAATAAATGTTTTTATACGACATGGTCCTGGTGAAAAAATTTAATACTTAGAGTTCCTACAAAACTTAACTCCTGACGGATATCTTTAGTGTACTGTCTCTGTGATATTATGTTTGTTTAGTTAGATTATGTGTGTGATGGTGCACATATTCATATTGCAAATACCCAGTGCTGCCCTGTCAGTACAGTACACACATGTAACAAACAAATGCAGCATTGCATGATGATGCGTTCAAGTAAATCTTGTACACCAGTTTGTCTATCTATTAAGACAGTCCCAAAGTGATTAAAACTTTTTTATTCACATATGTCAACACTGTCTTATTAAAAAAAACACCTAAATAACGACAGTGACTATTTTAAGAGGTTTTATTGTTTTACAACCAACCTATCCATCCATCCAATCAGTGGCTACACAGCTGGTCCACTGGAGTAATCAGAACCACCTGGAGCTTATCCCGCTGAAGATAACCGAGATGATGATGGAACCCCAAACTGCCTCCCAGGAACCACCCTTTCTCTGGCCCTGAGAAGGTCCTCACACATAAACACTGTTCAGGGGAAGGCCCAGCAGAGACTAAGCTTCCTCCGGCAACCCCAGAAATACAACCTTCCACTGGACCGGCTGGTCATCTTCAACGCTGCCAACATTCAGTCCGTCCTGTGTTTGTCCAACGTTGTGTGGTTTGGCTCGTCAACAAAACAGCACAGCTCCAAACTACAACAATAGACCCTTTTCACAGTGACGTCATGCAACTTCCGTTCTGCGGTGAAGCAGGGTATCTTTACTTCCGCTTTCTCCGCGAGCAGTGTTTTTACATAGGGAATTCACACAGTCCCTCACCAATCTACCCAAATTTCGTTTGGGAGACGTGCACAAACTGGTACAAAAGCTTTCGGCCACACCAGCCTCCAGACTTGACAAAGATGACAAGTTCTTTGTGGAACAATACCTTTTCGATTATGAAGGTAAGAGCTTTGTCTTCTTAGCTCTGTTGTTAGCATAGATGCTAGGATAATGGTAGCTATGCTATCAACAGGACTTTTGTCATTTATTAGTTTTCTATTTCTCCATTTTATTGCTACGCTAGCTTTATTGCTATATCAGCTTATCTGTTTCACAGCTTTTAGCCAATGAGTCACACCAGGGATATAGTTGATGTATAATGTTGAGCCTTTTCATACTTTGTTTTGGAACAGTGTCAATGCTGTTGGCCACTTGGTCACAGCTCTATGAATAAAAATGAGGAGCCTTATTCCCTCCCGTTTTTTTTTTTTTTTTTTGTGTAGTATTTTACTAAAGTTGCAGACTTTGCAGTATCCCTCAAAATTCCTCTGTGGGTTCAGTGTGTTTCTCAGTCTCGTCAGTAGATTTGGAGCCCCAATTAATAAAATAATTCTGCCCATTCCTGTTAAAACTGTGATAGTTTAGGACATCAAAGACTGAGAAAGACGCTGTCAATGTTGCTTGCACACTGCATGCACACTAATAATCAGTTAATTATAGTATTTATGGATTATGCTGCTGTCGGGGCAAACCCCTTGTGTCCTATACTGTTATTTTTCAGGAACTGACCAAAAAAAACATGGATTTTAAAAAACTTCAGACATCACACTTCATATATTTTAGTTATTTATTACATAGATACTTCATAGCAGCTCTGTCCATTTTACCTTTTACCTGTCCTGTTTATCCTGCTGCCTTGCTCCGGTTCCCCTCTGCCTTACAGAAGAGCCTGCTGCCGAGCTCTGGTGGGTTCTCCCCTGAACTGTCAATTCTCTGCCTAGGTGTGGACCCTGCTGCCTGTTCCTGGTTCCAAGAAGTCTCTCTCCGGGCCGTCAGCTCCTGCCAACACCATCACCCTGTTCCCGTGCAGTTCTACCTCGCTGCTTACATCACCCTCCATCCCATCAAACCTTCAATAAAGACTTTCATTTTAAGTCCCTTGTGTGTGGTTCTGGGTTCATCCATAGACAAATTAGACTTAGACAACTTTATTTGTCATTATGTATGCACAGAGTGCGTACAGAACGAAATTCCGTTTGCATACAGCTTGAGAATTACAGTAAATTACAGGATAAAGTGCAGCAGTGATTTAACAGTAAACAATTGAAATGTAAACAATGCAGGAGAAAGAGACAGAGTGCGATCACAGTGTACAGGTGAGTATTTTTTAAAAACATTTGTATGTGCAGAAATTAATTTCTCAGATTAATTTCCTTTCATTAATAAATTGATTTTGACAGCTCTAATAAAAAATTACATAGTGAGCCACTGAAATTATCTTGGGAATAGCTAAATAAACTTATAACTCAATTATCTTTAAGAAAGAAAGATGGAGTTTAATTTGTTAAAGACCACTTGCAGAAACATAGGTCTCCTCGGAAGAGAAGTGCTGACTGCAGGCGTAAATGCTGCTGCGAAGGATTTTAAAATTTGGCCCCTCGTCTCTTATTGCCGTCACCCAACGGGCTCCAGTCTCAGCATCAGCCGGGAAGTTGTGAAAACTGAGATATGGAAAGTTTTTTTTTTTGTTGTTCGAACACTGTGGGACACTGCAGTACCAGTTTCTCTGTGATTGTGCCATGCTTGGTGGATATGATGCTGCTGAGAGATGGACACAAGGGGAGAAAAAATAGATTAATTATAATACTTTTTAAAACCTTTATTTAACCAGATAAACTCCCATTGAGATTAAGATCTCTTTTTTAAAGGTTGATCTGACTAAGAGGTCAGCAGCACATGTCATTACTAATACAGTATAATAAAACAATTTCAGGCTTCTACTTAAAATATACAGTATTTTGCACAAAAACTAAAAAAAAAGTGCATTAATATAAGTGCAAATAATATTATGAAGAAAATTCATTATAATACACAGAAAATTCAGAAACAGAAGTACTGTCCAATAGACCCACGGTAATTTTTTTTTTAGGAATGAACAAAAAAATTCAAATGGAATAAGATCTTTTTAATTCAGTGACTGCAATTATATATAACACCTCACCATAATCAAGTAAGGGGAACAATGTAGCAGATAAATGTCTCTTTTTTCACTCAGTGAACAAGATTTATTTTTATAATGGCAAAGCTACAGTAATCATTTTATAACATCTACATCATATTAATGCTGCATGTCAGCTTTGATCTTCATGTTACTGTCCCAATCAAAGCATCTATATAACAGCAATGATCGCTATAAATACTAAGGAAAATAAAGATAGTCAATAAGACACGTTTAATATTGTGCTTTTAGTCTTACCTGATGAAATCACGCTGATTACTGATAGGTAAAAGTTTGGTAAGGTAAGCTAACAAGCTGCTGCATGTTAGCTTTGATCTACATGTTACTGTCCCGATCAAAGCATCTATATAACAGCAATGATCCCTACAAATACAAAGGAAAATAAAGATAGTCAATGCGACACATTGTGGTCTCAGTCTTACCTTATGAAATCGCGCTGATTATCAGTGAAACACCTCTTCACCTCCCGAATTTTCTATGTAAAAGCATGTAGCCGGAAGTAAAGATACCCTGCTCCGCTTCAAAACGGAAGTTGAGTGACGTCATGTGAAAAGGGTCTATTAGGTCTGCAGAGAGGATCATCAGGGCTGACCTTCCCTCCATCCATGACTTATACAGCTGTAGGGTTAGGAAAGGGACAGCTAACATCTCTGAAAACCTCAAACTCCCTGGAAATATAGTGTTTAGACTTGATATTGCTATTTGCAAAAACCAGCCGCCAGAGAGGCTGTTTTTTCCCCCTGGCTTTCTCTCTGATAAATACTCAACAGTCCAAGTTCCCTGATTGATACCAATCATATTAGCTCTAAGTCAACCATGTTCATCTCTTTTGTGTTAATATGTACATAAACATAATCACAAAAAACTTGTATTTTTAATTCCCTTCTGAAATATTTATACCTAAACATCTCCATTTAGAACATAGTGGAACATCTAACTTCCTTCTTTGTGTGTACAATTTGACTGATTAAGATGATTCTGAAAATGATACCAAATCTCTTTTTATTTCTGTAGAGACTACTTTCAATGAGACATACACACATTCAATTTATTAATTACACACAGACGGATGTTTTCAAGCCTTTAATTTTGTTAATTATGAAGATGTTCCACTGACAGCTTATGAAAACACAACGTTTAAGATTTTAATATTACATCAGAGCAATTAAAAAAATTAATACAGAAATGCAGGCTTAATGGTAAATGGCCTGAACAAGTATAATGATTTTTCAGTCATACTGACCACTCAAAGCGCTTTACACTAGAGCCACTTTCACCCAGTCACACTCACTAAGGTGCACACATTCCTACACCGATACACATATTGGTAGGCAATTTGGGATTAAGTGCCTTGCCCATGGGCCCACTGACGTGTGACAGTAGGAAGCTGGAATCAAACCCACAACCTTCCAATTGCAAGATGACTACCGATTGAACCACCCCATACTTAATGAAAAGTATGTTTGATAACCTTTCAAATGCTGCTATTTTCAAAAGGTACTTTTTGACGTGACAAACAACCCTCATCTTAACACATATTTTGACATAAGGAATTTTTCATTATAGTAACTCAACAAATGTAAAGCCCAGATTACCCAGACCCAAAAACATGTTCAAAATATGAGTCACAGGTCTTTTTTGTGCATCAAAAAATACATTTTTATTGTATTGCTTTATTACACACATTGTACACATCTTTAATGTATTACTTTTCACTATAAGGAGATTTAGCTTTTCATGCCATACTCTGTTAAACATATCACGAGATAATGTGGAAAACTGTGTGATGCAGTGCCAGAAAGAATCAAAATGTGACACCTCTTAAAATCTTGATGAAAAATGAGCATCAGGTAGTGAAAAACATTAATTAGTCAGAATCAGAATTAAATCAACCTCTATCATAGAGGACGATACTTTCTCATCTGGCAAATGGGATTCTCTCAAATTAACGCGCTATGGTCCATTCTGTGTCGTGTTTGTCCATCTTTTAATTTCCAGCTAATTTCCAACTAACTGGCAAAATGATATTCAATTACTTAATTAAGTATGATCCAGCTGCGTGCCATCTCTCCACACCAGGGGCCGTCTCCCTGTGGGATGCTGGTTTAAGCCTCTCTGCACTAATTATCACACTGACATTATCAGACTGTACCTGGCATTCTCTCCCACCTTAAGCACTGAACCATCATTGACTGCTAGCTCAACATTGCCTTAAAGGAGACAGTTGTTTATTTAGGAAACATTATGCTTCCCTTTATCATGATTTAATGCTAAATAAAACTCTTCTCTTTGCTAAGAGATGTCTTAATGCTGTGGTAGACAATGCCTTGCAAAATTGTTTAGAACAATGTATTTTTTTCAGCATTTCTAACATTATTTTGAAACTGCAAACCTTCATGTTTTCTTTTGGAGTTTTGTGATGGAGCAACATAAACTAGTGCCTTATTGTGAAGTGAGAGGAAAATATTTTACAAGTAAAAGTGGTAAAAGTTGGGCGATGCGTGGAATGTGACGCCATAACAAGATGCTGCCTCGTGGGTGGTTCTTCTCCACTCACAGACTGAACAGCAGCGCTGGAAGAGCTGCTGCTGTTGCAAGATGTCAAAGCACAATCATAGCTTTACAGACGAACCGCAAAAGGAATTTCCCTCACACCGTTGGAACAAATCGGTGCTGGAGTGCGTTTTGTGCAAAGCTATGTTTTTCTGAATATGACAAAGGCGACATGGATGTCGGTCAAAGCTTTGACTGAGTTTGTTGTTTCAAGGAGAAAAGGGTGAGGATGCACCAGAAGAAGTGGAGCAAATATTTCGAGAAACCAAAAGCAAGTTGCTCAGAATCACTGAAGATTGCACAGTTTGGATTTGTACTTCCCTCGCACATTGCAAATGCTGAGAGGGTTCTCTCACTAGCTATTTTTACATTCGCAAAATTCCTTGACTGGATTGAAATGTGTTTGGATTGAAAAAGAAAAAAAACTTTCTGAATCCATGGTTTATTTAGGCACAAAGTCATTGTAGCTGATCATGACGTACTTTTACATGCACCAGGCTTTATTTAGAATACAAGCACTGTGACATGTGCAGTCCTCAAATTTCCCTAAAAAACATAGAAGAAGAAGTTTTAATTCTGTCTGTGCCAAAGACAAATCAGAGGGTGTTTTGTATTTAAAGTTTTATTGAACAAACACAGAAATCAAACGATTACTATATACTAAAAAACATGGGGGGGGGGGGGTAAGAACAGTTTTGATGTTACTTCACTCACCAATAAAGCTACAAGTTTAACAACACATGAAATTGACCTTATAGGACATATGGCACACATGCGTAGTCAGGGCAGTTTGCCTGAATCCGAATGACATGATCGGGATAAGTTTTTAAATGGTTGCTATTCGGATTAATGATTGCCATACACCACCCATCTCATTCGGAATACAGTTTAATTCTGATTGAGCTTAATTTGATAAAAATATTTCGACTGCTTTGTTTAGATGACACATTTTTATTCAGATTGGCCCTTCATTCCGATTATTTGTATCCATGTAAACATAGCTAATGATGCAGATTCAGTGGATCATGGAAAGGAATCAAACCCTGCTGAGTAAGAGCCGCTTTACAGCAAAATACTTGTTTTTATAATTACATTCCAAAGAAAATGATAAAATACTTCTTTTCTCAGAATATTATTTCTGATATATTTGTCCAGTATGACTTGAAAAGCGCAATTATTACTGTTAAAGGTAAATTTTCAGAAGAGTCATTTTTTTCTATCATTTAAAGGAGCAATAAGCAAAATTTCAATATTTTGGATTGAAAAAAACGAATTAATAATGATGTGAAGACCTAAAGGTATAATTTCAGATGGACTATGGTATGACTTCATACCACAGTGCTCTGTGTTTTCTCCAGTCTCATATTTATATTGTCAGGCCAGACTGTGCATGGATGTATGTGCATGTGAACAGCCGCTACTCGGGGTTTAGCCCCACCTTGCCCTAAAATACCACCTTCAGAGCAGCACATCGTTGGAGAAATATGGCAGAGAGCACCCCAGCAGATCAAACTTTTCTCTTGCTAACAGCATTATAAAAATATGAGTCACTTACTTCTTTACTTGAAATGTTCCTCTGAAAGAAGATAATATCAAAGTGAAGCTTGAAAAGGGAAGGAGGGGCTGGGTGGCTGCCTGGAGCGGGGCGCTCGCTTGGAGCGAAGACCATGGCTTGTCATACATCTTGTTCACCTAGTGGTGAAATATCGTTTATTGCTCCTTTAAGTCCTTTTTGTATTTGTTGACTTCTGAAAGCCTATGTAAAATTTGTTATGTAACCATTCTTTCCAACGACACAGAGAACACTTGCTTTAAATGTATTAAAATTATACGTCTAAGTAAACAGTGCCACTAAAGGGTTTTAGGACTGAGACAAGTGTCCTGTTTTATTGCCAATAAAGAGACGGTCAGCCTAATTTAGTATCCCATAGTAATGAAATTTAGTCACTCAAACACACATTTTCCGCCATTTATTGAAGAATCCAATAGCTAACGACTAGAGCATAAAAATGTGTAATTGAGATGGTGATATTCTTTACTTTTACACCAAGCGACCAAAAAGAGTTGACGTAAAACCTACAGAGAGTACCTGTGAGCCAACAAGACACCCTATAAATGGCGACTCAAAATATTAAAAAGCACTGCAGCTTTGTGGATAAGCATAACTCCTACTCCTACATTTATTGGCAAGGTAAATAATGTGTTTTATTTTCACATTCTAATGGGGTCTTCTGTTTTTTTGGGGAAAACGCTTGATTAAAACCATGTGGGGAACCAACAAAGGATCAACACAGAGTGTCCAGTCCAGCCATGTCTACCTGACGACCGGCAGCCCAATCTGATTAAAGGCTGACGAGACGAGGAGCCTTCACCCGCCGTCCACGGCAGGCCAAAAGTGATCGCTATGGTGATGCGTAATTACAGCTGTCGGCGCGTTCTCTATCCTGCTGGCACCGATTTGATTGCTCTCAGCAACAATGATGGACAAGCTTAGCATGCCCTCCATCCCACTCCCTCCCTGTCTGCTCTCTTTATCTGACATGCATCCTTCACATGGCCACACAACACAGGCCAGTCGCTCCAGCGCGGCCCGATTTTAATTGTTTCTCTCCCCCCGTACTGACTCCTCTTGCCACCCATTCCCCTCCCCAGTTCGTCCGTCGTCTCCCTCTTCTTTCCCTCTCTCATGTGGACAGCTCAGAAGTGCAAGTGTTATTACATGAAACTCCCGCTGTAGCATTAATTGAAGGGAGATATGGTAGGACGAAAAACGCCGGGGGGTAGTGCATGTCCATTATCACTCCTGCTTTCAACAGGTCTCACATTTGGAAACTGCAAATTGCAAAAACTTGCAAGGGCAAAATGTTTGACATTATTTGATCTGCAACCATATGGTGCAGGCAGGGAAGGGGGTGGGGTTGGTGGGGGAGCCCCGAAAACAGATAAATAAGTAAACAAAAGGAGCGAGAGATGTAGCCGGCACAACAGGAGATGCGAGAGCAAACAAATCAAGAAGATAATTGTTTTTTTTAAGGGGTAATTAATGGGGGAGGTTAGTTTGCATGAGGGTATGTCAAGTGTTCTCTTTGTAGCCTCTCCTCTGCTGTGCCCTTGCCTCTTATTGTATAGATGGCAATGACAATAGCCATACTGTAGGTGCTGAATAGCAGAACTTGAGGACAGGTGGACAGGACTCCAAGTTCACATTTACAAAAAACAGCCTTCTTGCTTGCTTTGTAATGGTTAACTCAAGTGTTAATGAAGTCAAGAGTAGCTGGACGGAGCTTTCCATATCCTCTCTTAATTATCTGGCTTCATCCCGGCATGCTCGTCCTTAATGTGACCTAATGTGGCTAATCGCTGAACTTGAAAACAATCAAAACAGCAATTAGAAACAAGAGCCCGGAAATGCTATATTTTCAAATGAATGCAAAAAAAAAAACTGCTTTTCATGTCGGCAGGGCATGTTCAGGTGGCATTTCAGGTTGTATAGATAAAGATGAAAAATGAGGGGAAACATAGAACTACCGATGGCCCAAATCAAACACAAGAGAGAAAGCTTTTATTTTTTTTCTGATAAAGAAACAGAATCCATATAAAATAAGATTTGGAGAAAAGCAATTAAATTGATATATCAAAGATGGTGTTTGAAAGTAGATTTGTATCTTACGTTCTTTGAATAATTTGGCGGACCTTTGATGCAATGACTGAACCCTTTTAAAAAACAGAAACAGTTATCTCTTTGTATTTGTTCCTTTAAAGAAAAAAAAACCTTTACACAAATACCTCTTCAAGGAGGTCTTGTTTAAGCTTGTAAATTCCTTGAAAGGGGATGAAATTAGGATAGGCCTATTCTGCTTACAGTCCCGGCGTGGTACTGACAAAAACAGATGAGTGTTTCTCCTGAGGGAGAGGGCTGTGGGTATGGAACCAGTTAGCGCTGCCTGTTATTGGAGCTGATTATAAAGAGGCTATGTGCATGGGAATTTCACTGTAAAAAACTGGATGATGTTTGCTCCCATAAAAATATGGTGATTCAAAACAGTTGGATAGAAGACAGAGCTTCAATAAATGGTTATTAAATGGGTAAATTTATATGTCCATAGAATTCTAATTATTGTAATCCATCCATCCGTCCATTGTCTATACCCATGTATCCTTGTAGGGTCACAGGAGGGCTGACGTGTGTCTCCAATGGTAAACCGTGGGCAAGTCACCAGTCCTGATTATTATAATGCTTTTTAAATATAAGCTTGTTCAAAGAAAAAATCTATCAGTGAACAAAACAAATCGTGAAGCTTGTTTTTATGTCAGAATCAAAGGTAAGCAGATGTCAATTTTACTAGCATGCCAGATACAAAGCAAAACTTGAGCTCAAGCATTAGCAGGACTGAAACATACCATGAGTGTTTTCTTCTTCCTTTTTGTCCATAACAACATTAACCGTCTGCAAAATGATTCACACCTCCTAAACCTTTCCACGCTTTGTCACATGACAACCACGATTTTATGTGATCTGCCAATGTAAAGTAACAAAGTGGTAGGAAACTGTGTTTTCTGTTTGTTTTTTTAACTTTTTTATCAGATGCAAAGAACTATTTGCATGCTCTTTAGTTTCTCAGCACCATGAACATTATGTCTTGATCTGTGTCTGTGTGTAATGTGTGAACTCTGAGCTACTGTCTCACCAAAATGTCCTTATGGTTACATAATGACAATAAATACTCTTGTTTCTTGAATAAAAATGAAATGTGTGTCATGCTCTTCTATTCAGCCACTGTGATGCATTGTGGTGGCAGCATTATGCTGTGGGGATGTGGGGACAGGAAAGCAGGTCAGAGTCAATAGGAAGATGGATTTAGCCAAATACAGATTGATGCTGGAAGGAAATGTGCTAGGAGCCTGCAAAAGGCTTGAGACTGGGGTGGAGTTTCACCCTTCACATTAATGCAGCAATGGAACAATTCAGATCAAAGCATTTTTGATTAATTTGAATGGCCCAGTCAAAGTCCAGACCTAAATCCTATTGAGAATATGTGGCAAGACTTAAAAGTATGGAGCTAAATTGGGGTCATAATGTTTGTAAAAAAAAAAAAAAAAAAAAATTAAAAGTGGAAAAAAAATTCAAAACTATTTTTCAGATTATAATTTCTTTTTTTTTTTTTTTACACTTTCAGATTTTTTTCAGTTTCAAACTTCTGGCCCTGTTCTGGCATGTGGGCGGAGCCTCAGACAACAGGGGTGTGGAATCATGACAACTCAACACAGGGCTGGACTAAATATTCCCAGCTGTTGCATTCAAGAACTGTGGGAACTGGGATTTTTTTTTAAACTTTAAAGATATTCTCTTTATGTGATTTAAAAAAACAACATGCTTTACTGATGTAAGCTGCTTATGTCAACACACAACACAAATCTCAGTGGAAAAATTCTAAAACTGATGAATCTACACAGCTTTTTCAGTCAATCTTGACCATTAGCCATGCTCTTTAATTAAAACAGAGGAACCGTCAAACTGCAGTGGTAGCATCCGACCACAGCTCTACCCAGCATGGCCTCCTCTTCTTCTTGTCCTCCTGCTGGCGCCAGTTCCCACAGTTCCCGAAGCAACAGCTGGGAATGTTTAGTTCAGCCCTGTGTTGAGCTGTCATGATTCCACACTCATGTTATCTGAGGCCCTGCCCTCATGCCAGAACAGGGACAAAAGTTTTAATCAGATATAAAAAAAAAAAAAATGAAAGTGTAAAAAAATGTATGAATGATAATTGAATCTGAAAAATAGTTTTGAATTTTCTTCCAGTTTCAAATCTTTTTTTTTTCTGTTTCAAATCGTTTTTTCAGTTTCAAATCTTATTTTTTTTAGTTTCAAATTTTTCTTTCAGTTTAAGTCTTCTTTTTAGTTGTATTTTTTTCCCTTTTAGTTTAAAATCTATTTCAGTTTTTTTTTTTCAAACAAACATTATGACCCAGATTTACCTCCATATAAAATGTGATTTTAACAAATTCTCTACTATTTTGCTATTTTGCAAGGAATTGCGTCTCTACACATGCAGTGCTGGTAGAAACATCAAAATGAATGCAGATGGCAATGCAGTCCAAGCTTATGGATGAAAATGGTAATATCTTTATTTGTAAATGACTTACAAAGTCATACAACATCTTTTTTCCACTTCACCATTATGCTAATGTTTTAATTAATCGCACAACATTCCAATAAAGAAGGTGCTACATGACAAGATGTGAAAAAGGCCATGAATATTTTCCAAAGTCCTGCAAAACTCTTTTTTTTATCCAATGAAACTTTCAGATATCTATAATTTTGTTGACATGTAAGCAAAACTTAGTTGAAGCATAAAACAGAGAAGTAATTCCATTACTGCATCGTCACTGCCTTGCTCCTCCTACTATGTTCAAGCTAAATCCTGTTAGGTAAATTTTTGATAGAAAAAAAAGAAAAAAAAAAAGAAAACTTCTCTCATCAATTAAGGCCCCTCTCTTTTTTCCCGCCCCAGTGCTGCCTCCATCCACCCATGAATCCTGGACTGATGGATTAGCAGCAATCCCGAGGAGGAAGTTTGAACAAGAGAAAACATTAGGTTTGAAATAAAACACAGGAAACAGGGTTAGCTACTGCTCCTCCCAGCCAGAGCACCAGTGGCTCGGCTCCCTCCTCAATTATCCTTGGTTAACAGGATTAATTACTTTAACTTTAACAGGCAATAAATCCTTCCTTGTGTTACACAGTCCAAGAGGGTCACTCTAATTAGCATAACAAGTTACAAAAACATTACGGCCTTAAACTGCTCTGAGACAGTGAACAACATCAGACGACCACGGGATGGGTTTTGGGGGGGGGGGGGGGGGGGGGGGTTACTGGAATAAAATGTTTGGGGAGGTTATATAGAGAAGTAAACACAATGTATAGCAATGCACTGAAACACACAGGAGGCATGAAAGAACTTACAAAACACAAGTTAACAAACGTCGAGTGTCGATGAAAACTGCTAAACAGGAAGAGAAAAGAAAACTCCTCTGCTGCCCTGCCCAGAGCAGGATAACAACAGAGCCTTGCAAAAGTGTTCGGACCTTCTGACTTTTTTCCAATCTTTTCTCATAGCAAAATTGCAAAACATCCAATTTCACAAGATTTTATTGTAATTTTACCAACAACAAGTGGCACGGAATTTTTAAGTTGGAAAAAAATGTGTCTTGCATTTCAATTTAGCCCGCTATGATACCACAAATCTAAAATTTAAGCGCAAACGCCTGCCTTCAGAGGCTGAAATCAGATGCTGCAGTGCCTCTGATGTTTGTTAGAGAACATTAACTAAAGGTGTCATCAAGAAGCACCCTAGGCAGGTCAGGGACAAAGCTGTGGATGCGGGGACACGGCGAGCAGTTGAATAAAAGTGCTCTGGTCAGATGAGATCAAAATGGTCCAGATGTGAAAAACTGGTAAACACACAACTCAAAAGACAAAATGGATCTTCAAAGCATTGACTCAATGGAGGATAAATACAAATGAACACAACACCATTAAAAATTCCTATGTAAATAAATTTGAAAACGATCCATCCTTTTCCTCCTACTTTCACACTGATGCCACATGTGTGTCCTCCCGTCGCGTTAAAGTCCCAACGAAATCGATTAGATATTGTGACAAATGAAAACCTTCAAATGAAACAAATGCAATTTGCAAAGCACTGCAAAAACAGAGAAGCAAGGTTTCCTCAACATGCGAAATATATTGGTTCTGAAGACGAGAGCAAAAATGATTAGGACCCTCTCTGTTCATCATCTACCACTTTCTGCCTAAACTCACCGCAGAGTCTGAGAGGGAAAAAAAAGACAATAGCCGCTTTCTGTTTAGCATGAGTCCCACCCAGTCGTCTGCTTTCACTAACCTGTCCTGACAAGTACCCAGATTAACGTAATTTCATATCAGTGCAGAGGAGCAGAAGAGACCAGATGGACCCCTTGTACCCACCTCCTCCCATCCCTTCCCCGTGACTCCAGCATACAAACCCATAAACGTAAACACTCCAAGTCACAAACACACGCGTCAGCCTTAGCTGCACAAAGCTTTTGCATGCCCAACCTGGACACCAGCCACAGCGGTTAATGTTCTCCAGCAAATTGCCCTAGCTTTGGATGATGCTGTTCGGGGAGTGTTTCCCCACACATTTCCTCACATGCTGCATCTCATCGAACGCTGCAGCCAGTGCAAGCCTGTGTGCTCACTTTAAAATAAACGGGGGAGAAAAAAAAAAAAAAGAAAAAAAAGAAAAAAAAGCAACAAAGTGTCTTTTTCATTCATTAGCAAACAATTAAATATATAAATGTATAAACAGGGAAGTAATTGAATGAAATACCCAACAAGACACTGCAGGCAGGGGAACTGAATTTGGGATTTTTAACACTTGTCATCTGCCGTGATGAAGCGAGCTCGTCTTTTTACAGTTTCCCTGGTAAATCTCAACAACTTTGCTAAACTGAACAGATGGGCTTGCTAATTAGCGGTGCTCAAGCTGTAAGTTTGTTTATAAAGAGAGAAAGGGGTTCCAGACATCTTGACACATTTTATTAACATATCATACCTTAAAGCTATGCTTCTTGGTGCTCACCAGGCTCTTTAGCTAAATGCACACGCGCACGCAGAGAGACGCTTTCGCACACTCACAAGTGCTCGCGCCGGCTTCACACGAACGTGCACGGAAAGGCTGCACACGCTAAAAACAATAAAACCCAGCCTTGCGAAACGGAACGCCCTGAATGCATGCTCATGAATATGCACGATTACCTGCGCGCACGTGTGTGCCTCTGCGTGTTTCAGGTCTTCGCAGGAGCGTTGCAGGATATCTTTGCACACGTGTGTCTTGCTATTCAAATCTGTGTGTGTGTAGAAGACACTGTACGTTTACGGGGATGTCATGCACATGTCCTTGCAAGAGCAATGGCATGCTTCCCTCTCCGGCGGGACCACTCCTAAATTCACCCCCTGTGGATTTGTCAGCTTTCGCTATTGTGTGTCACGACACTGACACTGGAGGATGTCCTAAGCAGACGAGGTTGGTGAGCTCCCCTACAAGGGCCCCTGGGTATTTGTGAGCTGGATGTGATGGACTCAGGCTCAGTCAGTGCCACTTGAGCATCCTGCCATGTCTCCCTTACAACATCACGGGACATACCTATGACAGTGATGCAGTGAGATGGGGAAAAGGGGAAAACCGCATTAAGGAAATAGAAGAAAAAAAAAACAGCAACTCCATTTCCTGTGACACGATATCGTCCACATGATTTTTACTTTTAGCCCACAGACGCGCCACAGCCTGTAGTTTAAGCGAACAGACATTACCATGGTGATCCTGGTTAAGAGGCTTACATTTGGGCCCATGTGGATAGTTGCTGGGGGACACTCCCATCGCCATGGTGATGGCTACTGGGAGGACACTTGCATTGCCATGGTGATGATGGCGGGAGCGAGGCATGCCAACCAATGAGATGATGGATAGATGCCATGCAGGAGGTGTGAGGAAAACGTGACCGGAATGTCCGCTTGTCGCCTTTACCGTCGCGGAGACTTCGTACGCGGTCACGTCTGCGACGCTCCGACCAGCTCTCCTACAAAAAACATGGATTAATGCTTTCACAGAAAAAAATCTTAGGGAAAAAAAAAACAGGGCAAGAAGAAAGACTACTCTACTGTAAAAATTAAAAGAAAAAAAAATGGTGCAGATTACAGATTTAGGTTTGCAGATAACATGAATTATGTATAGGAACCACGCAAAGACGGAGCTTCGAATTCAAAGCATGAAGTAATGCAAAATACATCAGAGACGGACTTAAATTCAGTCACTGATAAGCAAGGTTGGAGCCAATTTGTGTCAATGTTTGTGTGTGTGTGTGTGTGTGTGTGTGTGTGTGTGTGTTTGTGTGAAATATGCATACCACGTAATTCTACATTCCACTAGTGATAATAACAATACTGAGACAACAAAGGCCTTAGGGCAGCAATCTAGTTATTCTGCCTCATATAATAGCTAAAAAGTCCTTTCACCTGCCTCCCAGCACATCGAGGGAGGGACTGATTTGAGGGCCAGCGGGATGGGGTTGGGAATCAGGGGACCGGCATTGCCTGAAGGCATCAGCTCAAGCCCAAATAAGCGAAAGTGAAAGTGACTACCAGGAGTCGGGTTTATATGCGTGCGAGTACCAGAAGAGGCGGAACAAAGCAGGAACAAGGTGTCGCGGAAACATATCAACCCTTTTCATTTTATTCTATACCGATTTCCTGCCTCTGCCTTATCTTTCTCCTGTTCCCATAATATGCAAGACAATATTAAAGAGATCAATCTCAAAAAAACTCATCTTCGAGCACAATCGCATGCTCAAGTCAGTCAGGTAAGTACATTAAGTGTGGTTATACATATGCATGACTTCTCGGCTTGGAAAAGTAGCGCCGGCGTTTTAACTCCCTGCGTCTTGCTACAGCTGACAGTTCAGCAAAGATAAAAGATGTATCATTCCTCTCGTAAGAGTGACACACAATTCACCGGAGAACCAAGGTGTTTATCAAGCATTCAAGAGTATGTCATGTCAACAAATTTGTCTCTGCGTGGGCAGGAACACCCGCCAGGTCTTACGGTACACAAAATGCACATCCCGGTCTTAACAAAAAAAAGCACATTACTTAAAAAGCAGTGAGCTTTTTTCTTGCTAATGCCAGGTGTGATGAGAAACGCACCTAGAATTCAACAGTTGACCAACCAGAAAATACTAATCGTGAGCAAGCCGTTTGGAAACTCCAGAATCCAACCTTTTTCCTATCCGTGTACACGCCTAAGAGCAATGGGACGCACTAGCAGCAGCACTCTTTAATTTGGAAGTTATTGCTAATGAAGGAAAACTACAAAGTGAGCTTAGCAAAATAAAGTCAGAAGAAGCATATGAAGATGTAAGAATTACATCTGAGGAGTGTAAATTAAAAAAGAAACTGTTTTAAACAGAGGCATGCGGGCTGTTCTCTCAAGCCGCTATAAAAGAGAACAAGACTTCAGTGGGAGCCTGTCATTTCGAATCTTTTCCATATCAAAGTTTTGCAGTCTTGATCATTTCATACTCAGCTTTTTAAGTTATGTAAAGGATCCCACTTACCCACCCTGGTGATGTTTCATCCAATTGGAAAAAAAAAAACCCTGCAGAATGACACTTAGCAGCAGATCACAAGGAAAACATAATGTGTTACAGCAAAGATGCTCCGCTTTATCCTTTGGAGCTTTCAACCTCTGTCTGTAACGGAACATGATGGATCTGTAAATGTGTCTTTTTGAGAATCTATTATGTTAAGGATCTTCATTCTCTAGGGAATACAAACCACTAATCTTCATCCATCCATCCATCCATCCATCCATCCATCCATCCATCTGTTCGTCCATCCACTAACCTTTTTAAGGTTTGTGGGGTATCGGTACCTCCAGCAGCCACTGGCCGAAAAGTAGGTCACAAAGGGAATTGTGGAGAACTTTATTGCAGGCAGACAAGAGGCAAATAAATATGTTTTATAAATGAATAAAACTGATGAATGAAACCCCGAGTTCAGTGTCAGAAAAAAAATTAAAATAAAATTAAGCAAAACACATCAAACAGTAGAGAATTGGAAATGGGGCTGTACAGTTATGACAAGAACCAGGGGGGATTGAACGAATCAACTTTTCGGAAAGGTGATAAGTGGAATAAGAGATAGGGAGAGACTAATTAACCAGAGTGAGGAAAGCTGCGAGAGAAGACCAGATGACATAGACAGGGGGAATCAAGTGGAACAAATGGTAAAACAGAACATAAACACACGCAGAAGTCTGAAACTAAAAAAGTGGTACATAAGGAGAACATTACTAAACACGAGAAAGACTCAAACCCCATAGAAGACTGGTGGACTCAGAAATAAGAAAAAGAAACAGGAAGTAAAGAGAACAATGAAAGGGCCACACTATGTTAAATAAAACAGGAAACTACAAATGAGAAACTAAGAACTACATATCTGTATGCAAGAAGCTTAACTGCACCACAGAATAAACAGAATCCAACACATGACTGGTTAAACCCTGGACTGGTTGCTAGTCCATGCTAATCATGCTAATTAGTGACATATGATGCTTCAAACTATCCAGTCCAAATCATTTAGCCACAAGTCCTATATTATATTTGTTTTCTTTGTTACAAACATAGTTTCAGTTTCACAACTGGTCAGGTCCTTTGTTCCTGTAAGCTATGACCAGCATTTAGTCATAGCCTTTGGAGTAATGGATTCCTCCTCTGAGTAAGTTTTCAGCCCGTCGACTCAGGATTAGTTTCAGGAGGGAAAATTACACTCTTTCTCCAGCTTTAGCCAGCATCTTGCACAAGGTTTTTGATTTCAGTTTGAAACACACCAAAACCTGTCCATCTCTGGGACATAGTATCAGTTTCTTTCCTTTACATTATTATTGCCTGGACATTGCTTTGGTGCAGATAATTGTTTGAGCTCATAAATGTGGCAAAAATTAGCCATCTAGAACGCCTAAGGATGCACCAGAGGAGGGGAGGACCACAATTCCTCTCCTGATTTCTAGGCTGATTTCTTTGGATTTTCTTTTCAGGTCATAAAGCAGCAGGGTGCAGTTGTTTCCTTAACACACAATCATAGTTTTGCTTCCATTCAAAGGTCCGGTAATCTTATTGGATGTATATACCTCTGAATTTAAAAAGTACTGAAACAATCTAAAAATAAATCTGTCTTTACAATATTTGCTTCAAATACTGTTTGCCCATGAGCTTAAAAAAGGAAGAGTCACAGAACATGAATTTCACATTAGTTATGACATAAATTTTAGTTCAAAATGTACTCGGGGCTGTCGGCATTCATTTATAATTCCATATGAAGGCAGATATCGTTTAGCAAGTGGTTACTATAAAAATCTGATGTTACCCTTGCAAGATGATAGATACTGTAAGGTCTTAAATTATGAAAGTGTCCTCCTCAGATCTCAGCTCTTGGCTTGCTGATTCACCCAAGAAAATCTTGGAGGAAATAAAAAAACATATATAAAGAGATCAAACCGAACATATAAATAGCAAGACCGAATAAACAACCTCGATTCATTCATGGAGTTTGTCAAACAGACAGTGTAGTTCTCAAAAACTTAATATTTATGCATTTAAATATTGAACTTGTTACAATAGTGAGATATACCATAAATGTGGAATAAAGATAAAAGCCGGCATAATGAAAACAAAGGCTTTATCTCTCATTCTTTTGTGATTTTGTCTCACATTTCCTTAGACAAGGCCTTAGGGAAACCAATATGTGTGGCTAACACCTTTAAAGACACCCCCAAACTGGCGCAGCCCCCGAGGAGACCAATAGAAAGCTGTGTTACCAAAGTCCCTGCAGAGACAACAACCCATGTGAAGTGTGAAACCCCTCGCCAACACGGATTTAAGTTTGCAGAGACGTACATCTGAAAGAATGGAAATATTCAGGCAGAAAGAAGAGCAGGAGGCGAAAAAAGGGAGAATGAACGGACAAACCGCTGTTTGAAAAATATTGTTCGATGCGGTGGAGGGATGGTAGTGTTTTCATTGCTGACATCAACATAAATTTTCTTGGCACAGTTCGCCTTGCCCAGCATGGGCCCAGCACTGGGAAACTGCAGAGGAAATTCTCCAAGCCGCAAGGGAGGGGAATCAAAGAGCCGAGGTTTCGGAGACCTCTAACACACTGAACTCTTCGCTGACCCCACGGTTCGCTATCTCGCCTGCGCGCACGTAGCAGCCACACAGAGAGATCAGTGCTTGTAGGTAACTTAGAAGGTGCAAAACTGAAAGGTGAGCACATAAAGAAATGGCACCTCTTCAGCTCCTGATCTGAAACAACTGGGGTGGTGGTTGGAGTTATGGGCATCCACACAATGGAGCGACTGCTGTCTGACAGAGATTTTAAATCTGAGTCAGTTAATTTCATGCTTCTTTAATTAGAAAAAAAATTAAACATATTCTTAGTGTGAATAATTGCAAAATTTAATCCCAGGCTATTTTACCTTTGACCTGTTTCAGTCAGACAGCTATGGCAAAAAAACAAGGTCAATAAATCATGGTCTGAATTTATAAGTCCTATAACCATGCTACATCCTTCCCACTGACCGTGAATCAGGTCAAATATGGCAGAAAATTCACACAAACTTGCAGTATTCAGGCAGGAGCTGCATGGACCAACCAGTGTGCATCATGGGCATCATGCAGCCTATGTCAACTTAAAAAAACTCTTATTCATAGAGATATTATACCAGAGGCTGTTTTCCCACTTGGTCTAACTGTGAACATTTTGAAAAGCCTAACTGAATCAGCAAATACCTGACACATACAGAATCAGCTGGGGGAAGAAAACTTACAAATATATATAAGTCAGCTATTAATCTTGGGATCTTCTGCACCACGACACGGCATTCAAACAATCCTAAAATATATATATATATATATATATATATATATATATATATATGTGTGTGTGTGTGTGTGTGTGTGTGTGTGTGTGTGTGTGTGTATTCCATGTTGTCATCTGGAGTGAAGACATGGAAACCAAAATTTTGAATATCAAACCTTGTTTACTTTTTGTTTTTGTTGTTGTTGCCTGGGGTGTTGGTGAAGTGGTGACGGAGGATCGGTTGAACAATTTTTTATCATAATTTAACAAAGCTTCCTAACCCACGTGCAGAGTCAGACACAGAAGGGAAATAACTGTTGCATCTGGGAGGCTCGGGTTTTAACAGCTTCTGTGGGGTTGTCTTGTTGTCAATGGAGGTTTTTGAAGGTAAGTCGGGATTTTGCCGGAGGACTGGGAATAATGTTAGATTTGGTTCTCGAGCTGCACCTTAAATCACTAGCAGTTTTATGATTGGATATCAGACAGGTATGAGACCTGCAGATGGTGGCCATGTCTTCCAGCAGAGATCTATAGGAAGGATCTCCCACCCTTAACGCTCATACCTGCATATACACACCAGGATCATGACAGTTACCCCAACTTTTCTCCCCAATTTTCTGACAAAATCAGGCACCTGTGACTGGGGGTATGGGGCTTAAAGTAAGTGGAGAACTATTCCATCCATCCATCCATTATCTAACACGTCTATCTCTTGTGGGGTTAGGGTTAACGAGGGGTGCTGGTGCTTATCTTCAGCTGTCAATGGGCGAGAGGCGGGGTACACCCTGGACAGGTCGGCAGCCTATCGCAGAGCATGGAGAACAACTCATAATACGTAAGTTGTTGCTCCGCACTCTCGATGTTGCTTGCTGAAAGAAAAACTCAAACAATTTCCCCTTGCTTTAAAAAAGACCAATTTATCTATTTTGAAGATGTGCTCTGAATCAACCTTTGAAGTTTGACTTTTCATCTTCAGAGACTCTTTGCTGTACTCCCCACTTCACCTAACCAGCTAGATTATTTAAATCAAAATGAACCTTCAGTTCAGTCAAAATAAAGGCTATTTATCAAATAACATGCTGGCTTTTCATTATGGTGTTTTATTGCTCTGTACATATGAATGTTGTACATTGAATGTATGAGTCAGCGCATAGCTGACAATTTTCGTTAAAAAGATGAAATGTAGTGAAACAACTCTTTGTAACTTCTTAACTTTGGTTCCACTTCATAAAATAAAGCAGCTTTTACAATGCACCAGTCTTTTTTTCATTGGTTGTACATCCTTAGTTCACTAGATCTGGGTGGAAATGGCAGTTTCAGTGGGAAAGAAGATCTGTCCATCGATAAATCTGGACCGAGTAACCAGGACTGATCACCCTGTTCGGACCTCAGTTGCAATAGAAGTTTTGTTTTCATTTGTTCTAAGATGATGCAGGCAAGACACAGATCTCCACCCATTTTGGGGATGTGCTTTGCTTGATCTGATAATTTAAGTAGAGTGTAACTCACAAAAATATGTAGCTATTATAAATTTGTGTCCAATCAGCATTAGATGCGGTGTCCCCTCTACAATCCTTAATAGGAACTCAATGAAAAGGTACAACTTCAGCTGGAAAAGAAATTTAATGGAAGTCAGATGGGAAATTTTTTTGCTAAATATTTCTAATTCTAAAAAAAAAAAAAACATGGACAGTCATGCTGTGGAAACTAAAGCAATGCTACACATCACTCTTGTTAAGGTGGCACTGTTTTATACAGCTGGGAAGCACTGAGTAGCGTGTCATACAGACGAGCGCATGCATGCTACCCGAGCAAATAACCTCGCTAATTAACCGGCTAATGTCAGCTCTTTAGACTTTAATTACTCTCTTTCTGTAAATGTAGTGATGGAGTGAAACCATGGTATTTTTTTTTTCGTCCAAATCACCCTACCATGAACATCTCGTAGCAGCCAGTTCCCAGTACAAAAACAAATATCGAGGTAATGATGACGTAATTAGCCCTGATTTCCTTGAATCAGTGGGGGCTCGGTAAGTGAGACATGGTTCATCTCATCCGTAGCTTTTCAGAGTGTATGTGTTCACATAGGAGCACACAATGCCGTCGGAGTCGGTGGGAACTTTACAATGAATACGATGGCCACTCTGTTCCAAATCTCAGTGAGTAAGTTTCCAAGCCAGTGACTCCGGAAAGAAGAACATCCACAATGGCCACTATAATGAGAAGCTCTACACAGACTCAGACAATTTGAGCATATGCGGTGTGGGCAAATGCAACAAACACCAAAGACAGGTTTCTTGAAGGTGAATTTTTTTTGTGAGTGTCCACCACACCTAATAGGTCCCAGCTTAAGGTTCCACATCCAGCGACCGTTCTTTATTAAACACCAGGTGAAAGGCGGTGCAGCTGGCTAGACTTGAATGAATGCTGCTGGCTCTGACCCCTGTTTGTGTTTCTGTGTAGATGGTTTCACTTTTGAGGGTGTGTGTCAATAGCTAGAGTGTCCAGCAAGGGCGTGGGAGGGCATAATGAGTAGATAAAGCAACATTGTGAAATACCATGACAAAAATGTCTTGGTTTGAGAGGAAGAGTCAGAGGTGAAAGGGAAAGAGGGTTTTACAACACTGCTCAACCATGACATGTTGTTCAAATCTTCCTTTTTAGTGTTTTCTTCTTTTTCCTGTCATGCTCCATCAACCCCTGCTCATTAATGGGACACCAGCAACATCTTTCAGTGGGATAATCGTTTTAGGCTGTTTCAAATGGGTTTAAATGAATTATGTTTTGCAACTATACAGCTCCAAATATTCAATTCAGGCTAATCCCAACATTGCATTTTCCAAATGACAGAAAATAAGTTGTTTCTGGTGTTTGAGCACTTTATGTGAGTCACCTCTTACAGGACTAACAAGGTCCCCAATCAGAGCTCCGAACAGATGTTAGGGCTCACTGAGGTCTGTCGGAGTGTGTGGACTGTTTTAATCCACTCTGCTGGAAGTCTCCTCTCTGGGACTGTGCATGTGTGAGCCGTGTGAATGCTTGCTATGGTGGGCACGAAAAGCCACAAACTGCATGGGATAAAAACAAAAACAGGATCAAGTCAGCCTTGGACAATGAAGTCACAGATTTTCCCCAGATTGTCAGCAGTATAGGTGAAGTCACAGATGAAAAAAAGCGTACGTGTCCATCCTTTTTTGGTTCTCTGCATTTATGAGAAAATATGAATGAGATAGCTTTAAGACTGAGGCAAAGCAGTAGACATGACCTTTTTCATTTAAATTAACGCAGTATGCAAATATTAGTACAAATAAATATCTAAAACCCCACTTGAGTCACAGCTATAAGTCTGTCGGGTTATGTCTCTACCAGTTTTGCAAATCTATAGACTGAGCTAGTTTCCAATTCTTCTTTGCAAAATAGCTTGCATTCAGTTCGTTTCTGCTAAAGAGATGCATCCTCACTGTATCCTGCTGCCCCAACCATGTTTCTCTGTAAGGAAACCATTAGTTTTCCACCACACAGTGCGTTGCATAAAGGCCAAAAGGTTCAACTTTGGTCTCATCGGATCAGAGCACCATTTTCAGTGTGTATGCCGTGTCCCCAACATGACTTATGGCGAACTGCAAACAGGACTTCTTGTGACTTTCTTTCAGCAATGGCTTTCTTCTCGCCACTCTTCAATAAAGGCTTGGTTTGCTGTTTGCTTCACCAGTAACTGCTGTAAAACGAGTCTTTCACCAGAGCTTTGGATCTCTGCAGCTTCTCGAGAGCTATCCTCCTGGCTTTTTCTCTGAATAATGCTCTCTTTGTGAGTTCATGTGAACGACAACGTCTTGGTAGGTTTGCAGTTGTGCTGTACTCTATGGCTCTTAACCACCTCATATTGCCTACGCTCTTTTTGATCTTTGTTGTTGACTAATGGTTTCCAACAACCTCTGAGACCTTCACGGAACATCTGCACTAAAACTTTGATTAAGTTACAAATAAGTGGACTCTATTAAATAAATGGTTGACTCCTTAAAGGCAGGCATCCACTGTACGATATTTTCAATCGTTGTACTCAGGTACAGCTCAAACTGTACGACGAAACCGCAGGGTTTAAAAGTTCACAGCTCACAATATTTGTTCTGACGCTCTGATGCAATCTGACTGCTCACACTGTCTAAAAACCACATGTCGAATTCAGCCCCGTAAAGAGATGCCACTTGTCAGACTCGTCTATTTGGAAGCCAAACGTGAACAGTAGAAGTAGAAAAAGACGGAAGTGTCAATGCTCACTGTAGTTTAAGGCCATGTTACATGTACCGCCACCATGCTTCTCTCCACTCCTATGTTGTCGCCTGAGAAGAAGAAGAAGAAGAACTCCCTTGTTTGCACATGCACAATGCGCAAGGTTGGGGGAAATCGGCTCGTAGACGCTCGTAGCTCCGCTTCCACACCAGAATGTGCTCACCACCCCCAACCCACCCCACCAGGCTAAATGTCATTTGTTTACTTAACATGCTCAATGTTTGGGAGCAACATAAGATATTCAGCAAAGTTCTCGTCTGGGAGAAAACCTCCATAAGCTAACGCATTAGCTGTTATTAGCTTGACGCACACAACAGCACCCGACTTGCGCTCCTCCTTCGAGTTGTGTCACGCAACGCTCCTCGCGCTTACACTACGCCCCCTGCTCCACAATTGTGAGCGCACCTCCCATAACCCACCGAGAAAACTACTGCCAGGATTACCTGCCTGACCTGGGTATTTTAAGGGTAGCATACTAAATGTGGCTGATTACAAATGCACTTCAAATCTTTTAGAAATGTATTTCTGATTATTATTTTTTTAAAAAACTATGTTGCAAATAGGCACTACTTTGTGTTAAGGTGTTAAGAACTATATGCTTTTTTAAACATTAACTTTTTTTAATCAACAGACACTTGTTCTCCCAACAAGGATAGAGGAGGGTACCTAGAGGAATCCAAGTAATACAATTAAACACTGACCACAGGGTTCAGTGCTATTTATCAATACGCCCAGCGGGGAACCAAAGACCTGCTCAAACAAGGCCTTCAGAGGTTTGCAGCATGGCGAGTGGAAATTAATCCCGTTCTTTCTAAAATATGTATATAACTTTTGACTGTGAAACTTGCTTAAACTTGAAAACAATGTAAAAACAACAAAACTATAAAATAAACATTCATGGCAAAAAAAACACAATAACCTGACCATCATTTAATGCTGGCAGACACATTACCCATCGGTGCCATATAGAGGACGTAATCCCCACTCAGTGGAAAGGACAGGTGTGTTTTAACATCGACGCTGTGTTTTGCTGATGGCATAGTTGAACTCCATGGGAGGCGTGTCTAAAGCAGAGCCAGACTGAGAGGTGGCGCTTCAGCTGGGGGTACCCACATGGCACAATAAGCCAGGCCTTGGCTGTGTGAGGAAGTCCCAGAGCTCTACCATCTCACTGATATGCCACTAACTGGTGATGTGCCTCTCGCTGGTATTTCAGTTTCCCAAAGCTGGATGCCAAAAACCTAGAGGCTAAAATCTAGCATACATAATAAACACTCCTCCCCGGGCCTTTTTGTTTGATCTGATCATGTGACTGTTCTCCGTAGAAAGACAATGTGATAGACCACAGGGAAGTAGTGAGCGTCAGTAAGTGAGGCATGTGTTGGGAGCTGCAAGGGTGCCAAACGAAGTGGAACAGAGCAGCAGTCTGCATGCATCTGTTGCCCGGTGTGCAGTGCTCTACTGTCCCTTAATCATCCTTCATAGAAATAGGGAATGATAAGGATGGGTAAAAATGCCAAAATGCCATTGACTACACAATTATGCACATCTGACCACTATGCACATCTGAACCAAAGGAAGTGCTGAGTTTTATCCTCAAGGAATATGGGCCAAGAGATGAGAGAACTTGGCGTCTTGCCTTATGCTAAGTTGCAGGAACTATTTCCCTGGGAATGTTTGAAAAAATTAAATGGAAAGGTGCAATATGAGGCAAATTATAGACCTACAATATACCTTGCTTATATTGTGAAGGTTTGAAGGAAGTTGTCTCATTACGCAGAACGCTTTGTTTTTATTAGTTCAGGGGTTTTGCCAATGGTAAGTAAACCTTTTTGGTTAACATGTCAAATGAATGGTAGCCAGTTCCTAGCCAGTTAAACCATCTGGTTAAAAGTTAACTTGCTTAATTAAATAGTTTCCAGCATAGTGACTGGAAGCAACAAGTAGAAGCTGAGGACACGTATGGGTAAATACAAACGGTGTCAAAGAAAATAGGCAGGTATTTTAATAAACTGGCCTCACATAAAGTGGTTGTATGCCAAGCTGTCTATTAGGGCTGCACAATTAATTGCATTTGCAATATAATCACAATTTTAAAAAAAATCACACAATTTCCAAATTGCAGAGGCATACAATATTTGGTCACGTAATGTTTAACAAGATTAAGACATAACCTTTCCATCTCCAGCCCTTTGGGTGGCAGTAATTATCTCAAAGTAAGTGGGTTTGCCACCATTCAGAAGGAAAGAGAGACTTGCAGCTAGCAGGGTGAGCAATGCAAGCGAGCTAGAATTAAGCACTTTTCCACCCAACGTTAACGTGTGTGACAAGGGACTCTGCACAAGAGAGCATTCAGTGTTATACTGACACGAAGTATTTAATAATTTATTAGTTATTTTATAGGTATTTGTTCATTTGATTTCAGTATTTGCAGTTTTTTCTTCCGAAGACGTTTTCATTTTTCCTAGTGCACCTAATCTTAGTAAACAAATGACTACTTCGGTTTGTGTTTTTAACTGATTGGAGATCAGTGAGATAATTGGAGACTTTAACTTCAGTTTTAGAAAACGTTGTAACACTAACGAGGGGAAAAGCTTCATGTTTTGTCCACATACTGTTACTTAGAACCTCAAAAGAAAAAGAAAAAAACATGTTATCAGCAATTCCAAAACAATTTCAAAATGGGGGAGGAAAGCTAATGTTAGCCAAGCATCTCAATAACCAGTTCTCTGTAGGAAAATCTTCAGTGGAAGCCATATACGCACATTTATTGAATAGTTTGTCTAGTTGTATGTGCCGTCAGATTGTCCGTTAGAAGGAAAGGGCAAAGCTACATGTGTTTTAAGTGCAGAGTTATTAGCTCATTATACTAGATTTCTAAAACCCAGTCAACCCAATGTTGGAGCAGATGCACATATTATTAGATAGTATTTTAAGTTAAATCATGAGATGAAAATAAAATGGTATTTGAAAAAGTCACTGCCACTGGGTATCATTAAGTTCCACACCAGTTGATACATTTTCTTGATGCAATTCAAGATAATTCATCCATTAATTTACTATACGTGATTTATCCATGCTTGGACACAGGGGAGCTGGTGCCTATTCCCAGCAGTCATTGGGAGGAGAGAATCGGGAGAAGATGTAAACTTCACGCAGGAAGGCCCTGGCCCCAATTCAAACCAAGAACCTTTTTTTTTTTGCATGAAAACAATGATAACCTCTGTTTATTTTTGTGTGTAAATGAAGGCTCAATATTTGAGGAAAAGTAATTAAGATGGCAGAGATTATGGTTAAAACTGATTATAAACTTAGTTTTCATTACCAGAAATTAGAGCCCATTAGTGCCAACAACAAACAATTCTGGGACAAAGTGGGATTTCCTTTGCTTGTAACTTGCAATCAATGTGATAAAATGGCTTTGCTCATCACTATTTCTGCCGGATCTTTAACTTTTACCTAGAAATCAGTTTTTGAACTTTGGCATGTCAAGTATGAGGACGCGTGTTCCTTCGCCTGCTTCTCTGCGGAGTTCCGCGGATGTGCGTGACAGAGGGGCCAGTTAGCTGCAGGCTGTCCCTTGTGGACCAAGTGGGCCTCTGAGAGGGAAAACAAGCAGTTCAAAAGCAGCTGGACAAACGGACTATTATGACAGGTGGATGGCATACGGACGTCAAAAACAAAAAACGAATGGACTGACAGTGTTACCCAAATACACAGGTGGACACAAGATACTTTTCCACATCTGGATGAAACAACATCTGCACCGACTCGAGGCCTTGGTTAAAGTGCACGTTGAAGCGCATCGCTCTTGAATAGATCGTAAAATACATTGTAAAATAAATCTGTCCTTTGGCCGCACAAAGTTTACATAAAATTTCAATTTTAGAAAAAGCAATTAGTAAAACAGGAGCTCAGATAGCTAGACTTTGATCACAATGGAGAGGTGGGGCATGAAACAAGCTTTTAAGAATGAGTATTTAAATGAGCTACTCTGAGGTTTAAATTAGCTCGCCTTAAAGCGACACTCTGACACCCCCACCCCGCCAAATCAAAATGAAGGGCAGGCCTAAAATGGATGGGGGATTGTTTTTTGAGTCGGCGAGCCAGTCTGAAGGAGTGAATTTGTGTTTTGGAAGAAATGCGTACCTTAGACAGCCCAGATTTATGTTGGGCTGTGTTCTGTACCGACATGCTCAGTTCCACTTGGCTCCACTCAGAAAGCCCACAAGAGTTTCAATACACTCAAGCATGCATTAATTAGAAATCCACACTCTGCATCAATTGGGCACCGATCAATGTGCTTAATTAACTCATCTATACATCACAGCGGCACACAATAGATCCTAATTTTTTGACACAGCCAGTGCAAGAATATCAACTATTTTACTTCAGAATCTTCACAGGATATGATAAAGAAATATGATTTTATGTTTCATTTACTTGACTAATTCCACCCAACACTTCCTTTATAATTGAAATCATTATGACTCATATGAGTTTTCTTTTTACCTCAAATTACAGTTCATCTTGCAGAAGGTGTGGTGTAAATTATATATGGGAGAGCAAGTCTCGCAGGTCTTCTTCCCTAATTAATTCACCCTAAGAGACTTGACTGAGGGAATAGTTTTACCCTCTATTCCTGGTTATTATCAAACTGCCCCCTGCAAAATTTTCTCACCTTGACTTAGTGGGGAACTTGGGATTCTTAATACAACCCCTGCTTCTTCAGGAAGTGTTAATTTGATAGCATTCGGGTATCAGAGGAGACAAAAACAGCCTATTCCTCCTGTGACTTTATATAAAATGTGATTTTTTTTTCATGTTTTTTTATCCCTATTTTCCCATCACATGAAACTTTCTTGGAGCAGAAAGGTAACTTCAAGCTGTATTTTTTTTTCTACATCAGGCACTAATCTGCAAATTAGTGCAAAAGGCCTGATGTAAAAACCTTAATTCGACGCATTTAAAACAAGAAATCCCCATAAGTTTATATGAGGTACAAGTTGCTCAGGCAAAATGCTACAATTTCATATTATTCTAATCAAAACTAAGCAAGAGGAAGAGTCCTATTTGGTTCAGCTTTTGAAACTCTGATTGAAAGGCTTAAAAAAAACACTTCAAGCACATTCCATATGTCCTCAGCCATCTTTTCTTCTCTGTCCTACGCTTCTTTCAGTCTGATGCCGGGGCCCCCGCTCAGGCTCTCTGTGCTGCTGGCCAGGTCAGCTCCCCTCGAAGCAGGGCTGCAGCTTTCTCTTCTGTTTGTTGAGACAGACCAGAGAGGAGAGCCTTGAACGTGACCCTTAAGACGGTCCTTTTATTCTCAGTTCATGCAGCACTGTTCACGTGGCTCGCGCTCCTCCTTCATGTCCTACTCTTTGTTTAACCCTGACTATATGCTGAGTTTCTGCTAAAAATCCAATTAGGTTAATTTGAAACAGTCCTGGTGAGAGAACTTTATCTTTTTCTCTTTATCTCTTGCAGCAGAGATAACTAACCTAATTAAGACTCGACTTCTACCTCTGTCCCCTTTGAGGTTGCAAATTAAGAAAAGAAAAAGAAAACTTGTGAAAGATTAGGGCTGAGATTAGATTGGTAAAGAAAACACAGGAGGGTAGACTATTTCTGTAAAAGGCTTTCAAATGTTTAGTGCTCTTTTGCAGAGGGCTTTCACCGTAGCCCAATAAAAGATAAATAAAAAGTGGTGTCTAGGAAAATATTCACATCCCGCGACCTTTTCTACATTTTGTCACATTCCAAACACAAACTTTCTATTAATTTGATTGGGACTGCATGTGCTAGACCAGAACAACGTACTGCATAACTGAAATAAAAGCTAAAAAGTGTTGCAGCCCCCTTTGTCCTAACAAACATCAGATGTAAATTTAATAATTTTGCCTTTAGTGGCAAGAAGAAGGCCATTGTTGAGCAAACATGTATTTGAATAGTCTAGTCAAAGTCTAGACCTAAAAACCACTCAGAATCCATGTCAGTACAATCTAGCTGTGTCTAAGCTGCTTGCAAGACAGAATGGGGGAAACTTTCAGTACCTACATAGAGACATTTCCCTAAAGATTCATCAATGCAATCATAGCAAAAGGTTGCTCTAGTCTACAGAGTAAAATTACTTAGAAGTTTTGTACATTTTTGAAACTGTGCAAACATTCAAGAGGTCCGAATGCTTTAGTAAGGCACCGCTATAATGATCAGAGGTGTCAAACAACTTAGTACAAATACTCCATTTCCTTTGGTTATTTATACTTTAGTGGAGTAATTGCTTTTTCCCTAGTTTTTACCTCTACGCCATACATTTTCATGCAATTATCTGTACTTTCTACTCTTACAATTTGAAAATAATCACATTTCTTTTATTTTATTTCAAATTGTTTTTCGTTCTGGCTTGTCAATAAAAATCTAAAAATATTCAGATAAATAGCACCACTCGAGTGATTTTAATTGTGGTTGAAGGCAGTACTGCACCAAGTTGTTTACCAATCGCCCAACAAAAACCTAAGAAGAACAAAATGTAGAAGAAGAGCGTTGCATTTACGTATACTTTAATAATTTACATTGTTTTATATCTGGTACTTTTATACTTTTACTTGAGTGAAAGGTTTGAGTTGATACTTCTACTCCTACAGAAGTATATTTAAACCTTAGTACTTCTACTCGAGTAATACATGTGAATACTTTTTACACCTCCGATAATGACGCATTGCATGCAGCATTTCAAAGCTGATAACGTGCTCGATAGAAAGAGACGTGCTGCTCTGAACACCTGTGAAAGTATGACGTGATTGACGGTGTTTTCGCAGAAAAGGGCCATTAAAGTTTCCTAAACATGTGAAGAAACAGAGTTTTTTTTTTTTCTCCTTTCTGCTGAGTGACATGTAGTAACACACAAACACACAAACACACACACAGAGTAAACACAAACAACAGGCCTGCTGAGTTTGGTTTACTCCCATCAGCTGGCTCTGACCGGCCACGCGGACCACCCCGACTTCTCAACACCCTCAATATCACTGGGACAAGCAGGGGTGTGGGATGGGGGGTGGGGGGGCTTTCATGGGGATTTGGTGGAAAGGACTGAAGGGGGAAGGGTGGAGCTTGGTGTTTGGGTTGAAGGGATGCTCTCCACCAAATTAAAACCCAATCAATGAAAATCTCTCACAGCCCTTTTCAACCTAAACCCTCTTCCTCCAAGCCACGAGCACCTCGACCCCTCCTCAGCCCCCCAGCACCTCGACCAAACTCACCCCCCAGCACTTTCGGACAACATTTTTCTTGCTCGGCTCTGCGTCAGCCACAGCACCAAAAACAGACATCGTTTATCTCTACAACACCACAGGGATTAATCCTTAAACAAAGACAAGTAAAACCAACCTGATTATAATAATTTAGAGTCTTTAGGTATTAACAGATTTGCGTTTTTGGGAACTGTGCAAACCACCAGGAAATGTTTCCAACATCATCGCATCATTCCTGCGGACACGTTCAGAACAGTGGCAGAGTTAAAAACACGGGGAATTTCTGTTCTGCGTGGCATAGTTAAAATACAATCTTTAATGGTGTTAATGCTGTAAATGCCTCTTGCAGTTGACACTATTGTCCTTGTGCTACTTCTGTAATTCTTGTGCTATTTTAATCATGCAAACACCAGGATTTTCAGCTTTTTCACGACACAACATCTCGGACTTCTGCTATAAATACCTGTTATCTTTGAAAATTTAAATTCAACTATTTCCCCCATAGAAATGACCTAATGGAGCTTGCTGTGCTCTATGAAGGCTAAATACTTCCTCTTACGTTCAGCTTGAAACAATGAGCGAAAGTGTAAATTGGTCTCAAGACACTGGGCAATCTAAGTTTCGTTCAGTTTTCCGAAAAATACAGCTTTTTCTCACCTAGAGCTGTCAACATCACCCACTCTACTGCTTGGCTGAGCTTTTAGGTTCAACAGGTTTTGCAAACCTCAACATAAAGCATCGGACATGGCAAAGCTCACAATGAATTGTCTTTTTTCACTGAGTGATTTTTAGTGTTAAGAAATTGACCATACGTAAAAGTGCAATCAACTTCCTTCCTGTTGGGCCCCGATGTGAAAATCAGTTTTTCATGTTCTTTATTGCATCCTCTTGAGTTTGAAAGACAGTAAGCCACAGACTGAACTTTGCCTTTTGAACACCTGACACACGTGTTTTGAAATATTAATTCTGCACAAATGTAAACTTCTTTAGCAGACTTCAAGTAAAAAATAAATTTTTAATTACTCCAGCTCATAGCCTTTACACAGCATTTACAGATGGTATGGAATTATTCCATTTACAAGATTCATTTGTTGACTAAATACTGGGATTAATGACAAAAATGGAGTTAAATATAGGTTTAATGTCTTTTTCTTTTCATCCATGTAAGACGCACAGAGACAAAAACAAAGAACTGTCCTAAGTTGCACTGAGCGATTACACACACACACACACACACACACACACACACACACACTACATACACCACCTGCTGAAATAGGGATGGAGAGAGTCCTTATTGGCTGAACGCTCGGAATGGGGAACAATTAAACCAAATCCCAGCCTTTGATCACCTGGTCATGTGAACATGACAGGTGACCATATGGCTGATAAAATGCAAATGGTAATTGGTGCTCAAACTCTCTGGATCCATAGTGCAATGAGAAATAGGTGGGTGGGTGTGGGGGCCTTTAATAATTTAAGTTTCAAAATGACCTCCCACCATCCCTGTCTGAAATTTGAATTAGCTTTGTTCCGTTTGCTTTAAAACACGTATGGATTTTATTTGAACAGTTTTTTATCTGCCCTATGCAAATTGGGAGATTTCTGATCGTTGTGCATTCAAAATTCGCCCATGCACAGTAAAAGAAGCGCAAAAAAAAAAAAAAGAAGATCATCAGATTTTAACAGCTGCACGGGCAGACAAGAAGGAAGAGGGGCTTCATAAAAGTCAACAACCACAAACAATGGCTTACAGATGCTGGAGCTGTTGTTGTTGAACAGAACAGGGGTGAGAGAATGGAAGGTGAGGTCACGTACATATTTGTGGCAGGATGCAGCAGGATGCTTAAAAGTGCTGAACGGCGCACCTCGCCAATTGCCCATGCAGACACTAAAACGCACAGAGCCAAAGAAACGGAATAGAAGGCCCAGAGGCAGTTTCTACGTGCAAGCAGCAGGGGGAGCAGCTCCACTATTGTTCTGAGTGGACCCAGGCCCCAGGCGGTTGGGGTTGTGCAGTTGGGGGCTGTTTGTTCAATGCAAACACTTACAAATATGCTCAAAGGGATGTAGTGATGGGTGCTGGAACAAGATAGCAGCATAGTGCAGTGTGACTCGTTAATGTTTTGTTTGCTGACACTTTCTTTCTTTTGTCACCCTTTTAATACAGTTTAGCAAAAATGCATATCAGTATTAAATAATAATAATAATAATCCTGGGAAACAGATTATTAAAATATTTATTTTTAAACCAGCATGTAACACTGGTCAATATGTGTATAAATGAAAGCAAACACTAAAGAACTTAGAATTTATCCACATCTTTTTGTTTAAGAACACCTAATTCAATGAAGCGGCAGTCTGGTGTTAGTAAAGAAATACACGTTATTCCTATTGTAGCAGTAGTTTTGTTGAAGTTTATCCCAAAATATGTTTGGTTTTTTTGTTTGGTTTTTTGACAGATTGCTCAAAATATCAAGCTTTTGGGAGGAACTCGTGTATTCAGTTTCGCTGTGGTGGGGGAATATTTCACCCAGAGCAAAATCATTTTTTTTCTTTTATGTGTTCAGAATATTGCTGACAGTGAGATGCCACTTTGGTGAAAAATTGAGGAGCAGCGATATAAACAGGACAACGTGTACCTTATTTCTCTCATGTCTTTTCTCTGTGTTTTTGGACATTTATATACAACAGCCTTACTCTGGCAGCTGTGTCTGCACGTAAACCTATGTGTAGACATTCACATTTATAATCAAGTTTCAGTCAAAATTAGGAAAATCTTTATGTTGCCTGGACTTACATGTGGTTTTAATACAAGGTGTTTATACATTTGCTCCTTTAACCTTTCAGTTTTCATTGACAAATCTTTTAAATTAATAATTTAATTCAAAACGCTATCTGATTTGATCAGAGCCTTCTTATGCTAACTAGACTTCCGGTTCTTCGTTAAAACCTTTCAGACGACGGTTCATAGAAATCCCACTTCTAGAAGCAGTAAAGACATATGTTCTCTTGTAACTTAATCAACTTTGCAATAAATTACTGACCACACTAATAATGCAACGCTGGAGATATTTGCAGAATGGAGCCACGGGACAAATTTGCCCACTGTGTCCCAGTGTGTCGTTAACAGACGGCTCGCGAAAAAGATATTGTTTGACTGCGCTCATTCTTGTTTGAGAGTCTCACACAACAATTGGCGGTTTGTGTGCTCGTCCTTTTTGTACCTCCTTCACAGTTGTGTGAGGACACTCACGGTTAATGGTTGTTAACAGCACAAGTGTTAAAGCATCCAAATGCGGACAATTAAAGAGCCGCTCCGCCAGAAGAGATGGATGGCTGGGCTGTTGGAGCGGAGACGGCAGAGCCTTTCATTCAGTGGCTCGCTCTCTCTTTTCTTATGCAATGTCTTGGGCTGAAAACAGAGTTTAACAGGCCACTTCACCTCAAGGGCCGTTTCTGGACATGCGTGGGCCAAGTACCAGCATCAGGCTTTGCTAGGGTTTTAAAAAGTTAAGCCATAGGGTCTCTTTAGTTTAAACCCCTTTAATGAGAGGTCAGAGAAAGTGACCAGAGTTTTTTTCTGGCTGGATGGAGAACAAACTAACGCAGCACCGCTCCCTCCCCCACCCATTGCTGCGTACTGCCTGTCAGCTGGCTGAAAGAAAGCTGCTAAACAAGAATGTTTGACTGTTTCAAAGGCTGCACCTAAGCAAATAGCCCAGCCAATTAAGCAGTTAAAATCAGCTTGTCATACTTTCTTTACTCTTGTATGGATCTAATAAATACTAAATAACTGCTGTAATAATCTTTTTCTTTTTTTTTTTTTTACCTGTCCTGACCTTAAAGCGTAGGTCAATATTATGGTGGGTCTGGTTGACTTTAATGCTTTACAAGAAAGGGGATATTGGAATGTCCCCCATGGTGGATAGTCAACTTTATTCAGTTAAATATTCAATAACTTTTATGCTGTTGAGTGAACAGAGGACTGATTGTGACAATCACTAGAGACAAAAAAAAAAAAAAAAAAAAGTGTGAAAGAGACAGAATGAAGGTTAGGGTGGGGACACAAAACCAAAGACAATCCACATGAATATAAAAAGAGGCATATATGACATATTGCTTAAGTGTGACTAACCACAAACACTTTTACACTTGCTCGTTAACATTAAGTAGTGAACGAGCCAATCCCATTACAGCAACTCATTTCAGTTTATTTACACAGATCCAATTCATTATCAGAAATATTATATATTCATTCAGTTCAATCCTTGCTCTAATTCAGTGCAGTCAAACTCATTTTACAATGTGAAATTGTAAGAAGTAAGTAAGCTGAGCTGATATCATTTAGTCAGTGAGGTTGTTGAAACCACTCAGACTGACCAAGGATGTGGCGACAGTGGACATGAACCACAACAGTATCAATAACTGATGCTTTTCCAGTTTCAAAACAAAAGCGGTGAGATCATGTCATACGTTTTTTTCTAATTATCACAGTGAAACCATTGTGATTATACCAGTTACTAAACGGTGGGAATGTCATGCTGACACGTCAAATAAATTCTAATGAAAGTTTTTTTTTTTTTTTTTTTTCATTTTAAGAATACTTTACAAAACGTGTAAACCTTGTATTTAATTGTCCGTTGTGAAGGTTGGAACAAGTGAGGAAACAAAGAAGTTAGAGGAAAAAAGTCTGGGTGAAGAATGGATGATCGGACACCAGGTGACATCGCATCAAGTCTGATTGAAGCGCACGCTGTCCCATCAATCTCGTCCTTCATTTTTACCATCACCCTCCGCTCCCCGCGGCACAACAGACCTGAGTAATTTGCCACCGGCCTTCTGTCTCTGTGTTTGTGCATCCCTTTTCCCCTCCGACAGGACCCATCACCTTGACCAGCACAGCAAACCCGAGCCGGGCCGACCTTGGTGTACCCCACTGGCCATTAATTCACAGCTTTTCCGTCCATCTCGTCCTCCAAGCCCTAATCTCTCAACCCCGTCTCCCACAGTTTGAGTGGTATTTACACTGGTGGGCACTTCTCTGTGTGTGTGCGCGTGTCCATGAGTGTGTGTGGTCTCTCATGCATGTGTCAGGCCCAATGAAGGTGACACCTTACGCCGCGTGCCGAGATAATGAAGGCTTTAACTTTACAACTCAAGCATATCAGATTGCAGCACCCTGGTCCCTCAGACATGCACCCGCTACATCAGTGATCTGAATGGGTCGCCACCCTCCATTTCATGTGCACTGAGCAGTGTGCACTGTAAAACATGCCGAGAGGCTTCACCATCGCAGCCGTCACTTATTTCGGTGTGGGATTCCGGCTCATCGTTGTGCGCCTCCGCTGAAGAGAGACCGTTTTCTGTGTCTACAAGCGAAGAGTAGTACACCGTTCGGCAACTGTTACGCAGGGGCGAAGGTTGGAGGTGAACTCGGATGTATGCAACCTCGGACCATGGGAGAGTTGACGAATCAAAAAATCAACCAGATCCTTTACAGTGCAGCTGAACATAGTAAAGAGCGAGGGGAGAAATACTCCCTGACTGCCTCCCTTCTATCCTTTCTCCTCAACTCACCTTTTCCCTCCCCCTTTTATTCATGAAGGGTTCTTACCATAATAAAAGGAACCTGTGGAACTAATCCTTGCAAATCTCCTGTGCTTTCTGTCCTATACCTCCAGGCAACACAGCGCACTGAAATCCTCCATTTGCATGCCTAAACTGCACTAACTGTGAATAAACCCTTTTAGCTGCTAATGTAATAACATCTCCATTTCAGGAAAAAGGAGCGGGGGGTTAGCCAGCCCCTCAGAGATTCGAGCAAACTCACCCCTCTCCCTCTTCCGCTCTCGCCTACCCCTCTCTCTTTTCCCACTCTCATCCCTTCTCTCGCAGCACAATGGGCCCGGCATACAGATGCATCCAGAGGCCCGCCTTATCAGCCACATCTTGTTAGGGTCAGCTTTGGGAATGGAAGCGGAGAGCTGATTACAAGCAGATAAGCACAAAAACACACATTCTGACGCGTAGCTGCAAACAAGCCTCGCTTCACCTTGAAATTGGAAATTGTAGGATTTAAAGTCGCGTTGTACATCAGTTTAAGATTACTTCTTTACATTTTTTTTTAAATCTATATTTGGGATTTTGTTATTTGCCTGACTTTGCAAGCAAGCAAAACAAACAAAAAATATGTTTATTATCATTCAATGTTTTTCTAAAATTTCTAGGAAATATATATATATATATATATATATATATATATATATATATATATATATATATATATATATATATATATATAAACAATGTTGAGACGCAGTAAGGCCATTTCAGTCATGGTTAAAAGAAAGTTTCCCACATTTACTGCAACATTTTCAATAAGTAAATGTTCCCTCAAGTGTGTAAATGTATGGACAATATAGCAATATAGCATTATAATATTTTAACATTTTAGTATATAAATAATGGGAACTTTACCGCATTGATTTATTTAACCCAAGAAATTTAGAAACTGCTAATTCATCCTTTTTTGTTTCTTTACATAAAGCTAAAGTACTCCAAAGTGCATAAAAAAGAAATAACTATTTAGTCAATTTTAAGTTTCTAAAGAATTGTTGATCTGGTCTTCACCAGGTTCTGGAATTATTATCAAATTTTATCTTAAGTTAACAAAACCTTTTTTGTGAGCAAAGTGCACCCCATCTACCAACACTTTTACTGCCAGAGTAAAAAGACATAGTTTTAGCATATGAAGGATTTGCTCATCTATTGTTTTCATTATGTTGTTATTTAAATCACAGCTCCACTCACATCTGGTGCCCCCCCCCCAAGATTCTATCAAAAGCCCCTTTAACGCTTCCAACCTTACCCCGTAATTTACTGGTAATTTAATGGGTCAGAGTTGTGTGTGAATAAAGCCAAAACTGATTTACCGGGTAAAACTGACCCGGCTATTTACTGGTTCAAATCCTAGTTTAATACGCGGTAATTTATAGGGGCCGCTCTTATGCGAATAAAGCAAGGCATGCACCGGCTAAGGCATGCGTTTGTGTGATTATGTAAGACATTTGTAGTCTACGTTTAGCTCTTCCCCTGAAGTCTGGAAGTCTCTTCTCTGACTGAGTAACGTACTGAAATTGCATTTCTTCAGTAGTTTTCATAATGCTACTAACCACTGTAAGAACCACTAGTCCCGAAGCCATTGTTTGCTGTGCCTAATCGATTGTTTGACCAACAACTGTTTGACAGAAATTCTTCTATAGAGGTTTGATCAGTTCATGCTATGACATTTGCGTTACAGCCACCTGCAGGTGATATTAGGTACATCCATTCCGCTGTCGCTGGGTTAAAAGTGAAACAAAGCTGGCCCGGCGATTTACTGGGACTAATATGCCACACGGCTCTGATTCTTGTTTAACCCGAGACTGTGGTCCAAATAAATTACGGGGGCTTGGGTGTGAAAGGGGCTTTAGGTTCCTTACCCTTTTTAATATTGTGTTTATTTTCTCTGGGGTCACTTAAGAAAAGAAATCCACAATATCAATTTTCACTGCCGTCTTAGAATCTACCTCCCCAAAAACCAAAACAGTTGTACTCAGCCCTTGGTAAAAGCTGGGGGCATACCTGTTTATTGAGCAACTGAATACCGGCCCTTTATTTAGTTGCTTCAAGGAGGTAAATCCTTGAGAGTAGCATTTTTAAATACAATAACAGCAAAATCTATATTGTACTATTCATGCATAATTATCTCAGGTAGCTGTCTCTCAGGTCGTTTTGGGCCCCTTTCCTCTTTTATTCACTCATCTGTAAAATGAAATCCTTGGTGTGTCATTTCACAGTGCACTTAAATTGAATAAACAGGTGAGTTTTGTCACAAAGTCAAATTTCAGTTATGCAGTATTCCTAAGGTCAAATGATACATTTGACCTCAATCTCTCACTGCCATACTCCAGCCAGGATGTTTATGTTGCCAAACCATCCCCTGCTGTAAGTCCCAAAAATAAAGCTTAAGCCCAGAGGTGACCGAGCCTTTGGTGCCGCTGCCCATAGGCTCTGGGCTCTATTTTGTCTTTTATCATTGATTGATATGGACCACTGCACTTTTATTTTATCGCATCATATTTATACATCTAAGCTAAAGGGAACATAAAGACAAAAAAATGTGAAAACCTAAGAAATCCCTAAAAAACATACAAATGTACAAAGTAGAGAAAATCCAAACATTTAAATTGAATGTACTTTCTATTTATCATGACTGTGGGCGTCTTTATACACACAGATAATCTGACACATACTGAGGCTCAGAGCATTATTTTACACAATCGTGTCAAGATGGCTGCGAGAATACATTATAAAAATTATCCCATCAAGAGTAGACAGAAAAACAGATGCCAAGATCTGATTTTAATTGTCCAATTACACGGAGTAAGGCTGTTCCAGCCCACCCCGAACTAGGTTCTCCTCCCCAAATTCTGCTTTCAGGAAGGATCTTTTTTTTTTTTCTTTCTCCCTGTGAATCAGGGCTGAAAGAGTAGAGGTAACTGAGACATTGTGCATGCTTCCTCCTCTGAGAGCTGGTGTACACCACCACGCATGAATAACATTAACATCAAAGAGAATCTCTCTCTCAAACCAGCTGATCAAGCTGTATCATACGTTGCAGTGACAAGCCCATAACAAACCCCAGTCCTTCTGATTTTCTCTCTTTTTATCCTCTCATCTCAATCTACCAAGCACACACACACACACACACACACACACACCTAACATACATTGGTATTCTTCCAGTATAAGAAGGAAGATCCAAACACTTCAAAGAGGCAATTCAAGTAATGCAACCGCTACAAGTGCTACTACTTACAGACATGATAAGACAGCAGTGTTGAACATGAATGGCGCCGCCACACAGCATTCAAATACAAACACCCAAATAAAAGAAGAAATATAACCTGTGCGTTACTAAACTTGTTCAAATCTAGAAGTCTCCTGAAGCTCCTATTTCTATATGTATTTGTCAGCATCCATACATTTGTGTGAATACATATACTTAATAAATATAGGTAAACCCAACGAGAAACGGACGTTTTTCTCCCCGTAGGATCAGAAAAACGACTGAATATGTCTAATATTTGAGGTCTTCAAACACACACACACACACACAAGCAGAAGTGGAAAGAGGAGGAACAGCTTGTAGCTCTGCCACTCATTCACCCAAACCAACCCAACCAACCAAATGCCAAGCAAGCTTAAAAAAAACAACATAAAAAAGATGAACTTATTGAGGTCTCTATTTCCATGGCAACACAGAATAGTTTTGATGATGTTCCTTCCCAGTCGGCAGGCAGGGCTTGGCCGAATCACGGCACAGATTGGTGCTCCGTGGCTTGTTACTAAGGGTGGGTTTAGAACGTGCAGAGCGAGGGAGAGAGAAAGACAGAGAGAGAGAGAGAGAGAGAGAGAGAGAGAGAAAGAGGCGCAGATGGTTGGAAGAATTGCCACTTTGAAGAAAACCCCAACCTACACTCACAACTGAGTTCTGCAATATTGATTTGAATGGATGGAGGGGAAGAAAACCTAGTGGCCTATGAATAAGTAAGTAATGGTTAATATGGGCTAAATCAAAAGCCATTCAAACTGAATTGAATATGGGTTCTCAATGATGCAGAGGTCCAGTGCGCCTTTCTCTCTACATGAGGGCACAGCCAACCACGGTACTGAAGCCTCCTCGAGTCATGTCGCTAGCATCATCCATCTGAAAAACGCAGAAAGGAGACAGAAGAGCAAAAGAGGGAAATCAAAGATGAAAAATCTTCTCTGAATGAAACTCAATCTAATTTAAATGAGCCAAACCTCTTTGGTGAACGATTTGGTGAAATATTAATTGTTTTTTCACATTAGAAATGCAAGCGATATGTATTAAAAATGGGATGGTGATGGACAGAACCAGTAACCAATGTGAATTTCACAGTAGTAGCCAAACTACCACAACTTATTAGATTCCTGCAATGAGTGTTTGTGATTCTCGCTCGGCTTTTATAGTCCTAATTACAAATTTCTTCACAGCATTTGAGAGGCCCCAGTTCCTTTTAGATAAACATCATACAGTCATTAGAGGTTTTAATTTACTCAGCAGGCGTAGTTGGGCTAAAAAAAAATAAAACATCTTTTTCCAAAAAAAAAAAAAAAAAAAAGAAGAAGAAGGAAAAAAAAAACTCCCCAAAACTTATTTTTCCTTCTTGGCTCTCCTTTCCAGAACATCCTCCTCCTGCCTCGTCCCTCAACAGAGAGGAGCACAACAAACTGCGGGAAACAGCGCGGGAGCACAGGGCCCTGCCAGGCCCTGGCTAGCGGTGATTCGTGTTCGACACGGCAACACCGCTGTTCTGACAGGCACAGCTGAAGATGCCGGGGTTGATGGCATGGCATCACTTACAGTAGCACAAGTTCCTGCGCGCCGTCTCTCTGTCGTCTCGCCTTTCCTCACCTTTTTTTCCCCACCCCAAACTGCCATTCCCCACCCCTCTCTTACTTTCTCTCTGACCCTGCAACCCCTGAATCCCCCCAGCGCATGGCGACATGGCAGACAGGCAGCCACGCAGACAGGTGACCGTAAACAATTAATCAACATTGTGACACCTCTGCATCTGCCAGGCCCAATACAGGGAGGGGAGCTGTCAGCTAACAAAACAAAGCAGCCCCCGACACTCACTTCAGCACACACACACACGTGTATGTGTGTGTTTAGCAAGTGGCTCAGTAGCACATAAAGAATGTCACTCCAAAATGGTAGAGGCTTGTAGACATAAAATATTTACCACACACTCAACAGGGACCGATAAAAAAAAGAGCTTTAAACAAATATGTTGGTGTTTTTTTTCAGCCAGCGCTACATGTAATGCAATGCCTCTTGGCCGTTCCAGTGTAACATCACACATTGCCTGAATTAAATTTTAAAACTATTTCTCATTTTCAGTTACTTATTTTAAATTATGACAGTATCAATGGAAATGGACAAAAGGTTTTGGTGAATAATTTTGTGAAACCAAAGTTTCCCCCAACTTTGGTTATACAAAAGGATTTTGTCAACATTGACATAAGTTTTGAATCAGTTTTACTTGGACTAGGACTTTTTCTGTTTCCAATATTCCAATGTTTCCAATTTTGTCATGAAAACTAAAGTTCATATCTTTCAGCACTACATGGTTAGTTGAAAGACATGGTACAACTATGAAATAAATGTATAAGTTCCAAGGTAGAAAAAAAAGAAAGTTAGCCTGGAGTCCAAATTCTTGAAAAGTTATTGTTCGTCAACAACTCTGACCATAAAATCCATTATGGGTACTATATATTGAAAAATGAAATGTTTCATCTTATCAAATCTTTCATACACATGATACTGGACAACCTTGCTTAGTGAACATTTTAGTCTGAAAGTGCAAAACAGACAGAAATGTTTTGTGATTAACTCAACTATGTGAACATTTACAAAGAAATTACTTGAAGAGTTTCAGTCAGGCTTCAGAGCTCATCACAGCATGGAAACAGCTCTGGTAAAGGTCACTAATGATATTCTCATGGCTTCAGATAATGGACATGTCAGTATTCTTCCTGTTATATCTCAGTGCTGCATTTGATACAGTTGATAACAATATTTTCCAAGAAAGACTTGAACATATTAAAGGAACAGCATCAAGCTGGATATATATTATCTGTCTGACAGATTCCAGTTTGTTCATGTTAATAATAAATCTTCATCAAACTCCAGGGTCACCGGTGGAGTACCACAAGGTTTAGTCCTTGAGACAATTCTCTTTACTATATATACAAATATATATATTCTCAAATATCCTAGAGATTTTTTTGTAACATGCCATTAAGGCACTTTACAAAGTCAAATTCAATCATATCATCCAGACATATTGTTAAAAAGTTTCCTATCTAAGGAAACTCAGTAGATTGCATCAAGTCTTGACAAGCTGCATTCACTCCTCATGAAAGAGCATAGAGCTACAGTGGACAGTCATCTGCATTGTCAGTTGCTTTGCAGCAATCCCTCATACTGAGCATGCATGAAGCGACAGTGGAGAGGAAAACTTTCCTTTACCAGGGAGGAAAACCTCCGGCAGAACCAGAACCAGGCTCAGTGTGAACAATCATCTGGCGTGACCGACTGGGTGTTAGAAAAGACAGAGCAGAGACACAAAAGCACAGAAGCACACATTGATCCAGGAATCTTTTCTATGTTATATGGTAATAACAGATGATCTGTCTTCCCTGGATGATGTCACAGCTAACAGAACGTCAGACCAGGTGTACCTACTATGAAGAAAAAAAAAATGACAGAAAAAAAAGTTAAAAACTGACATAACAACAAACAATGCTAATTGAAAAAAAAATAGGCCCTGATGTCCCCCAGCAGCCTAAGCCTATAGCAACATAACTACAGAGATAGCTCAAGGTAACCTAAGCCACTCTAACTTTATGCTTTGTCACAAAGGAAAGTTTTAAGCCTAGTCTTAAAAGTAGACTGGGTGTCTGCCTCACGGACCAAAACTGGGAGTTGGTTCCACAGGAGAGGAGCCTGATAGCTGAAGGATCTGCCTCCCATTCTACTTTTAGAGACTCTAGGAACCACCAGCAGACCTGCAGTCTGAGAGCGAAGTGCTTTGTTAGGAACATACGAGGTAATCAGAGATCTGATATATGATGGAGCTTGATTATTAAGGGCTTTATACGTGAGAAGGAGAATTTTAAATTATATTCTTGATTTAACAGGAAGCCAATGAAGGGAAGCTAAAATTGGAGAAATATGATCCCTTTTGTTGATTTTCATCAGAGCTCTTGCTGACGGGACTATAAGTGAATATATGTTTGTCTGGTTGAGAAAAAGGCTTTTTACGCTATGTATTATGGGTTTGAAGACCTAATTTGATAATAACAATTGACTAAATGACTGCGCGATTGAGCTAGTCCAGGCTCTTTTTGGTAGGAATAAGCAGTGATCTGGGGACAACCTGGAATGGCTTTCCCTGCCAATGGCACAACAAGGTGCGAAGCCGTTGCTAAGAAGCAGCTTCTCTAGCACGTGCAAACAGAACAGCATAGCATGCATGTAAGTTTTTTACCATAATAAAACACATAAGAAAATATAATTTATGTCAAAGACAACAACAAAAAAAGTCCCATGATGAAACCTTGTTTCCTCCAGAGGGTTTGTATAACCTTGAGGCATGTGCTTAGTCTCATGCATGTCGAGGGTTTCTCATTGGTAAAAAATAGTCGGGGCCGGGCTTACAGATCAAACTAAACTGTTCTCCTCACTCATGGTTTGAATTTGAGCAGGATCAGGTTTAGTTCCTTTAAAGGACCAGCTGCACAGCCACACTGCACTGCAACACTTCCACACATCATTTTCCCCTATCAACTATCCACTCAGTTTTATTCAAATAAAGGAAGTTAAGCGCCATCCAAGTTTGAATGCCCTTTAAACAGTTTGACAGGTTACTGACTGGCTTCCACCAGAGATAGGTTTGTACACCATCTGTGAATGTCAAAAAGACAAATTGTACTTTCTAAAAAAACTATGAATGGCAATTCTGTCCTGTCTGTTGTTCTAAAGTCTGTTATAAACAAAGCTGAGTTGGACCGGAGTGTGAGTGCAAAACTATGATCACATTGGCTAAACACCAAGTCACATCAAATCCGATTTAGCATCCGGCTCCGATAGAGAATTGCAATGGCTTCTCTTCCTCAGGAAACTGAAACAGACTGGACTTTTGACTCAGCTGCTAATAAACTTTTATAGGGCTACGATAGAAAGCATCTTGTCTCAGCATAACAGTGTGGTATGGGAACTGCACCGCACAGGAGAAGAAGGACTTAGCACTGGTGGTGAGATCTGGGTTGTGAGATGTCATCTACAAGATCTGGACACAGTTTATACTGCATGAGTCCAGAAAGAGGGCAGACGCATTGCCACAGATCCCACCCACCAATCAGGTAAACGATATAGGAAAGTTAAATAACAACAATAAAATAAAAAATTAAAACAGCTTCTTTACCAAAACTGTGAGGACTATCACCCGCTGCTGAGCATCAATAAACCACCAGCCCAGTCTGTGGTCTGTTACATGGTTACAAACACACTCCTGGTAATGCCTAGTTGCACTCTCTAATTTCTCAGGGAATGTCTGGTTGGACATCCATCCATGCAGATTGCACAGTTCTGTAACCTAAATGTTTAAAATAATTTTATAGTATTTACTGCGGGCATGAGTGTATCAATGTTGGAGTGTTTCATGCAACAACACAGTAATCCATATTGTTTGTAAAAGGACTACTATCTTACTTTTTGACTCAGACATGAGTTTTATTAGACCATAAGGACTATTTACACACTTTAAGCTTTTCAGGAAGCATTGCTGGTCAGTGCATTCAACTAATTTCATGGAGAGAGAAAAAAGTCATGGAAACATTGTCTTGTGTCTGTGTGTTGTATGTGAAAAGTTTTTTTATAGTAACAGATAATGACAATAAAGATTCTTGATTGATAAATTAAGGGGAACTGAGAGTTATCAAACCCAAAGATTGGAATTTTGTTATCCATAAGCACCATTATATAATGAAACCAACACTGTTGGATTTTTTTTTTTTTGTAGTTAAAACTATTTTACCAACTTGCAATATAATTGGAATAAGACTGTCTTGTATTATTGTAACATTTGCATTGGAAACTATGTCATTAAATCTATTCTGTCATCATTATAGGATTGTATTAGTATTCATTTTATTTAGTGTGCATTTCTGTAAAAGTGGAGATTAATTGGACCTGTTGGTCTTGAAAAGTGCACTGATGTTACATTTGTTCTGAACTGACCCAATATGAGTAAAACTAAACTGAATTGAAGTGAATTACTGTGACACATTAAAATATTAAATTGATTCTGTTCCAGTTCTGGGAGCTGTCCATGAAGTGTCCATGGACAATTTTCCCTACAAAAAGAGGAAATCGGATTTCTTCTTATTGCACGGTTGACTTTATTCAATTAGTGGCACAACAGACTGTTTCTGGTTCAAACAGCAAGCTATATGATTCATGTAATTATAAAGAGACAAAGATGCAAACTTCTTCCCTTTTTCACCTAATTCAAAGTCTGAATACGGCCTGTTATCCCACACAAACGCTTCCTAGTGTGGAGGATGTTTTTGTCATATTCCTTCATTGTCCTAATCCAGTGCCCCTTCGCCCTGAGATTGTCCTGCAGGCGCACAATACGAGCATAGCTTCCAAGTGATGAATATCAGAGTTGCTGGTGGCCTTTTTTTCATAAGGGAAAATAAAAATATGGAGGAGAGATGGAGAGGTCAGTGGATGTGCTACCCGTCACTGAAGAGATATTACCAAAGGAAAAGAGGCTTAGGCTGCGATGAAAGACTTTACATGATGTTAAACCACACTTCAGCTAGAAATCACTTTTGGCGTGTATTTTAAAACTGATTTGGTACATATATTAGTATCATTCATCATTTTATTTATCTATTCTTGCATCTTTTTTTACATATAGATGCAGACAAGTCAAGTGTACCACTCCGCAAGCTGTCCTGGGGATTCTAACAACAATGCTACGGTACTGGGGAGCCACAGAGTTTTTAGAGTTGACTGGCCTTTTGTTTCAAGGGGCAGGGAGGGGGGGACTCATTACAATGCAATCTCAATGATAAGAACACTTCGGGGGTTCCACGAGGCCACGGAGGAGGGGTATTGTTCCTCACTCCATGCACACCTCGGTGTTTTTGCAAACCTACAGGAAGCGTAGCCTTCTGAGATGAACAGAGTCATAAAAGGATAAACGCTCACAATCCGAATATGTAGGCATCAGCAATGCTCACCTGGTGTGGAGAGGAAGGGAGGAGAAAAGGACAGGAGGGGGACAAAAACTTACTTAGAGGTTTAGATTAACCTGCCATTTTCGTAAAGGTAATCATTATGCTGCCAGTGGGAAACTTGTGGGATGCGAACTGAAAGCAGAACGCAAAGCTCTCACTGGATTTTGTTTGTTCTGAGCACAGTGGCCATTGGTACAAGCGGCAGGTGAGAGGGAACAGAGGTGGGTGAGGTGTTTACCGTGGGTTTTTTTTTTTTTTTTTTTTTTGGGTAAGAGGGTGGCTTTTTCCGGGGGCTTGTTTGGTGTTCGGGTTTGACTGCATCTCACACATCAAATTGAAGCAAAGTGTTACATGTGAATGTTGTGACAAATGAGACACATGACAGAAAACAGGAGTAGGTGAGAATTGGGAAACGGAGGGGAAGGCTTCCCCGGGGAATCTGTGTGTGTCGGTGTGTTGGTACGTATGTGTGCAAAGATCATGCATCTGTGTGGATGATTTATTCTTGCTGGAAATTATAAAGTAATATTATGCTTTCAGGTGACTTTGGGGCATTAGTTCCTACCGTAATCACTTTTCTAAGATTTGTCATTTGTATACCCCTGTTTGACTCGATTTATGTCTCTGATGTTTTACACCTTGTCTCAGATTCTCCTTGGAGACGAGGGTTAGGAAGTAAGAGCTAAAAGGTTGCCGGCTCATGGCAGAGAGCTCAGACGTCAGAGGTGGCATAATGATCACCTGAGTAAGATCTCAATCTGCAAACAGAGACAGGACAATCTAAACGATCTAAATCTTTAAAGTTAAAAGGTTAAATTCATCTAATTAGTAAAAATCAAATGTGTTGCATCATATATGGTTAACTACCACCAAATCTGCGCAAAGCTTTCACAATACACTTTGACATTGTTCTCAGGGGCTTTGGAAGAGAAATTGGCCCCCAGCAACACAGATCCTCCACCGTACTGAACAGTGGGTATAAGGGGCTTTCCACATAGTCACACTTTGATTCACACCAGAGCGTTTGATGTCAAAATGTTTAATGGCGCCACTGACCAAAGCAAACAAGGACATTTAAACATGTTCAACCTCTGCACGTTTATTTTTATGAGACGACAGAAATACTTGTTTTGGCATCAATCCCAAACAACCAGTTGGCATGTGGATGGTGATGGAGAAATGCATGTCACAGTTCCGGATGTAAGTTTTAATCATTGATCTGACTGTAGATATGGCCAAGTTTATAGAACTGCCTACTTATCATTTTTTTAAGCATTTTCTGTCTTATAAAGATTATCGCACATCTTTATCACATAGACATTTTCTTGTCTTTACCATTTTGAGGAGTGGCTAGGGGAAACGGACATCCATGTTGCATGAACTATGCATAACAGGGACACAGAAAGACACAGATCACTATTAAAGAGTTCTCGAGGTCTAAGTTAAAATAATGCAGTAATGCAATTTCACTTATTTTACTGGAATTGTGTCGCAAATTTGGCACCAGTGATTACTTTAAAAACAATTATTTATTAATGTAATAAATGTATTCAGTCTAAATTGCTTTTTTTTTTGGCTTTTTCTATATTCTTAAAATAGGTTTATGTTAAATTTGTTTTTACATATTTTCACCAGATTTGCCAGTACATTTGTGGGTTTTTAAGACATTGTGTCTTTGTACATATTGGTGATAATGTCTGATTCTTCCAACTAACAAGAGTCAATAAGGTATAATGCGTTAATCGTGTAATTATGTAGTTAATGTCATATCCTTGGGAGGTCATGGTATCTCACCTCGATTTAAACATACAGACCTGTTTTAGAAGTAACCTGTTAACAGCACAAAAACATATAAAAACAGATATAAATATGAATACCTGCAGAAGATTTTCTGGGCAATTGCTTCAGCTAAGAATCTGTTGTATTCAATCTGTAGCGTCTAGTTAAAAAAAACCTCCACGTCACACTTTCATCAACATTCTGTAATCATAATGTGGAAATTGACATCAGTCTATAGATGTAGCCCTGATCCAGAGAGAGCTTTTTGTTCATTTGAATTAAGTTCCAAGGATTTGTAAAGGTATCAAACTGAGTGCAGATCAGTGTTTGGTGTGGTCATTAGGGTCTGGAAGACCAGTCAGTGATGAAAGACCATGATGGAAATTGGACAGCGATCCCACTTGCTCATAAAAAACGTTGACCACACTTTCATCACCTCACTAGGCTCTGTCTCTCTGCACTCCTTTAATGTTCAGCAAATGCCACCAGGGTCTTCTTTTATCCAAAGATTAAAAGATGACCACAGACCTTAGAAATGTTGGAAACAAGGCTTTATTAGTTTTGAATCTGTTTGTGAGACTCAGCATGAGTTATCACTTAGAAGGAATAAAGCAACCGGTAAATACAAAGAATGACCAAAAATATCTTGTTGTATATATATATAACAATTTTATATATTGCAACAACTCAAAGTCGCAGGTCCATTTTGATTCAACTTTCATATTGTATTTCACTGGGCCTCTATAAATTAAATTTATATTTATAAAAATGAAGGTAGTTTTATGTTCAGACTTCCTTGAAGGTATCCATCTGAGGAAAGAACAGCCTTCCAAAGCTAAATGTAGAATAAATGAGTGACTCAAAGGTAAATGTAGTGGCCTGTCACTTCTTGCTCCCACCTGCTCTGTCCTGCTAGGACAAACATTTAGGCTGCCTAATTATCCATACAGATATAATTGGTCCACCTCCATGTACAGTGACCCTTGTGTTTTTTTTTGTGTGTGTTTTTTTTTTTTTTTTTTGGTGTGTGTGTATGCGTGGGCATGCACACGCGTGAATGCTTGCATGTGTGCAAATCAAGTTTTCACCTTGACGGCCCAAGCTTTAATTAAATTAAAGCAAAGGTGTTAAAGCTGTTGATTGTCACTGTGAGCGGGTGAGGAGCACATAATACAATGCATATCAATGCAAACATGAGTGACTGCAGTCCCCTAGGTGTCAGCCAAATGAGTGTGAATATTCAGCTTTTTCCCCTTCACTTAACTCTCATTTCACTCTGGTGACATTTTATTAGCAGGCTCCTTGGCAGTCCTATTAGCCTAGCAGCCTGCAAAAAATATGGCATGTTTGTACTCTTCATTATATGCAAATACAAAAAGATGCAACCCCAATATAAAAAAAACAACATTCCTCTTTTTCTTGAGTTGTTTATGTGGGTGTGTTGCTACAAAACAGTTTGTTAGTGAATTTCCAATAAAGACCTCACTATGGTAACCTGGCCAGTCAGATTGATAATGTGTAGCACTCTAGTTCTGCACATGATCAATTTTTGCCTGCTGTATTTGAATCAGTTTGGGAAAAGGAGGGAATTTCAGCATAACTCTAAAAGCTGATTGGGCAAAGTGATACCTAGTGCCCGCCTACCAATGTTTGGTTGTAGCCATTCACGTATCAAACTAAAATAAACCAGCACACATCACGAGGAAGCACAAGAAGCTAAGCTAAAGAGAGATGCTGCACACATGATTTCCGTGGTAGTTTTCCTCCATTTCTGGGTCTGAGCTATATGTCCCGCCCTAGTCATTTATGTCCAATGAAAGCGAGGATCGTCACACGTGTGGCTTTGTTTACAAATTGTAGTTCACTTGCAAAAAGTATGATGTGAAAGCAAACTGCTAACCTTGCCAGCAAGCTGAATTCTCACAGTATTTTTGTGTTCCCAAACACACAAGAATCCATCTTGTCCCACTCTCGTTCTGTTCGAGAAGTAATCCAGTGCGGGTCGGCCAATCAGATTGCAGTATTATGGTTTGAGGTGGGACAGAGAGCTGTAACGAAATAAACATGGCAGCACAGGAAGACGCATGCGTAGCTGCCGCTGTCACATCTGTTTTGTCAAAATCAGCAGGTTTCATCTTTGAAAAGCACCTTGTGTATTTATTGAATGGCTTATGTCATTTTTATTTGCCGAAATGTCCCTCTTTTCCCTGAACTGGGAGCAGGCCCAGATTTATTATGTGTAGAACCGAGAGTGCTACACATAATCAATACGGCTCGCCAGGTTAGCAAACTGCACTAAATGGAAAAAAAGAATAAAGTCTGCTTTTGGTCTGGACCAAAGGACTTTCCTGATGTGAATACACTCTAAGTTTTGGAATGGCCAAAGTTCAGAACTAAATCTGAATATTTGGGCTCACGGAAAGAACCGCGAACAAGACATCTGCTCACCACCTGACATATTTGGAGAAGAGTTGGTGAATATTTCCAAGTGAATATCTGGCATGCTGATGGACTACTAGTAGAGAAGTATGTTGAATCAAAAGGTGATTCAGAAAGAAATATTAGCCTAAAGGTGTGCGCACTTATGCAACCAGGTAGTAGCAGCTTCTTTATGTTTATTATGTTCCCCTCTCAAATATTTGTTGGTTTGCTGTTGAACTGTACAAGACAAATAAGAAAGGTGAAAAGTGGATTATTATACTTTCATAAAAACATTTCGCCACTTGATTTGTTCATTTCACTGAACATTGAGAGGACCCAAAGTTCAAAGTACCTTATCGTTGAGGCTGGCCGATTTAGGCTAATAATTTCACTCTTTGTAGTAGTCAGACATAAATGCAGTCCCCTCCAAGCTTGGAAGGGACTGTCAATAATTTGTTTTAACTGAAGCAAAGATTTTTCAAAACTGGATAAAATTAGCACTTGAAAGCCAGATGTCTTTCTTTATTAATATCAGTAGAAATATTTAGACGGAGGCCTGTTTCACCCACAGCCTCCTCTAGGCATCCACCCGAGCCCTTTTCTTTATGTCAGGGCAGACCGGTACTCATTCCTGGGCTGTCAATCCCTTCCTCGGACAACCTCTCCCTTCCTCTACACTAGATATTGATTCAACTGAAAACAAGTTGCCAATCCAAATAAACACCATGTCAAGTAGCCATCCAAGCAGACAGAAATATCAGCCCAGCATGATACCTTAGGGCAAAACGCCACAGGGGCACTGGTGCTCCTGGCCACACTGGGGGTCCACAGAGGCCAGTGAGGTGTATGCATGTGTGGACACGGGCGCACCTCTTATGCTCATCCATGCATGTATGAGTGGCTAATCATGTGTGGTCTCGTGACCCCGCGCAGGACATTTATCTGGTCAATAAGTGTCGTCGTTGTTATTGTAGGCAATGTACTGTATGATAAGCAGTTCTGAAAAGACTTGATTTGCTCATGTGGGGGGAACCTGCAGATCACCTTCTGCTGGTAACATAACATGACATGACTCTGTGATGACCTTTCTGCTGTTATGACAGCCATGTGTTCATACATAAAGGTGCTAATGTTTTTTTAAAAAAAAAAAAAAAAACAACACACATAATAGCAACAAAGATTTTTACTGCAAAGTAAAACGCAAAAGGGTTTTAATTTTGGAAACTGGCATCCCCGGTACGTGGGGGCTTGGCAAAGTATTCATACTTATTTACCTTTTTTTATATTTTCACGGTGAAACCATAAACTTCAAACATTTTTTTTAGACTTTATATGATAGACCAAAACAAAGTAGTTCATAACAGTGGAAGAAGCATCATACAGCAGCTATTTGCACAACTGCTGTTGGGCCCAGCCTCAACGTACTGCAGTCCCTTGTAATGTGATGATCCCCTAATCAGAATAGGAAGAACTGAGGAAAACGTTCTCCGTGACAGATAAACAGCTGTTGAAAGAAATAGATCCTATGTTGTTTTTTTTAAACACCACTGTTTGTGTTTCAAATGAGAGAAAGGCCCCCACCCCCCAAAAAAAGAAAATATCTTTTTGGCTGTGAAGAGCAGTCTGATTCAAGGTCTAAGATGTGCCCTGTAATAACCTAAGATTCCTAAGATTTAATGCATTCAAAATATATGATTGCAATAAAAAATGGACACTACTTTTAAACATATTTATTACATTTATTGAAATGTTGTTGAAAGGTTCATTTATTTCAGTAACTAAGTGAAACACATCCAAATGAATTACTCATAGACAAATGTTTTAAAGACTAAATATCTGTTAATTGTGTCGATTTTTACCTTACAGCTTATGAAAACTTGGGATTTAAGATTTGAATATTACAACAGACCAATAAAAAACATTTTTAATACAGAAATATGGGCTTAATTAAAAGTATATTTGATACCCGCTGAAAGCTAATTCCCAAAAGGTACTTTTAATCTGAAAAACTAGCCTGATTGGAACACACATTCTAATTTATCAAATATGACTTTATTATGGATTCCAAAAGTTTGCTGAGCTCCAAATAGGCGGATGACTATTCACTTCAAAGTGCAAGATTTGATCTCTGTTGCCATCCATCTAATTAAAAAGATTTAATAACAGTTCTAGTGGTGTAAGCATTACATGGAGTGACAATCTCTGTAACGTCACCTGTCGGATAAATTATGATTTCAAATAAATTTAAAGTCATGATGTATGTCTTTTGGAAAAAGTCAGTTTTCATAGGGTTCATATCACTACAAGGTCTTTCATTACGCCATTGCATTTTTCAGAAACTCTTTATATCTTTACATGGGCCAAAAAAAGAGGATCTATCCTTCAGGGGACTTATTTCAATCTGACAACAGTCATTTCCTCTTCTTGTAATTTGAGCTGAGGTGATTTGGGGTCAGGACACAAGAGGGACCCCCTTGGGAACCGTGTGGACCCAGAACCCCCTACTTGTATCTTGATGTGGTCTCCCCTGGCCACCATGAAGTAGAGAGGCCACATCTAATCGCTCGTACCCCACTGAGTGTCAGCACAGCCGCAACGCACCAGGGACACAGAAAAACCGACAGGCAGAACTTGTGGTCTGCCGGGCAAAGGAAAATGTGCGCTGGTTGGGGAGGGGGTCTCAGCGCCGAGGCTCTCATGGTGTTTTTAAGGTCATGCTAATTGCCATGTACTTGCAAGCATGCTTTCAGTCTGCTGCAGTTTTGTTGAGGAGGAAGCTGGAAATGATAGGGGTGGAGGCGGTGGAGGTACAGGTGTGAAACTTTAATTAAATACCACTGCAAAGGTTAATGCACAGAACGACAGGACTGCAGTCACTGTTAAGTGGAGCACATTTAAATGTGGCCAAGAATATACTCATCAACGTACACGGAGAGGAAGTGGAACAGAAAAAAAAAAGGCTCAGTCCGATTTATTTCACGCATGAAGTGCAGGAACCTGGAAGAGAGTGATATTGTAATTGACTCAAACTAGAGAATCTTTGTTCAGAAATAGAATTAAAATCAATCGGTTAAAGGTTACTATTTGGGATTGATAGTCTACTGAGTCAAATTTGACTCAAAATAATGAAGGCTTTAGTTGGCAAGGTCTCTATGGGATTATCTGCATATTTTATCCCATATGCTAGGTGTGAACTCTAGCATATGGAAAACGTATTAAAACATATATTCAATGTTAGATGGAAGTGTATTGTTTCTACGGAGCAGCACAAAACCCTTGGCGAGTGTGTGTGCATGTGTGTGATGGAAGGGCTTGGGCATTCAAGTGCATGTGTGTGACCCTTGATAATTAGTACCATCTGCCATATTAGAACACCTTTGGAGAGACAGGTGATGTTAATAAAGCAAGATGAACAATTTGGCTTGGATTTTCCGAGGAATAACAAAGGCAGGACTTTGCTGTTAAGAAGTTGAATGAGACACTAAGAGACATAATGTTAATGTGTGCAAGCCTGGAAAGTACCCAATACAGGCTTTAATCTGTTGTCAATATTAATTCCGTTTTCATAACTTTGAAATTTTAAGGTTTAGAATATGTTAGTTTGTCATATACAGTTTATTATCATCATCATTATTATCATCATCATCATCATCATCATCATCATCATCATTATTATTATTATTATTATTATTATTATTATTATTATTATTATTATTATTGTTGTTGTTATTATTACTATTTATTCATGCTGCAGGGGATGGAAGCCGAAACCGAGATCCTTATTTGTACCCACAGGCTTGGCCAATAAACTCACCCTTGAAAGGCTGTCAACATCTTGTGTATGCTGTTTTCAGTCACAGAATAAACAGTAACAACAGATAATTTTATGTCAGTACAGGCAAACTTGTTCGGCGAGGGCTACGTTGAATCCCCCCACTTTCAATGAGGCTTGCGTGTGCTGGCCGCGCCAAGTAATAAAAATTCGGAGGTGCACGACCCCACGCCGCAGCAGCTCGCAGGGCCCGCACTCGGGGGTGGGTACAGCATGATTGTGTAGCCTTTGGCACATGCAGCCTCGCACCCTGTTCAATGAGGTGAGTATAAACCTAGCTTTAGCTTACCCAGAGAGGTAACCTGACCGAGACCTTTGTTATTGTGCTTATTCTGTCTCCTAAGACTCATCCATGCCTTTTCCTTCCAGAAAGCTCCAACTCGGTTATCAGACCATCACCTTGGTTGTACTCTGTTCCTGTATTCTTGGAAAGATCCAGATTTCCCAGACTGTGTATTGAAAAGCCCTCCTGACACTGCTAGTCTCTCCCACTCTGGTTCTCTGAAAAATGTCTCTCATTCCTTGCTGGACCATCGCCTGCCCGTCCACCCTCTGATGTGTTTCTTCACCTGCTATTCACCACAAGCCACTATTCAGCCTGTCATCCGCAGCTCTCTGCGCACCAACTCACTCTTCTCCAGGACTCACCTACTCACCCTGCCCATAAGTCAGCCATCTCACCAGTCAATGTGTTTGTCGTCAGTGCTCCTCCTGGAGCCCTCCCAGTTTACCCAGGACCCTTTTTACAAGCCAGTCAATAGCTCCATCTGAAAACGTCTAATTGGAGCTCCTAATTCCTGCTCCTAGCTCCTGTTCCTTGACCTTTAATGAGTTCAACAGTAAGAACACTATCGTGGGGAGGAAAGGAACTTCGGACTGCTGTGCCGATTTTGGATAACTACGACATCATTACGTGACAGGAATGCACATGGCCGATGCGAGTAAAATCCAGGCCTACAGTCATCTGAAAATGAACTACAAAGTGTGCGGTCTCTTCTCTCGAGACATTTGTGCTAATTTCTGTGCTTGGGCTGTGCTTATACTTCATGTCACGTAAACGATTGTGGGATTGCTCATAGCTCCTGGGGTTCCTATGCTAAGGTAGCTGTGAGAGGAACCATACAGGCTCATTTTCCTTCCTCCTTTCTTACTGACTGCACAATTCAAACAGCATTTATCATGGCGACCGTTGACCCACCTCTGCTTCGGCTAAAGAGGCCATACCCAAAAGAGGTATTCGGATGAAGCCCACAAAAGTGTTAAATTACACCTCTGATTCCATGCTTGTTGTCCCATTCAGATCTGTTATGGTAAAAACAAATGTGACAGAAGACAATTTATGATGTAAAATCTAAATTTATCTCCCATGCGTGGAGGAAATAGGGAATCTCCTCTACTTCTACATTGTTTGCTACCCTCAGGTGGCTGGGCTAGCATGAGCAGCCAGCAAAAAGCTCTATGTAGAACAGCACAACAAGCTTTGATTCAAACTTACCAGTCTGAAAATGCTGTGAACACACACACACACACACACACACACACACACACACACACACACACACACACACACACACACACCTATCCTAATATAGCGCCGGAAGTAAGATTTGGTCATCATGCAGCTGCTATTTAGGGTCCATTCAGCATCTCTTTGTTCGTTCAGAGATCCAGGCTCTTGGCTTTGACTCCACATTGGAAAACTGAAAAATGTTAACCTTTTTCCTAAAGCAATCATGAGAACAAGTGATAGTTGCATGTTTGCACCATGTTTAAACTTTTAAAAACAAAAGAACAGAAAACAAAGGCAAAGTTGTGGAGGAAGGCGGTGTAAATAGAACAGTTATGTCACTCTTTCAAGTCCCATAGACAGTGGTGGGCAGAGTCGTGCTAATGCGCAAAAAGATAATTGCAGAGTTAACTTTTCGTTCATCGCATTATTATTCAAGCTTAGAAACTGAGTCAATTTTATTGGGTTTTGATACGTGTAAGTACAATAACAACATTCACAAGACATTGATCATTTACATCATTGTGCTGTGTACAGGCATCCATTGTTTTACATTGTGGTGGGTTGGCTGTTTTGGGCTTGTCTATTTTCATAGCGCTGATTGCTTGTTTCTCTCTCAAGAACTGGCAACACTGGCTTCCAGCCCACTCACACCTGTTCTTTTTGATGCTGCTGCCTGGTCACAGAAGGATAGATAGAATATTCTTCTCAAATGCTTCCACTGCTGATGCATGTTTGCCGATCCCCTCAAACACGCAGCTCTGCACACGTTCGTCATGCACCATGTGTGTGCATGCAGAATCGTTTGTCTGAAGACATGCAGACTGAGTGACAGCTGTTGGTTCACGGCTAGCTTTAGCCTCCTTATTTATCGTTGGTTTAACGGTAGTGAATCATTTTTTTTTTTTTGCGGAATATAACTTACTGGTTAGCTGTGTCCACTACTGGTAATACAGAATAGAGAAAACTGAATGGCTTAAAAAATGTGACCCAAATGGAAAATAAAGGTATCAGCACCTGGACAAACTGTATTCAGATTTGTTCTGCTAGAGACTCTAAGTACACAACAAAATTGATTTAATGGCTCAAAAGGTTGATCTTGTATGGTATGTCCCCTTTAAGCTTTTTCAGATTTTGTCATGAAATAACCACAAACTTCATTTGCAGGGATTATAAACGAGGCATCAACAAAAGGAACACATAACTGTGAGGGCAAGGCAAGCTTATTTGTATACTATTCATAAAAATGGTCATTTAAAATGCTTTATCAAATGATATAAAAAACAGTGGTGGACAAACTACATTAAAGACAAGAACTATTTTCTAAAAACAACAGTCAAATTTAAGCTTTTTATAAACAGAAATACTAAAATGTGTACTAAATAACTGCCTTAGACATGATAAAAATAAGCTGATAAAGCTATCTTTAACATTTATGAGTAAGCTGCAGTAAACAATAATGTTTTCAGTCCTGATTTATAATAGCTAACAATTTCTGCACATGCCCAACCAACAACTCTGCAAGGTATTTAAGTCCAAGAGCGTTCAGCACCTTGTAGAGTTTAAAGAGTTGAAATCCCATTCTTTTAGCAACAGGGAGCCATGATTTAAAGACTGGTGTAGCACAAATAAAAGCTGCAGTCTGATTTCTTTTTTTTTTATTTATTTATTTATTTTTTTGCAATAATCTTTCACTGAAAATAAAAGCATGCGCCAGCATTTTGGTATCCTAAATTTGATGGAAAAACCCTTTATTCTGGCAAATCAAGCGTGAAAGGTTGAAATGGGAAATGATTCATCGTTTACAAATTATTTACAAGTAGACAACCTTCATAGCACGTCATTAACTTGTACTCAGCTCAAGGCAATGCGTTGTAGAATCGTTCGCTGCACTACCTACAGTGGCGTCTCTTTTGTTATATGTTTACCAGCATAAGCTCACTCAGAGCGGATGCAGGGAGCCCTCTGTGAACAGTAATTCAAGTGTGGCCATTGATTCACATAAAAGTTAAGTCTAGATAACAACTGGAGCATTCTAACACATAAATGTGCTTAGATTTAAGTAATTCTACCGTTGTTCTCTCTGCATATTTTTTGTGACACTACATAGTAGTCTTGAGTCGAACAAGTTTCTTTCGCAATTGCCCCGCATTTAGTTTCATCCTGATTCTCATTAACTCTGATGGGCTTCTCTCTACCTGTCAAAAAAGTATCCCCACAGCATGATGCTACCGCCACAATGTTTCATGGTGGCTAGAGGACGGTCAGCGTGATGTGCAGTGTTAGTTTTCCGCCACTCATAGAATGTTGCAAGTAGGCAAAAAGTACCAATCTGGTCTCATTTAACCACGGCATCTTATTTAACATGTTTGCTGTGTTGTATAGACGACTTGAGGTAATTGCTAAACAGAACACTGTGTCTGCTTCAATTATCTTTTCTTTCCATTCTTCCATTAGAATGGATTTGTGGAGTGCCTGGCTAATAGTTGATCCCTTGACAGTTTTTCTTACCTGCTCCCCCAGAGTACCCCAAGATGTTCAAAACCTGGGATATTGCTGTGACAGCTAGATCATTGTAGGCAATTGAATCCACTGGAATTTATTTACGAGTATCAGACTACAGGGGGCTTCGCAGAAATTTAAGCAAGATTTTTCAGTTTTGTTTGCAAAAAGCGTGGACCTCTTTCCTTTAATGTCACAATTATGCACTATTTGATCTTGAGGTACCATATATGATTTTAAATAACATATTAAAGTTTGTGCTTGTAATGGGGGGGGGGGGGGTTGAATTTGAAAATATTGGCTTGAAATTTGCTTGCAAAAATAAGAACACAGTTATCTTTGGGGAACTGCAGGCTGGAAAAGAAGCTCTGGGACCAATTCAGCACAACAAAGACATTCATCGAACAAAAAAAAAAAAGAGAGAAAGATACACACTGCCTGAAACCACCAAATCAAATATATCCTCATGAGATAGAATGAAAGAGAGCACCCTTTCATCTCACATCTCAAATTAGGCAAAGCACATATCTTATTTGTTTTGGTAGAATAACATACATGAAAAGAGCATGTGCAAAAAATTCCACCGAAAGTGCCTATGATGGAATTGAATCTCAGCAGCGTAGCGGCCATTGTGCATGATGAACCATGATGATCCCGTGCAGTTTCCAAGCTGTGGTTCTGGTTATTCACACCCCACCCAAACATGCTACTGCACTCAAGGCACTAATTGGGTATTCATGTGGTGTTTTGTTTGTTTATCACTGTGTTACCACTGCAAGTCTTGGTTCAACACGTCTCATTTTCAGAGCCGACATGAAAGCCAGAGACAGTAGAATTTTCTGCGCTATATTTATGCCACGGAGCCTAATCTCAGTTAACACAAACTCTTCCCAGTCCTCTTTTGCTCTGAATTACCACCCGCAGTGGTTTTGTCCTCTCACAACCATCTCCCCCACCCATTTTTTTCGTCTTTAATAATTCATAATACGCTCAAGATGCACTGTATCTTTGTGTTTGTAGAGGAATAAGGCCGAAGACAGCAAATCTGATCATGAGCCTTACACACTGAGCAGGTGAGAGTGATAAACTTCGCGTGTGCTCTTTTTCAGGTTGTTTTTGTCCACATATTATGTTTTAAAGACTTGGTTGCCCTTTCGTCTTCCACATTCCTGATATTGTCTAAGAGTCGAATGCACTACAACGCTTCTTCCATGTCTTTGTTAATCCACAAAAGTGCACATTCCACACTATCAATCCACTTTTAATACACCCGCTGTCTTTTGCTGTTTTTTAGGGTTTTGAGTTTCGTGTATGCCTAAGCCGTTGCCCGACGGAGAACTGCATCTGGCCGCTTTCAGACTCACAGCTTGTGCTTCCCTCTAAACTCCCTCACCTCCATCTTTTCCCCCTCTCCTCTGCCTCTTCGTTGTCCTGAGCTTCCATGTTACAGCCGCCAGTCCCGGCAACCACTGCCGCCATTTTCCCAACCACAGAACACGATCCCTATCAGACGAAAAGCGTATGAGATACAGAAATGCTTCTATGTTGCAGGACTGGAAAGTGAAATATGTTGCTTTCAGTGATGAATGGCATCAGAACTGGTTGCATTGGGTTTTGGCGAATGGTATACAATTGCTCATCCCACTTTTCAGTTTTCTATTTTGTTTTAAATAAAATATATGGAAAAGCTCTCAACAAGTGGGTATTCAGTGAGCTAATAATTCTAGTTGATACCTGACAGCCACTCTTCTTTATTTCACCTTTATTATTTTTGTATGGTGAGATATCAAGCATTTTAAAGGGCTTCATAATATTAAGGAATATTTCTCAAAAGAAGTACAAGCCCTGGTCCACGCTATGTAGTCAGACTGCCATATTTTTAATTTTATGTTTTTTATATATTTTATCATACTATTTTAAAATGATATGCCTTTAAGCTGTTGCCACTTGCACATTCAAGTATCGTAAATTTAACGGTCCATCGTTACGTTTAAGTATTTCCTTAAGGATGATGTCCTTCATCGAAATAAAAGAAAACCTGGTGTATTGCAGCTTGCTGAGATTAAAAGATGTAAAGTGTGGTAAAAAAAAATTTGAGCTAATTATTATTATTATGATTAAATTTCATGCACTACAGTATTCAGTGTTGGAGCACATCAGACAATACATACATCTTTAAAGGCCTGACAGGACCCAATGCTTTTCAAAATCACCTGTATTTAGTCTCCTTTACACCTATGAGGGAACAGTGTGACAGCAGCTTTAAAACCTACTAAAAAAAAAAAATGAAAGAAAACGTGAACTCCTCAACCCCAGCATCAAGACCCTGTAAGCCTGTAAGGATTGAGAAAGTATATAGAATGTAGCTACCTCAAGAGTAATATGTATCTTAGGCTAGAAAGGTCAACCTTTTCTTGTTCAATATTTGAAATATTTGTTTCCAAGAAAGACATGATATCTGACCCATTGCCATTCATTACCGCTTTATAAACCCTTGATTGCACTTGTTCTACCAGTATCGGTGCAATGACTGATTAGATTTGGGGGGTGATTACTTTTTCCCCAGGGCCAAGTTGGTTTGGATAGTTCCAATCTTCTCTTTGATAAATGAGATCGCCATTAGAAAACAGCTTTCATGCAGTTGCTCGTGTTAACCTTATCCGATATCAAAATGGGTTTGATGATTTGATATGTTTAAAAGTAACAAAAGAGTCAAACAAATTTTTACGGCACACACCATCTCTAATAAACATCAATGTGACTTAAGTGGACTTAGATGCTGCAACTCCAAAATACATTTGGTTTCACTGAGTAAAAGGGAAATGTTTCCAATGTGTTATACCTAGAATAAATACCGTTTAGTTGTTTTTAACAAATTCGAATCAACTTCATAAACTTGACTGATGAATCTTTTTGTTTTTGCATCCTTCAGTAAAAGGGCTTTATAGGTGCTTTCACAATAACCCCATTTGATCTCTTATTCCCATATATAGCCATCCACATGTAGGTCAAATAGGTAAAAAACAAATTAGTCGCAAACACCTTAGTTCAGTATCGACAGTATTTGAAATTATTTTGACTTTTAATTACCCCTTTGAATGTTTCCTCCTTGGATGTAATTTGGTTGGGATACCTATGAACCGAGCTGAGCAGAAAGACCATGCTGATATACAATATAATCTTCAGAGGGGTAGGAAGACTATAATCTATCATATGTCATAAAGGACTGCAACAAAGAAAGGGAAAAAAAATCTTGTCGTTGATGAGTGTGAAAGCAATTCTCCTTACTAAATGTGAAAAGAACTGGGGGAGCCTTTTAATGGTTACACACTCATCCTCTCTCCACACTAATCTCAACTGCTGTTTCCTCCCAATTAGCAGAGCCTGCACTGCCTCTCATCATTTCCTCTGTTTATTGATGAATTGAGTTCCCTATGAAACTCGGCTGCTTTCCTACACAGCCACAAAAAAAAAACATTGATGTACGTATTTATAAAGCACCAGAATGTATCTTCTGGTCACCTTAGCTCCTTGTGACTGGCTCCATTTATACCAGCAGATTATACATGCAGATTGAAGAAGCAACATTCAGATGCTGCTCTAGCTCTGGCACCCTGGGTAGAATGGCATAATTAAATGAATCGACTAAAAGGGATGCAATGAATAACCCAACACTGTGTCAGGTCAGCCTTGCTGCCAAATTAAAGCCAGGGGCCAAGAAGAGTAAACATTAATTTATCTGAAGTGGAGAAGCGTAAGAATGTTTCATTGTTGATGTTATTTATATTTTTTTTTTTTACAGTGCTCCATCCCTAAATGCCTCCTGGGCTGCACAGTGGAGCATGGGTTAGCCCTGTTGCCTCGTCAGCTGGAAAGTTACAGGTTTTAATTCCCTCTATCTGTTTTCGTCTTTTGCATATTCGTTCCCTGCATGCATGGGTCCCGGTTTTTTCCCACATTACGAAAACATACATGTGAAGTTAATTGGCAAGGCTAAATTTCCTAAGATATGTGTGTGGGGGTCTGGATAGTTGTTTGTCTCTGTGTGCACTGTGCAATGGATTGGGGACCTCTCCAAGTTGTGCCTTTCTTATGTTGCCTTTCTTTGAAGAGATTTTGTTTCCAAATTTGAAACAAAATCTATAAGAGTTTTCTCATTGCCAATGTTGCTGTAGATCTTGTTGTCCATGCTTAGACTTTTTAAATTCAGTATGTCTCTGAAATCACCTGAAAGGTCTACAGCGAGGTTTGGGGGTGGGGGTGTGGGGTGGGGAGGGGGTACAGGGGGCTGAAAGTAAGTGTACATGGTATATGATGGTAAGTGACCATCTCTAAGGGCACTAACGCCCGTAGAGATGGTCTAGGATGGGAGTCTTCGATTCCAGCACTCAAGATCTAATGCCAAGGAACTCTTAGGTGTGTCCCTGGTCCAGTGCACCGGAATCAAATGGCTGAATTACCTCCTCAGTATGCAGTCAAGTTCTCCAGAGTCCTGCTAATGACCGGATTATTTGACTCAGGTGTGTTGAAGCAGATACGCATACAAGTTGCAGGACACCGGCCCTGGAGTAGAGGTTCCCTGGTTTCTGACTCTACAGCCATGATCTTCAGTGGAGCCATTGAGAAAATTAAGTCCACTTTTGATAGTTTCACAGGATTCAGAAAAAGAAGCAGCGACATAGGGCATAGGCAGAAAACTATTTCAGTTTTCTGCCACAAATCCAATGTCTCAATGGCTCAATGTCAAATACATCGATATATCCCTAACAGTAGCTGTGTGTGCTGCCCATTGCTCTGGGAAAGGTTAAAGGGCCATTTCCACACTATTTTAAAGTCAATTATTCTACCAAGAGAAGCAATATTTACAAGTGGCAAACATTTTGGACGGCTGTCAATGGTCAATATGGTAGATGTTCTAACAAAGGTCAGACAGTGCAATGTTCAGAGAAATATAGTCGGTGATTGTTATAAATCACACTCAACGACCAACTTAAATAGGTTTTAATTAACTTGTCGATATCCTCGCAAATGAAAAGCATGTCTCATTTGGTGGGTTGGATAGCAATTAGTTGATAACCAGAACAAGTTTGAAATTCATGTGTAACTGAGTTTGTCTGCTGCATTCACAGTATGTGAAACTATGCTCGGCACCTATATTTAGTATAAATCCAGATTAGCTTCTATCATGATTGGAGGCTAGCCACAAGTTAAATGCTGTTTTATGAATGCTTAAACCGCCATCATTTTGGCAGTGAAGGATGCTTTATATCAAAGCCTATATTCATCTACACAGGCAGTAGAGGAGAGAGGCGGTGCTGCTCTTCTTGTGTGAAACATGCACTGAGAATGGAATATGTTAAGTGTTGGGCTCAGACAAAGTGGATGAGATTAATATAAAAGGTTTAAAAAATAAAGAGCTATGACGTTTTGAGATTTTCCTTTTATGGACCAATGTCAGCTTTTGATTGGTGGTGGCTAAAAGTTGAATAGGCAGGACCATAAATTACATTTGAGGTGGCTTTATTTACAAACTTGCACCGACATCCATTCCACCCTGACCGACAACACTGTCTGCCTTTTATAGCAGTGCACCCTGAATGTCTTGCTAGAAGGACCCAATGAAAAGGGATGATCCGAAAATAAGAAATAAACAATACTTACAACAAAAGGAACACACAACACAATAAATGAAACCTAATAAATATTTACATAAATACAAATAATTTCAAATAAACAAATTTAAAGTCAATCAAAAAGAATACTTCAAATTAAACATAATTACATAAAGCTCTACCCGCCTTCCAAATGGTTTACTCCAAGAGCTTTCCTCCCTTTTGCTGCCACACCCTGCTGAGGAGCCAAAGCAGGAAGAGGTAAGTGCTTACAACCAAACAAGTGTATTGTTAACGCAAGGAATCAAACATCCAGACATTTAAGGAAACATAAATTGACATTTATATCTACACTTCCTTTACACAGAATGGATGGCCAGTCCCCCTGCCTCTCAATAAGGTATATTTAAATGTCTAAACAAAAATACAATAAAAATTAAACAACTCAACTGCTTGGTCTGTAACTTAATCAATAATCTAATTTCCTGATGTAATGGAAACTATCTCCATTACAAGCGTTTGCCTCCGCTTGTACCATTCATTGGCTTCAACTGCTGGCCAAGGAAGTTATCTGCTAGATAAGACATTAGATGCTTATAATCTTTTAACAGAAATGCTTCTCCTCCATGTCCGTGACTATGTTTTTTTTTTTTTTACCAATCAAGGTTGATCAGTTTTTGTTTTGATCAGTTTAAATTAAGGACATCTGTCACATTATTATGCATTCTATCATTACCAGCATTTTTACCATGTTTCCCATTTGCCCAAAAGATGTTCAAAGAAGGATGTAGCCAACTTTCTTTTGTCTTGGTTCATTGTCATGCATATGCTTGGTGATACCCAAACAAGTCAGATCGGCTGCATAGATGACACCCGCATACTTTCCTCACAGCTGTGTGTGAACATAAATTAATACACAAGAAGAGCATATGATGCTAGAACAGGAGGCTAATTAAGTGACAGACAACAGCTTGCAAAAAGGCACTTCCAGTGAAACCTATCACCGGCTCCATCAGAACAGCAGCCGCACACTGTACTGTATAGCATGGATGCTTTGTGAGCCACTTGTTGTCAACCTGCCTTTCTGTCAAGGGAAACTGCATCGTCAACATGCGTCAACTCTTTGCAAAAAAAGGAAACTTCTTAACTAAAATCCAGAGGTTACATTTACACTGCAGGCAAGACTGGCCTGTATCTGATTATTTTACCCACTAAGGGATCCATGTCTGTTTTTTACATGACTGTCCAAACAGCGCGAGAGTTCTTTTTATTTGTGTATTTTTGTTAATCCAACCTAGGCAACTCTCATATGTGGTTCTAAGTCTGATACATATCTGATGTTTTTCAAAGCATCGTCAGCTGGGTTTTCAAAGCTCTATGGGCTGGTGGACGGAGACTCGCAAACACACAAAGGCCTTGACAACCCCAAACTCAGCCCCACGCTGTCACTGAAATCGTTTATCTGGATCATTTTGGTTACATAAGTAGAAGAAGAAAAATGGGACAGACATGACATGTGTGAGCCTGGACTGCATTTGATCATTTCTTTTTTCGGAATCTAAAATCAAAAATGGATCAAAACTGAAGTGGATATTTCCGCGCTGAACATAGATCTATAAAAAAACTGGTTGAGTTTTGTGAAAGCTTTGTTCTATTTATATAAAAAAAATAAATGTTTTATTAGGTCTTAACATTAAGACCACTTTAGAATTGGACAAGCCTGAAATATCCCATATATGGATAAAACAAACCTGACCTTGATTTTTCTGAAAACAGACTCTTTAAAACACAGTTTGTGACTTGTGAAACATTAAGATAAGACAAGACATGGTTACACATTACATCAGTAATGAAAAAACAAGCTAATCTAATCTACGGTTAGTTCTAAAGCAACAGAGAATGAACTTATCAGAAAGGCCAAAATAAAATAAAAACCAGAGTAACTATTGTTACCGATACAATGGCACATTCAGGTAAAATGTACTGTCTTAATGAACACAATCCTCAGTTTTACTATAAAGACATTGCTCATTTCTCCTTGAGATCCCAGTACCTTGTATTGCCCCTTATTATGGGCTAATAATATTGTGATACCCCTATATAATAAAAGAAAAAAGACAAACAAGCTGCTGTAACTAAACAGCACCCATTAATTTTCAATGTCCATCCCTGTGTTAGAGATTATGAGATTACAGAGACTGGATTGCAAAATTGGTTGCCATGGAAATTACAGATAAACGGACTCTGGAAGCACAAAGTCTGACATGTTTGGATTGGAAAGGATGACTGTTTAGGTGAAGATGTGTCAGCAAGGACACGTCTGTATTACAGCATGATCTTCTCTACCAATGTGATGAACAGAGCACTGATATCATACTGGGCACGCCCCTGAATGGATTTACACAATTGGTCCTACTTAATGTCTGTGTGAGAGAATGAACGGGGCGCTCTGGCACCTGTTGCTTTGGGTTGTTGTGAGAGTCCAGTACTGAAGTTGTAAACATCTCTCTGCCTTTTAGATTAAATATGGTAAAATATAGTTGCGATTTGAAGATTTTTTTTCTTACAACAGAAGTCTACAAAAGAAACACCATGTTATCAGATAAAAGAACCTGGGGTGACCGCAAACAGTTCAATTATTTAACACCTACATCACCTGAGGTTTTCCCGCCCAGCAAAAGCTAAATTTAAGACAAGCTGTGTTATGGATGGGTCTACTGAGTTGGCAAAGTCGACAAATTTTCTTGTAATCTAAAGAGTTACTTGTTTTAATTTGGTCGAAATAATTCACTTCATTAAATCAAATGTGGTCAAATCAATACGAGAGGTTTTGAATGAAAACGTGATTAGCTTGCAAACTACTACTCGGTCGCTGACACCATGCCAACTGCTTGAAAGACCCAACACAACATATTTTTGTTTGATAGGGTCCCATTCTGCGAGTGCAGTGTCTGGGGGACAGTGGTTTACAGGGCAATCTGAACCAATCTCTAAACTCTCTAAATCACACACATTTGCATCGCGGGCCCTGGCATACCTCCGTATTGTGATGCAAATATAGCGGTGAACGACCAGCCTCTGCACCCAACAGACTCAGTTCCTGTCCACTTGCAGTTTAGCAAGATCTTCTGAGAGCATCTGCATAAGAAATGCTTTAACTCGCGCTTGTTAAGAGCCACTTAAAGTCCTTCTGAATTACAATGTGTTGTTTGGTCCTGCAATTTGGCTTGATCCTGCAGTTCAGCAGAAAGGTGAAGAAACTTGCTTTTGCACATCTCCATCCTCGACTTGTGAACCCCCATACTGCAAGTGTCCCATTAACAGGTCCTCCTGGAGAACGGGCAAAGGAGACGGGCGAGATCGCCTCACAAAGGCCCTCCTTTGTGTTTCAACACACGACGCAACTGCCAGCTAAGCTAGGTGGAAGCAAGGCAATCAAAACAATCAAGCATTCACATAAAATTAGGAAGGGGTAGAAAAAGCTTTGACAAACAAAAAAAAAAAGAAAAGGAAAGAAAAGAAAAGAATGGAAAGATGGCGATTTCCATCGCAATCAAAACCAGAAATTCAATCAGACAAGATAGGAAAAATAAACAATTTTATGCATGCACAGCTCGGACCAGAAGATTGATGTTTATAACGTTAAACTGAAGGGGTTGGGAACGGCTCTATTGTGCAGTGGGCATGCCTCTTATTGGTGAACAGAGCCTCTGCATGTCAAGCAGAGGTGAGGCACTCTCCCGAGAGTCCACTATCACAGCAGGTTAACCTGGCACTGCTTTTCTAAGGACTGATTGCCCAGCCCCCCGCGGTGCGAGGTAAACCGACAATTTTCCATCAGCAGGGAACGTGGCTTTATTAGTGAAAGTAAGGGGGGGGAAGTGGGAGGTAACGGAGAAAAGTGAAATCAAGTTTACATAGTAGCTTTAAATGTAATAGGAGGGCAATAAACTGATGGATGACTCAAATCAAAAAGTTTACCAAAACATGTTTCTGACTTTCTAAGGTTATCACACATAAGTGCATTTATAAAAATAAAAAAAGAAACACATATGAGACAATAAAGCACATCTGAAAATACTTTAACACAGTCCTGCAGTCCTTATGGAGGTTTCTGGAGATATCATACCTATATCTCTTTCAAAGTAGACAGAAGGTTGTTAAAAACAAGCCTGTATCTTAAGATGTCTGTTAGTGTCAAGCACGATTTCCTCTTTCAGCAACTTTCTGACAGGTGAGAAAACATTACCTGACTTAAAAAAAAAAAAAAAAAAAAAAACCTGCAGCTTGTGTATCAGAGATGAGACAGCTTCGGCAAAGAAGCAAATCAATAGCATCCCCAGGCTGCAAGTGAATTTAGGAGAGCGCCTTTCCTCCAAAGGCATTGCATTTTTAAGCTAAACATTGTGAAAGCTACAAACAAACCCAGGTGAGGGAAAGAGGCACAACTTAGAGGGCGTACAAGCAGTGCCTTATGGTTTTCAAGGTCTCCATTTGTTTTTCCGTGTTCCTCTGTCAGGTGCAAAGAGGGGCTGGAGCAGCGGAGAGAATGGCGAGCCGCAGAGGGTTAAAAGGCCACGACTGGGATTATAGCGCAAGTAGGGACCCCATACTGCGGCTTGACATGCCTAGCAGCTTACAGTGCATTTTCCTCTTACAATGCAGGGTCATACACTGTCAGAGAGCATGAAATGTTTTCACACACATGTTGAAAGACACGTGAAACGTTGAAGAGTCCCCACTTTCAAAGGTTATCAGCCTGCAGAATGCTTTTTTTTTTTTTTTTTTTGGATCTACAAAAATCTTTCTGCAAAGTCAACGTTGAATCGAGGAAAACGCATTTGCATGCCCATGACGTCTGACCTCGAAGGACATTCGGACACGCTCGCGTTTTTTTTATACACAAGGTTTATTGTTCGGAGTGGGTCTCGCTTCCGTTGGATGGAGCGTTTACAGCGCCTCGCTAAAGTATTCATACTTTGTCCCAACTTGTCACAAACCTGAATGTCTTTTATGAGAGTTATTTAGGATAAACTGAAACAAAATATTGTATCATTGAGAAGTGTATGGAAATTAAATGCCTGGTTTTGAATTTTTGCCCCGTTTTTTCTCAAATAAAAATGCGAAAAGTATGAAATGTATTTGTTTTCGGCCCCTTTGAGACTGAATTTTGATGAACCAGCTTTTGATGCAGTTAACACTTGTAATTATTGGGGTATGCCTCTACCTGCTTTTCACATCTAGTGATGGAGGTTTTGCCTTTTTCCTCGCTGCATAACACCTCATATTCTGTCAGATTTGTTGGAGAGCATCTGTGGACCAAAGTTTTGCTACAGATTTTCAATTAGAGTTAGTCTCCACTTTGACTAGCCACAGCTGCCCTGTCCATTTTGTTGAGCCTTTTACTCAGCTAAAAGGTTTTCAAACTAGGATTTTTGCTTTTTTAACGCCATCCATCTTTGCCTGCCCCTGCAGAAGAACAGCATCCCGTCAGCATGGTGCTGCTACCACTACGTTTCACCGTGGAGATGGTTTGTTATGGGGTCGGCTTTTCCACCGCACATGGCCTTCTGTAGGACGTTTTTTTGTCATTCAGCTGGAGCACTTTCGATCCCCTACCTGGCTCCTTACTGAATTTGACGTAAAGGAGCCAGAAAAAATTATCTTTTTAAAATTTTAAGAACTTTTCAGATTATGGAATGCCATATATTTGTATCCTTTCATTTCCAAATGACGCACCGCTTTGTGTCGATCTGTTAGATAAAACCCCGATAAAATACGTGGAGGTTTGCGATTGCAAAGCAACAAAACGTGAGAGTTTCCGGAGGCGTTCACAGCTCTTGAAAATGAAATGACCCATTCAAAAAAACTATCCTCCAAGAAAACCTATTCTTACAACAATTACCAAGGCTGGTCTTGTATGGTAGTTACTGATCAGCATGTGGGCGAGCTAATCCTGCCATCAATGAGCTCATATATCTGTCCGTTCCATTCTGAGGCATGTGCTAACATGCCGTAATAATCATAAATCTTCCTTTGACCTGGGCCTGATTAAGACCTAAGTCCCAAAGGTGTCTGAGTTAAAGCTCGTGTTATTCCACGCTCACCCTCACGCCACCCGGTCCGCAGCCTCTGCATTAAACCGGAGTGAAACGAGGAGGGAGACACGAGCGAAGCCTCGGCGAAGGGAGGGGAAGATTGGGCTGTTATGCTCGGGGAAGCGTTCTGTGCATCTAACAAAAATACGAATTCTTCTCAGTGTGTCATCTGCATGGCTCCCTGATGCAGCAAAGGATTGTCTTTTATCAACAGCCAGCGATGACACTTTCCAAATATTTAATGCATGGGGGAATTTCTTGCTCAATCCGAATGTGTTTAAACTCAAAATTGTTTTTCCTTTAAAAAAAAAAAAAAAGCAACAACAACAACAAAAGACAACCCCATTCAGCTATGAAAATATCATGTCATGAATACCACTCTTTTTATGTCATTCCCCATCCTCCTGCTATGCTGTAAGCGGCTGTCAACGGAAGGTCCTTTTTTTTCCCCCCTCAAGTGTTGGGAGGACTCAAGCTCCTGCATGGCCCTACTGCCCTGTCGATGGGATGTGGGGGTCCACAGGGGCGGGCAGAGCCATGGTTTCTCCGACTCTAGAGTCTTTCAGTGGGAAGCAAACTTAGCCCGCTCTCCTGAAGCCGGGCGCAGTACACCCATCAACACCTCCTTCACAGGTTTGCAGCAGGGAAACAGCAGACAGGAGGTACTGTCAGTCTGCATCGCTGTGTTGAAAAGAGCCGTGTGTGACAATATTTTTTTTGGAGTCATGTTTATATTCATGCCTCGCATGACAAACGTGGATCTTTTGGAAAAAAATATGCATAAATGTGTCACTAAGATAAATGAAAGCGCAATGACAAACAAGTGATAGCTTGACACTTTTTGTCACTTAAGCACTGGTACACAGATAGCGTGCACTCCACCCGTCTGCAAAACGCCTCTAGTTACTGGCTTTTTGTAGAAATAAGTGATTATTTGGCACTTAAAACCTTCAAAATAGTCATTTGAATCACAAATGAAATATTTGAGGGGTTTTTTTCCTACAGTAACGTGCAAAGCAAGTTACGTACTTAAAGCCCAGATAAATAACTGGTAAATGTATAGGATTAGTTTGAACAGCTCTATTTATATTTTTTTTACTTATGTTCACGTTCAAATTTGGAGATCAGTGGTATTCTTAATGTGTATCTTGTAAGCTACAGTATCTTCTTAAAAACAATGCTGTGTCTGATGGCATGTCTGAAGTTTGAAAATAAAATGTGTTAATGTTCTTGATTAATACAGAAATGTGCAGTACGATGGGTGTACTGGAAATCATATACATATCTTTACATTTTTTAAATATATATTATTTCATGTTAGTATTGATATTTTCTGTAATAGACATAGACATATGCAGTTTGGTTTACTGTTTTAATTTTTATTTTTTCTTTACTAATAACACTCTGCTGAATTATTTAATCTCCTTTACTTTGGTGCCCCTAATTTAAATTGTTCAAATAAAAAGTTTAAAGCTAGGTTACATTTTGAAGAAATATCTGAGGCCTTAAACATCTCACAGGGCACTTTTTAGTAAATCAACTGCAGACCTATCAGGGCTTGGTTGCCCTTCTAAACTGACAGGCTAATCAAAAAACAACAGCCAAGGGGCCAAGAATACCCTTGGAGGAACTGCAGAGTAACTAAATCCTTCATGAGGACATATAGCCCTTAGAGAAAATTGGCAAGAAAAAAATCCATGGTTGAAAGAAAGGCAGACGTTTGGCACAAGCCATAAATGGGACACGGCAAACGTGAAAAAGACTATGTTGGTCAGACTTGAATGGTTTGGCCTAGATACAATGAAAAACCCCACTGTGAAACATGGTGGTGGCAGCATTGTGCCGTGGGGATGCTTTCCTTCAGCAGCAACATGGAAGCTTGTCAGCGTTACTGGAAAGATCCTGTGGGAAAACCTGTTAGAGGCTGGAAAAGACTCCAGACTGGAGCAGAGGTTCTCCTTCCTGCACGGCGACAGCAATCATAAAGCCAGAGCTAAAATGAAGCGATCCACAGCATGTGTTAGAATGGCCCAATCAAAGCCCAGATCTAAAGCCAACCGAGAATCTGAGGAAGGACTTGAAGATTGATTTTAACAGATGCTTCCCATCCAACCCAAACACAAATCCAGAATTTTTTCCTTTTTATTTATGGAAAATGTTGAAAACCATGTATCCCTGTCCTTCCACTTCTTCAATGATGAACTACTTTGTGTGGCCCGTTAACATAAAATTCCTATAAATCACACTGGAAAGTTTGCCATGACAAAATGTGAAAAAGTTTAAGACGTGTGAATACCTTTTCAAGACATCAGTTTGCCGAATTTTCTTTCAGTCACTGCTCTTGTTTTTTTCAGACTGACCTCCTGCATAACAGTTCATAAAAAAAAACTAAAAAAAAAAACTCAACGCTACCTTTCTTCTGATCCAGGTGTGAGCAAGCTGACCTCAAAGAGCCATTTCGTCCTCACTTCTACAGTAAAAACACTGTCTAGAGCCATAAAATCTACATAATGGTTCAATAATAGATGGATTGAGCTTATGAAATTGTATAGTTTCCTACTATATAACATTTGTTTTTCATTTAATTAAGGAACCAAAGATGTATTTCTGCAAGGTTTTGGTGAGGTTAAAAAGTTGATTAAGGGGTCCAAACCCCCATTATAAGCTAGAATAGTCACATTTTCAATGTACATTCTGGGCTAAATAAACACAAGGACTGATAAACCTGAAACAGGCATGAGAAAGATGCTTGTGGACGTTCATTCTTTATGGTGGGTCTAAGTTTTACCCAAGGCCAGATCTTTGAGCAATGGAGTTTTTGCTGCCTTAACATGTTAAGGCAGCAAAGATTCTCAGTCATATCAGGTCATGACCAATCCAAAAAGGTTAAAGAATAAAATGGAATTCCATTCTGAAGCTGAAGACGTTTCGCTTCCCATCCAGGAAGCTTTCTTAATTCAAAATGTCTGGAGTAGTGTAGAGCTCCAAGCTTTACAGATCTACAGGAGACTCCTCATTGGAACTTAGATTCACATGTAGATTCACCTAGAACTGTTCGCCCCAACAATGGAGAGTCGTTAAGGCCATTGTTTGCCTGCAGCTCACAGGAGGAAAGTTGTGGTCACATGTGTGGAGGTGTGAATTGGGGTGAAAGCTGGCAGGAATCAAACATGAGCCCTCCTCCTCTGTTTAAAGTTGTTTTTTCTCGCTTTACGTAAATGGCTGTCCAAAGTATGAACATTTCGGTCCTCAAAAGAGTATCATTTGTCCTTGGGGTGCAGGTGGACGGCTGAATCTTGTCCAGAGGAAGTAGCTCTCCTGTGTTGGGCCTTGCGTCTGTGGAAAGGTTGTTTGGTTTCTCCAAAATAAAGATCAGAACATTCCTCACTGCAATGAACTGCATACACCACTTCACTCATCTTAGGCTGGGGGGTTTTGTCCTTAGGATGGACCAGCCTCTGTCTGAGGGTCCTGTTGGGTTTTAAATGTACTTCCTTAACATGCGTTGGATCTTGTTGGAGCTGCTTTGCAAAAATAACCAAGGTAGACATCCACACCTTTCCTGGAGGAGGATTTCTTCTTATTATTTTTCCTGAAGGAGGCATTGATCACACCCACAAAAAAGTACCTTCATGTTTTGATTTATAAAAACAGCACCTGCTAAAATTCCATCTTGACATAGCTTTGGTCTAGAGGAGTGATCTGTGTTTCTGAACTTTATTTAAATGATTTTTGTTCTTTTTAACAGAGCTGTTGAGAAACTGTGGTGATGGTTTTTAGAGTGACGCATTAACAGGGAGTTCATGGAAATGAGTCCAAACTGAATGTAGTCTGAAAGTCCCACTTATCACAACCAATTAACACTTGATTTTCCCTTGGTGTTTGGATTCCATCAGTCTTGAAATAGGTTTTTGTCATGGATATCACGATACCCTTAAACTTGTTTGTTTTAGTTAAGAGTCCGTCTTAAAGCAGGAAACCATCGGGGCCTTACCAGTACTGGTGTACTGTGTCTTTTTTTAATGGTCTAGCTTTTTTTTTTACATGAATTGCTGGCATCAATTTCAGAATGAGTAAATGTGAAAATTGTGTAATAACTAGGTACAACGTATCAGTTTTGTGTCCTTTATTTACAGCATTTTTGCTCAGTGAAACACGCTGCTTTCCTCTTAACATGAAGTCAGACAGCTGCCGGCAGCCTTGAATGGAGGAGGAACAATTCAACAAAGCAACTGAAGAAACAATAAATACAATTAATATATGCTAATCTGTTTTCCTACATTATATTTGCACTGATTGTATAGTACCTTAAGAAAATATTCATAAGGTTTAAATTGATTAATGCTTTATGTTTCAATCTGCTATGTTCAGAGTCTTTCATTCAGTCTTTTTATTAATCAAAACCTTGAAATGCGTGGTGAGCATTTTTATTCAGCCACCTTTGTTTCGACAGCCCTAAATAAATCCCCAGCACAACCGGCAGCCTTCAAAGGCAATTAGTAAACAGAATCCACTCAAGTGCAAGTAAACACCAGTATAAATACAGCTGCTCCCTGATGGCCTCAGAGGTTTGTTGGAGAACGCCAGTGAGCAAACTGCATCGTAAAGAACAAAGAACAAAGCACACAGGTCAGGGAGAAAGTTGCGGACAAGTTTCAAGGGTTGTTGGTTATAAAACAGTTTGCCAAACTTCAAACATCTCACGCAGCACTCTTCGATCTATCGTTTAAAAAATGGAAAAGGTCACCTAACCTGACAGGATGGGAACAGACAGCATTAATCATAGAAGCAGCTCATAAATCCATGGTGACTCTGGAGGAGCTGCAGAGATTCACAGCTCAGGTGGGACAATATTTACATCTTCTAGTCATTAACTCCCCAAACCTGAAGTCTACGAAAGACGGACAAGGAGGAAACCGCAGTTGAAAGAAAAAAAAAAAAAACAAGTCTCACAGCAAACACAAGGAATGAAGGTACTGTGTAAAGATGTGACAAAAACTGATTGGTTGTCCTATGAGCAAAATGCTTTGGGAGGGGTAGCTATCACACCATCTAGGTAGAGAAAGATGCTGTTCACAGCGTCATGAAGTAGGGATGGTTATCTTCAGCAAATGTAGCACAGATTCATTAAGTATTTCATGTCAGTCAAACTTTGTACAGCGGAAGAAAAAGGATTCTGCTTTCAAAGTCTGTGCAAATCGATATCTGAAAAGTGTGGCTCTTATTTTTTATCCAAACGCATCCTTTGTAGAAACGTCTTTTGCTCAGATTACGGCTTCAAGTCTTTTGAGGAATGCCTCGACTGGCTATCGTGGGCTACTTTACCAGCTGCTACTTGGATTTATGCCATATGTAAACATCAGTTATTAAGTCTTTACAGATTCTGAATTGAATTTCATCAACGGCCAACTAAATGAAAGCCAATCAACACCAACTTGAGAACTATAACCACATACTTGTGCAACACAGAGAATAAAGCCCGGAATGATCTTTTTTCGCTGTCAAGCGCATCGGCTCCATCAACGAGAAATACACAGAAACACCCGGAACCTAACAAGACTCGAGCAGACTGGACATTGACATGTCAAGTGCTAACTGACTGCCTGTCAATACACTCACTGAGCAGAAAAGTCTCGCACTGTCAGGGGACTGCGAGATACAGGCGAGGGGTGGGGAGGCCGGGTGGAAGGAGGTGAAAGTCAATCAAATTAGCTCCTTCCAGCTTACTAAACTCAGGAACTGGAGGTAAGCAAGCCCGGCCTCTTCTGAGAGATCTGGCAGTGCGTATGGGGTGCAATCTGAGCGGCGCCCCGTCAAGAAAGGCTAACGCTGACAAACCAGAAAGGAACCGCCGTACGGCTCTCCAGACATCATATGGGAGGGTATCCAAGAAGAAGTTTGTATATTCAATCGGTGGGCTACAGTTGTTTTTGTGGCCAAAACAGTGTTCCTTAGGCCAGAAACGCTCGGAGCAAGCGCGCCGATTTGCATGTGACAAAGCCTTCACCAACCTGTTATTTGTTTGTCTCCTCTGGCGAATGGAACCCTCGGGAGAGGAACAGCCAGCGACAACGCGCTTAAGATCAGAGCGATAATGACTTACTGAATATTGTCTGCGTCATGGGGCCCGCAGCCGGTTTGATCCCTGTCCTTTTCATTTCTGTCTCATTAGGCAAAACCTGCGGAAGTCAGACAGCCTTTTACCACTGATGTGTTTTTAAGACGTTAAACATTCAACACAGTCACGTCACGGCACACGAGGAATTAAATCATCTCAAAGCGAAGGAAATTTGGCCGGAAACTCTCTCTTCATTGGGATTAATCTGGTGTCAGAAGTTGTTTTCGTATGATTGGAGGGAGGGAGGGGGAGAGGAGGGATAAAAAATCAATGAGCGAAATCAGAAAAGACGCGAAAACACATGCGTGGGGCTGGAAGGTTGGGAGGCTAGCGCGTGTCTGTTTGTGTGAGTGTGCGCTGGAGCTAGTAGGGGGCATATTCAACTCCTTCCTGTGTCATGTCATATAAATCTATTTAAATATCAGCGGGGACTTTTGTTGTCTTAACACTCTCGAGCTGAACGTGAGTGACAGCAGAGGGGCGCAGGAACACCTCGGCTCGCAAGCAAGCATGAATTTTTTTAGTTTTAGTTTTTTTTTTACCTACAAACGACAGTCCCTCTGAAACTTTTTGTCGTTGTTTTAATCTGTCACAATGGATGTTCAGACGGCGAGATCAACCGGAAGAGTTGATCTGCTTTGACTCAAAGATTAGATTTTCGTGTCGGGATGAGATTTTTTTTTTTACCCGCGCCCTTTGAGTTCGCTGTCACTGAGAGAGAAAACAGATCGTTTGCTGAGTGTGTAATTTGGGGAATTTTGAGCGCTATCGGTGCTGTCTTTTCTAATAAGAATACAAAGCGCAGAATCTTATCTGATCAGACTTTTACATGAAGCAAAAATGACTCCATCTGGAGTCACATCGAGCTCTCTTTTCTCATATGTTCTACGTCTTTCTTCTTCCTTTTCAGTGCGTTGTTTTCCAAAACAACAAAAAAGGGTGTTCTTGTCTCAGACACTTGAATTGGTTCATGTGATTTGTTGTTTGGCATTGAGGAATTATTCAGTCCTCCTTGGAAAAGTCTTGACAATTGAGCAAGGTTGGACAAATACCAACTTTGGGTTAAAGGGACTATTCAGGAGTTTTGAAGTGGGGTTCTGTCAAAACATTCTTAGCATTTAATATCTTACCTGCAGTGTATAATGTTCTTGGCATCATTTGGTACAAATCCAGATTAGTTGGACCAACTAATCTGCTACAAAACTCTGCTACAAAACTGTAGCAGAGTTTTATCACCTCCCATTTGAAAAATGTCATGTGGTTAATGCAGATATTACCCTACAACACGTTAAAGCATTAAGGGAGCACAGTATAAGTTCCAGGATTTTTGCAGACATCTGCCACCTCTTAAGCTGACTCTCGCCAGATGGATGTAGTTCCGCCGAGCGCCACACGGCTCCACACATCCAGCTGGAATCGATGCCATTGGGAGGGATTTCAATACCACATAAAATGGACGAGCCAATCAGGATCGCAGAGCAGGATTTTCGTTGATGTGACCTGTCAGAGAAGCGACTGTTTGGATTCAGACAACAATGGCGCAAAGGAAGCAAGCGGTAACGTTGATGCTGCTATTTCATCAGTGTTGTCCAACTACCGAATATTAATTCTTTAAAAGAACACTGGAGAACGGCTTTAATGTGAGGAGCTCCGTGGAACAAAATCCATCTGGCGAGAGTCAGGTTAGCCACCTCTGTCAACAAATTGAAATAACACTAGTGATATGCATGGGAGAAGAGGAAAAGCATCTGCCATTTTGTTTAGAGGCGTAATGTCTTCTGAGGCGGGAAAGCTATAAATGTTGAAGTTAGCCCCTGCTCTCTCGCTAATGCGTCGATTAAGGCAGAAACTCAACAAAGTAGTCAGGTGAAGGTTAGTTTGCAGAGCGTCACACCATGTGCACACCAAGAGAATGTGACCCAAATCACTCTATATATATTGTTCTCTTAAATGTTTCTATTATATTTGGTTTTCATATGGTTTTACTTTTAAACAGACATGGCATCACCGATGTCAAGACAAAAAGACAGTTGACCCCCATTGAGGGGGTGGTCTATTTAACTTGATCAAATATCTTTCTTACGCCTGTGAATGACTGAAGGATAGATAGTTTTACAAAACGCTACAGAACATTAACACAGCAAGTAGCGCAGCGAAGTTTAGAGTTGACAAGATGCCAATCTCAAACTCAGTAATAAGTTGTTAATGTTGTACTTTTTAACATATGCATTTCATATACCCGTTATTAGGAAAAATATGGTATGTAAAAGAACTTGAACTTACAACTTGAAATATTATTTTAAAGCCGTCGTACCACTATTCACCAGAGATTGGGTCTTCCTGTAAATACCAATCTAAATCTCTAATAGGATCCCTCCAATCTTCTTTCCATTTTCTGGTTAGGGAAGAAAAGTCAGACTCACACACTACTGCTTTGTTTTCTTCTTTTTTTTTTTGTTGCTCAGCAAAGACAGAAGTATTTCTTCTTCTGCCTTTTTTTGTTGCAGTATATTTAAATTTCTTTTTGGAGAAATTTAATTTCCGCGCATGTCAGAATGGTTCTATTCTAAATATACACGCACATCATTGGATTAATTGATTGTGTGCCCATATAAACGTTAAATGGTACAATCAGATTTTTTTTAAACCAAATACATTTCAATTAAACTTTTGTAACCATGTAAACATAGCTAGTAAGAGACTGTGCCCAGATGCTAGTTGGTAAGATGTCCAGCATATAGCTGACCAGAGTGTCTTTTGTTGAGGTTCTTTTTTTTTTATCAAGCATTAAACATAAAGGACGTTTGGCAGCATGCAAGGTGCTACCTTATAATTATATAAACATAGGTAAGTAATGTGTAACTATTGCCTGGAAAGTGCCACCATAAGTGCTCTAAATTTAAACAGCATCCTTCATGAGCCACACTAATTGGCCTTATGCCGACGAATCGGTGGAAGAGATTTGTGCGAAACCTGAGATTTTCTTTAAACTCTAAATGCTTTAATTGGCTTTTTTTTCTTCTTCTTTTTTACATTTTAACCTATTACATGTTTAAATTGAAAAGTCATAAAGTAGCGGTAGGTGAAATGCTTCTAAAAATAAGCTGTTTTTAAATTTGTGAGGCAGGTGTTCACTGAACGATCTCCCTTGAGAATATAGGTCTCTCTGCCAGTTACTGTCTAATGCAAATGTAACAAAGTTTTAAAGTTTATATATAAAAAAGGGTTTGCAAAAACTGCTCAGATGGTTTTGAGAACGGAGCTTATTTTAAGAGGGTAGACGTCATCTTCGGTCTTGACCCATCATAACCTACGTGTTAGCTTCAGCCTCTGGGACCAACTAATTCTAGATGTATACTAACTTAAAACACCACATAAGTTCTCTACTCCAAGTAGGATATTGACCATGTATACCCTTTAAACAGAACCTCTCTCACAACCTTCTAATTTATCCCTTTAATTAAAAGCTTGCCGCAGTCTTTACTTGCATTTACCTTGATAAATAAATAAATCAGACCTGTAAGATGTCACGGGTTTTCCTTCTGTTACGCGGCATTCTCACAAACCAGCAGACACACCCCACCCGGTCACCTCTCTGCAGAGTTCCCTCCGAGGGGCCACAGGCCTGGCCTGCGCCAACATCAAAGGAGTCAAGGTGAAACGGCGTGTTTACAGGTGGGGGGGAAATGGGAAATTTTCCTTGACATCGTTTGCTTTGAATAGAAGAGGGAGCCTTTAGTACGTCTAAGGAGATGAAGGTGGCGCGCTTTCAAAAAAAAAAACGTTATCTCCGCCGACTCGTATCTTGTCACGAGTTCCTCTCTGTCTCTGTGCGTAAAGAGGCGCATAAACTGGGAACGCGTGGGGAGAAAATCAGTAATATTATCCGCCGTGTGTCTCTTGGTTTCTTTGTGTTCTGCTGGCAGATAATTGCCCTTTGATGGTGCACCTGCTCCTGTTTTGAAGCGCCTTGGCTGGAGCAGGAAAAGGAGGTACCTGGAAACGTCTCCTCCTAACGGCACATTACCTACTGAGGTGAATAAACAGAACTGGCAAGGTGCTGTATTGGAGCCATATTGAGAACCTTGCTGCAAAAGCACCAGCAGAGACGGATGCTGTTTTTTTTGGGGTTTTTTTTTTGAGGGATTAGCAAAATTCTAACACTCCACCCCCCCTACCCCCCTTCTTTTTGGTGGGGGGAATCCACAACAATGAGCACACCTCAGTCGAACTTGAGGATGTCATTTACTCTGCACCTCTCCACTTTGTGTTTCTCTGTGTGCGCATGAGAGGACCAGTCGAGCCGAGCGTTCTGCATGAAAGGGAGAGCGTTTAGCTTTTGAGGCTATTTGTGCTTCTGACTCTGTGGTGTTTGTGTCCGATGGGAGGCGCCTGCCCCAGCTTCCTTAAAGGAGTGAGGAGGGGGGTGGTGGTGGTGGTGGTGGTGGGGATAGAGGGGTGGGGGTTTGTTTGTTTCTGCGCCGTGCCAGGAGAAGTGACAGCCATTCCGGCTCTTTCACTCAAACACATTCATCTGTGTGAGAAAGAAAAAGGCGGCCGCTGAACCTCAGATGAAAGGCCATGGGAGCTGCGCTGCACAGGAAGGCAGACTGTACATGGACTTCAGTGCAAACACAACATGAGCAGCGTCACGCAGATAGAGACAGAGACAGACAGATGGAGGCAGAAGGAAAGAAGGGAAGGAAAGAAGGAAAGGAAAGAAAGAAACTTTTAATATATTTTCTTATTTACCTTTAACTGCACACTGATTACTTTATAAAAGCAACAGCAAAAAAAAAAAGAGGAAGACGGGAAGGACCCATACTCCAGAATCTACATGCTACAACTAAGCGACCTGCACAACTTTGCAGAGGGGACGCCTGATTAAGAAACCGAGTATCTGAACTTTATGCAACGCCTGGCTGCTGTTGTGCAGGGTAGTAATACACTGCACTCCTCAGTCCTACCATGACTCGTCCATACTGAGGGCACTCTGCATGCAAACGACTCCTTTTTATTATACCGTTCTCTAGCTTACATAAAAACAGTTGAATTATGCTTACAGGTGTCATTATGTTTTTATTGTCTTTTTGAACTTTGTTGGGGTGTTTAGTCTTGTTTGTGTATTTGTGGATCCGCATCTGTTAATAAATCTTAAGACTGCACAAACAACTCTCTGAGCTTCAGCTGTAATATAACATTAATACAATATTTATTTATCATATTGAAATACTCTGATAAGAAGCTTTTATTTATTTATTATTTATTTATTGCATCTTGGCACCAGAAAAAAAATTATTGAACTTTATGTTTATAATTTTTTTGTTATTGCATTGTGTTCTTCGCTTGCTTCTGGTTATGTTAAAGTGGGGGGGGGGGGGAAACTCTAAAGATTACTCTCCACTCCACACGTATTCATTTCATTTGGGCTCACTCAGATTCAATTAAAGGATATGGCGTTTGTTTTAAAAGTTTTCTCTGAAAACACGCACCTACGATTTTCCCCTGCAATGCCTCTGTTGTTTCTTGCCGGCGAGGGGAGGGATTTGGGAAGTTTCGCTTTGTGAAAATGAATTTGGCTGAGGAGACCCGATTTTATTATGGCCACCTCCAGCAAGCAGGCAAAAAAATAAATAAAATAAAATAAAATAAAACGTATTTGTACATATATAGTTGATTTGAGTCCATCGGATGAGTTGTGAGCTTAAGCAGGTCCTAACAGAAATAGGTACAACTTTGGGCGCATTGTTTGTCTCCTTTCCAAATGTATTTATGTTTTCGTTAAAATCCGTTTTCTAAGCACCGGTTCTTAGGTAAAAAAAAAATTGTCAGCGTAATTCCATATTCCTTTTTATATTAAATAAGGCCGCTCGTTGTTTATTCTAACAGCCCTCTTGCAATTCCACAGTGGCCTATATCCTTTTTCTGTTATGCACACGACATGAAAAGTTTATTTTAGGCTTTCATGCCACAATGGTCACCCAGCCACCTGTACCACCGTTGCGGTACGCACATTAATGTTCCGTATGCGCAAAATGAATTGGCTCATGTCTACCCAAACTGTCCAATCGTGTAAAAAAATAAAATAAAAAAGGCAAATCTAATATGTGTATGACTGCAGGCTCTGTGGATGAACGCGACACACGTCACGACTGCTTAGAAATGTTGGGGCTTTAAAAACCCTCTGGTTGACCTCGGCGCATAAAAACTAACGAATTTACAATGAAACAAACGCCTTCTCGGGCAGGTTTGGCCTGCTCTCGGCTGCTTAGGGTTTTATCTCCCATTGCATTTTGTTTCGGACCGCACGTTCAAACCGTTGCATGGGGACAAAATGTAAGATCCCAGTTATTTGACGTTTCTTTGGAAACACGCACCCAAAACGAGTGACGCGACAGACAGGTCGCTTCTGCGCGAACCCACAAGTGCCTCTCTCAACAGACACACAGGCGCGCACACAACACGTTCGCGTCAGAAATGAACCCACGCAGAATCAGAAGGGCGCCCAAATTTAGAAAAAGGCATCGTCCAAATCAAGAAGGAAAGAAAGGCGCTGCCCCTGTCAGGATGATCAGAAGTGTGTCCCTATAATATTAGGGTCTATGACAACCCAACGTCTCCGCTTCCTCTCCGTCACCCGCATTAGGCAGGCGTAACACTCATCGCCTCTGACGTATGATAGGTGCGCACGCAGTGACACATGTGGCAGTGATTAAATCGCGTTTCATCGTCCTTTCCTGCTGGTTTCACTGAACGCATCTGTCATATTTTGACATGGAACATAAAAATCCCAAACAATCAGGGCGCGCGTTTTTTTATTTATTTATTTATATATTATTTACTTATTTACTGTTTTTTGAGGGGGAGGGGGAGGGAGGTTTAAAATGATGTTAGTTTAATTTTGCTAGATTCAATTAGGTGAACATTTCCCACCCATATAAACCAAGGAATAAAACATGAAGAAACGAAAACTTTGTTTTGGATTTTGTTTAATTAGTTTAATGGTGTTTAATCCGTCATGTAACCTATCAAAAGACGCTGTAGCTTCTATTTAATTCATTATTGTAAGTTATTGGTCGATTATTGCCTTCACCGTGTAACCCCCGACCAGATCTCTGGAATGACTTTACGTGATCTAACTTTGAACTGAGCCTCAAACCACAGCGGCTGCTCCGGCGAGGCGCTTGTCCCTTCCTTATTTACAGTATTGCGTCCTTACAGTAAAAAACAACTGCGTAGACATCGCCGTGAAAAGTATGAGGAAACAAGAACAACAACAACAAAAAAAAGGAGCTTCCTTTCTCTGCGGATCAATATCAGCGCAGCGGGAGCCGAACAGGAACCGACATCGACGCACTGTTGTGGAGCTGACCTTTCCCACTCTCCACGGGTCATACCTTCGCTCTGCCGAGGCGGTCAGCGGGCCAGCCGCTAAAGGAGCCCGCTAAATATTCTGCATACAAACCACACATGTGCCACATGTAGTCTCCACGCGTTTTTTTTTTTTTCCATTGTCACGAAGCAAAGCAGAACTTTATGACGAAAACAGCAGAGCAGAACAAAAAAGCAAAAACGTTTTCCCTTATTTTAGACTGACAAATATCAATAATATTAATTTAAAAAAAAATGTAGGCGGCGCGGCATTTGCATTGGCTTCTGGCAAATTTTCTTTGGGATCAAGAGGATCCTCCCTGGAGAGCCCACCAACCCGATTTTATTTACTGTACATGTGCTCTGCCAGCCAAGTAATGCGAGCAGCTTGTACAACAAGAGACAGCGTCGCCTGCAGTCAAGCATCTCCGTGAGGCAGGGCCACTTGCTGCTGCTGCTGCTGCTGCAGAGAGCCCCGGCCCGCCACGGATAACAAGTCCCCCAAGTCTGCGTATGCGCAACAAGGACGCAAACCACTTATTCCTACAGAAGCGTGCGCAAACGATCAGAACAAAACGGCATCAAAGCGACAAAAAATGCTATTTCCATTCTCCACCTATTTAAAGTCTTTAATTTCGGCCTACTTTGAGTATTCTCTAAAGAGCCATCTGTTCGAATAAAGAGGGGAAAAAAAAAAACATTTTTCTCCCCTGCAATTATGCTGAATCACAGCAGCTCAAAAACATGCACACCTCCAATCAAGCGCCGGAGCGGAATTAATAACATGAACTTTGGGAGACGTGCTCAACCAGCAGGTTTCATTCAGTTCAGTTGTGTTTACGCAAATCGTGACTTACAGCAGCTGCAACCTGAGGGAACTTTTACGCACACCCGGTTCATGCAGCTATGCAGGAAATCTGAATCAGCCTAAATAAAGTCCAGGTTTATTCTACTATTCTACTATTGCAGCCCAGCCCAGCCATGCAGGCCCACTTCAGATGCAATCACGAACGGTGCATTTTGATCCCAATATGATCCAAATAAATTACAAATATATTACAATCATGGTCAGCTGGTCAATTAATGCCAACTGCAAAACATATAAGCATATATGAGGACAAGCTGCTAGACAAACCGGGCTGTGTCAAGTTCAAGCTCAAACGTGCTCTGTTGTTGAGGCTGTGTTTGTAAGGAGCGGGATATTTTAAATAAACTCAGCAAGTAAATCCAAGGGATTTTAAACTGGTATGGTCACACAAACTCATCATGCTCGAGGTTGACTTCATTTAAAACTATAGAGGGGGGGAATAAAAGAGGCCCCAGTGTTTTTCCTGGAGCAATTTAGCTTTTCCTCCAAGTTAGCTTTTTAAAAGGAGCATGCACCCCCCAAAAAAAACGCATGCCCACTGTTTATAGAGCTCGCCAGCGTTGCACGCTCTGCAAACCTCCATGTTTGAGTTGAAACCTAAAACCTACTGAACATTTTTGAGAGGCCCTAATTAATGCGCAAAGCAGTTGCCCAAAAAAAAAAAAAAAAAACAACAACATCATGCAGATTCGCAACACCAAAAACACCAGCAGCCAGGCACGTTTTTTTCTTTTTTTTTTTAAAAGGATGACAAAAGGATTACTAAGCACTTGCAACACCTTTTTATTATATTTGTAAGCAGTAAAATTCTTATCACAATTAATGGAAGGAAACACCTCTTAAAACTTTGAACAGAAATTAGCACAGAACGAAACAACTGCCTGTGTTTTTAGCTCATCATTGTACATATTTATAGGTAAAGAAACATTCTTTTTATAAATACTGTTTCATCTGTAGCAAGTAAATACCATAATTTAATTACAAATGGATAAATATGGCAGCTGATATTTACAAAAAAAGAAATGGAAAGGATGTGTGGGTACAGAACAAACAAACAAACAAAAAAAAATTAAAATTAAAAAAAAAATGTTGGAAAAACGGCACAACAATTATTTGACCTCACAATCTTTCCAGATAGTGTTTTCTCTTTTTTTTTCTCCACAATTCAAACTTGCAAAGCACAAAAACATCACAAGTTAAGCCCCAGCAAACTAAAATATACATTCACGATCATGATTATTGTGGTCTGTTGGAGTTAGAAGGTTAACTTTGGCACTCTCTCCAGTTTATAGATGTTTTTTTTTTTAAGGATAGTACAATCAGTTTGCCTCAGGATCACAATAGTCAACATTATAGTACAGTTTTAATGGTAATATGTGCACTAAGATTCCAGTTAGAGAAACAGCTACCTGAAGGAACATCTATACACCAAAAGACATGACAAAACTACCACAACCAAATGGGAACGTGGAAGTTTTTTTTTAACTTCCTATTTACAGTATGAAACACACCCCCCACCAAATTTATTATACACATTTTCCTCTGCTGGTCATTATCGCCCTGCCTGGTTGGATAATGAAATAAAAAATAAATGGTATTGGGGGGGTTTTGTTTGTGTCCAAATAACAAGAAAATCCTGCGGAACGGGGCCAGTGCTGTGAAGTGAAATGTGTTTTGGCTTCGCTTTTTCGAGTTCAGTCCTACACATACCATTCACTGAAATTGGAGGACAGGCCACTGTGGCTGGTGGTGTTGTGTACAGCTGATGCTGGGGACAGGGTGGTGTTGCTTTGCGTCTCGGTGGTGGGGGACACCAGGCCCGGGGGTGTGGACGATTCGTAGCCGGAGCTCGCAGCTGGCGATGAGTCTGACGCAGATGGAGTGGATTCGTGGACCTGGTTGGATAAAAGGAATAAAGAGGTATTCAAGCATTGGAAGCATCAAGGGGGAAGAAAAAAAACAGATGTAGGCATTTGCAAACAGCTGCAAAATAAAAAAATTAAAAAACATGACTCAATACGATGGAAAACATAAGATACAACCAGAACTATGATGGGGTATATTGCTGCACACACACACACACACACACACACACACACAGTTCCCACAGGTGAGATGTTTACCTTCATGTGTTTTCGTAGAGAGCTGGGGTGTGTGTAGGACTTGTCGCACATTTTGCACAGATATGGCTTGTCCGACGTGTGAACGTGCATGTGTTTCTTTCGGTCGCTGCTGTTTGCGAATCTTCTGTCACAGCCCTCAAACTCACACTGGAACGGTTTCTCTCCTGCAGAAAGAAAACAACAAGCAGATGCATATATGAACTCAGATAATATTTACAACGAAATCGCCTCAGGCGTTGTTTGCGTGTGTGTGTGTGTGTGTGTGTTTGTGTGCGTATAACAACAAGACTTGTGCGTAAAATTCGAACGCAAAAGTTGAGCTGAAAGTTTATGCTTTTCATCCCAGCTGTGATTTTTAAAGTTAAGGTTTCTGATCTTGCTGAGAGTGTGGATAGAGGAGGAGGAGGAGGGGGCAGCTGAAAGACGTATTTAGCTTAAATAATGCGCATAGTGATTTAGGAAAGGGGAGGGAAGGCCTTACACGGAAGGCACGCCATTTGGTGCGAAGACAATAAAAACAACAAAAAAAAAAAATCTAATTAACACATGATCACTTTCATGTATCCCCCCCCAACAAAATGCGTCTAAACGCGGAAAAGAGTGGCTGATAATGGCCCCGTCTAGCACCTCAGCGCATATCAGAAGGGGCGCAAACAAAAGGCTTTCCCCCGCTGCTGCGATCCGCGGGAACGAGGCGCACAAGCCGAGTTCGAAATATTTAATTAATAAAGCGCGGATAAAAGCCGAAGCTACGAGGAGAGGAGCGCAGTGGAGGAGATAAGCGCTATTAAAGCGCGTTCGTGAACGAGCTGATGAGATTTACTACACCAGCCCGCCCGGGCTGCCCGGATGCGCACGCAAGGCGCTCCTACTGGTTCTCACTGACCCATTTCTACGACCGTTAAATAAAAGCAGCTTGGCTGCTTTAGGTGCAACCGAACCGAGGGGGAAATGTGTGCAACAACCCACCGGTATCATTATAAAAGGAGTAGAGTAAAACGGATAATCGCTGCTCCGGTTCTATGTTGTTACTTCGATGACTACTTTACCAGCCCAAAAATACTCGCTCTTAATCAGATGCTATTGTGGGTTTCTTTCAGCAAGACGCCTTCACACGGCTTGGAAATAAAAAAGCGCTCGCAGGCCAATGACAATTACACAGATCCTAATTGTTTAAATCAATTTGCAGGTAATTCGAGGCGGCTTTTCCCCCGTACATTGCAATCCCACAAATCCTACAAAGCGACGGTCTAAAACGGAGGGGCCTACCTGTGTGCGTTCTCTTGTGGATCTTCAAGTTCTCCGAGCGGGCGAAGACCTTGCCGCAGCCGGGGAACGGGCACGGGAAGGGCTTCTCCCCCGTGTGCACCCGAATGTGATTCACCAGTTTGTATTTCGCCTTGAACGGCTTGCTCTCCCGGGCGCAGTCCTCCCAGAAGCAGATGTGGTTGGTCTGCTCCGGGCCGCCGACGTGCTCCACGGAGACGTGCGTGACCAGCTCGTGCATGGTGCTGAAAGTTTTGTTGCAGCACTTCTTGGGGTTGCTCAGCTGCTCCGGGTCGATCCACTTGCAGATGAGCTCCTGCTTGATGCACTGCTGCCTCATGTAGCGGAAAAAGGCACCGGGGTGATGGTGATGGTGGGCTGCCATGTTCATGCCCATGTTCATATTCATGGAGCCGTACTGGTTGTGGAGCTGCGCGGCGGAGTACGGGTCGGTCCTGGGGCTGGAGACCTGGTGGTACTGCTCGGAGCGCCCGAACACCTCACCCGGCAGCCCGAGCCTCATCTGGCCGTTTAGGACATTCGGGGAACCGTGGGAGCCGTGCTGGTCGTGGATGCCGGGGAAGAGAATGTGGCTCTGAGTGTCTGTGTGGGAGTGGTGAAGGGACCCCGCCGTGGGGCCAAAAATAGCGTGCTGGCCGCTCGCCGGAGAGGATTCTCCGAAGCCGCGGCTGCGGAAGAGAAAGTCCCTGGTGGAGTTGAAGGGGGAGCTCGCGTACGACGTGACATGGGCGGCGTGGGCCCCCAGAGCCGCAGCGGGGTAGCCAGGCGCCTGGGTGGTGAAGGCAGAGCTCTGTCCCGGGGAGAGATCGTGGTTCAGCTTGAACGCACCCATGTGTGCGGAGTCTACAAAGCTGTTCTGCGCCAAACTCAAGTCTCTGTCCTGCATCTCGCTCGCAGAGTGATGCCTGGCAAACGAGCCCACTCCCAGTCCGGGGAACTGGTGGCCAGCATCCAGTAACATTATTTGTTGCTTTTCAAAACCAGCGCAGATTTCTTTCTTTCTTTTTTTTTTTAGTTACAGTAATTAAAAGAGAGGAGAGGAAAAAAAAGGATCAAATGTTGACGCGCACCGATGCAACTTCCAGCTTTGGAAACACCATATCAGGCGGGGATCGAAAGCGCCTCTCCGCTCATAACTAAAAGATACAAACTTAACTATCGATCAAATATTTTCGAAATTACTTGGGATCGAAAAATCCAAACGAAAGTGAAGGATTCCCTCGTGTCTTCTCCTCCTGACTACGACACTTGGGAAGAATAGGGAAAAAAAATACAGTTTGAATAAAACAATTATCTTACTAGACGTCTTCTGCGCACGCAGAGCGAAAGTGGTTGGACCATCTCAATAACAATGATATTAAAAAAAAAAAAAAAAAATCACCGAGGTCCAGTCTGGGAACGGGTTGTTTTCTATAGCTCGAGCTGAGCGCTTTATCGGCGGAGGGTCCCTGTTTCGCCGTGGACTGACTCTATCTCCTCTTCTGCCCCCTTTAACTGGAGCCCGTTCGCTCATTCCGCGCAGTCTCATTGGCTCCCGCGCCTCATCAATCCCAGGTGCCCCTCCAATGGCAGGTAGCGCTCTGGCGACTTAATAGCGCAACGCCATATTTCCAAGTAAACGATTACCGCCTACTTTTTAGGGGAGAAGATCTTCTCTCCTTTTTTTCCTGTCTCCCTGAGCTGGTTTAGTGGATCACGACCAGAGAGACGAGACCGTGTTGTTGTTGTTGTTTTTTCCCCCTTAAATAATAATATTCTGAGTGTTACGTTCTGGTCATGGCAGTGAATGAAAAACAATGTATTAGATAAGAAAATGATGATTTACTTATCTGATCCAGCCAACATGTGGCCGAGCAGCTTTATTTATTTATAAGTGCATTTAAAGTTTAAAAAGTCACGTCATAAGACGTCACCACGTACACAGACAGACAGACAGACAGACAGACAGACATAGATAGATAGATAGATAGATAGATAGATAGATAGATAGATAGATAGATAGATAGATAGATAGATAGATAGATAGATAGATAGATAGATAGATAGATAGATAGATAGATAGATAGATAGATAGATAGATAGATAGATAGATAGATAGATAGATAGATAGATGTTTTATGGCCAACATACAAGAAATAAAGCTTTTCCAGTAAAAATCCCCACAGTAGTGGCAGTATCATTCTGTGGGGGACATACCAGCGAGATACAGCGAGGTATCTATTTGCAAAAGTATTCACACCCCTTGAACTGTACTCAAGGGGTGTGAATACTCTTGAACATTTACATGTCAACACATTTTAAGTTTGACCCTCCAGACTCCATCCCCACGGTGACACATGGCGGTGGGGTCATGATGCTGAGGGTATGACGCCACACATAGATTCAGCTGGAACAGCGCGCGTGTGGCTCCGTGTGGAGGCCCGTGGTTTCCCAACTGTAACTGGGCCACGTCGTGGTTCTGCGGGTTTTGTTTTTGTTTACCCTACAAACCGCCGCCATACAACGCTGCTTCTGCTCCCTCTGCGGTTCTCACAGCCACCACACCAAATGAAGTCGCCTGTCATGGTGGTGAACAGCGAAAGGATCAAAGTCAGACCTCTTTGATCTCTAAACCTGAAGTTATTTTCTGGTTGTAAGATGTCTTATTTGTATATGTATAGATATTTTTTTTTGGTCCTACCCTAATATTTGCAACCTCGTTTGTTTCTAATTGTTTTTTTTTAAAAGCACTCGTTTTCCTGGCCACTCACCACTCAGCCTGAGCCGAAACAGTTAACACACAAGCCATACATCACAGCTGCTGCGCATACGCTCCCAAAAGCCAAAAAGGAAGTTTACTTACAGTTGCACCACATAAAAATCCACGCGGGCTCTCTTGTCCCGCACACAGCAACCCTCCGTCAGTCTCCACTCTGCGCACTCTGTGCGGCAAATAACGGTGAAAGCCTGGGGAAAGGCTTTTTTTTTTTTTTTTTTGTAAACTTTTTTTTTTTTCTCCTTTAAAATTGTGTGTCCTGGCTCCAAGTTATCGGAGGGGGAGACTGGGCCGCTGTGTGTGCGCCATTCTCCCAAGTCTATTTCAACCCGCACCACAGGAAACGCAGGAGCTGATCCAAGTTCAAAGTCACGTCTGCCGACCCCTATAAGAAGTTCTTTATTTTTGTGGGAAAACTACGGAGCATTCCCCAGATAGAGAGAAAAGCATAAAGAAAATTAAAAAAGAGAAAGAAAGGAAAAAGAAGAAAGAGAAGAGTGGGGGGGAAATCAATCGGAGAAGGCTGCAGCTCTCTTTTTAGTTGAGGGAAAAGAAAAAGGGGGTCTGGCCCATTGGAAAATCCCCCCCAAAGAGGCACTATATTACGCATTGAGACCCGACCTGCAGATGTGGCACATAAATCACTGGAAATATGAGTCAGAATATGAAGTGAGAGCTCACGGAGCACACTGACATGCCTCGGCGCTGCGTGCGGGAAACGCCATCAATAAAACCTACAATCTTGATCACATGAGGGGCGCTCCGGCTGCGTTATTATAAGGAGCGTTTCTCCTCTCTGTTACTCCGACAGTTTTAATATGCTGACACGCTGCAAGGTTACTTGTGTGGCTTCAGCGACCTTGTGTTTCATGGATGTTTGAACTCTGACCCGTTAAGACCACATATGCCGCCCCCCTTGACTCCTTTTGGGAAAATAACCCATTTTATGACAAAGCGTCTTTGTTTTAGAGGGAAAGAGAGGGTGTCTTATACCCCCCCCCCCCCATCTGACATCGTCATCTTTTAGGTGATGAAGGAACTATCAATTGAAGTCAATTGAAATTAACTTTTGTGATGTAATTTTTGCTAGGAAGGGGGCAAAATAAAGACATTGTGTGCGTAAATCATCAAGTCCAGTGGTAAATTTAACCAAAATCTGATTTTTTTTCCTTCCCCCTGTGTGTTTATGGATTGCTTCTACATTTATTGGGATTTGGGAAACAAAGCTTGCGGAAAAATCATAAACAGTGCTCCAGCTGCTCCTTTGTGTTTTATGGGCTCTAGAAGCGAAGCACTCTTTGGAGCTGATATAATTTATTTATGTATTTTACTACATTCCTGACAACAGATCCTACTGGGAGTGGGGGTGATTTTTTTTTTTTAGCAATTTTAAAATTTGAGGGGAGGGTGGATCCCATAATATAGTTGAAGTGAAATTAGAGGACAGCTTGTAATATTAATTAAAAAAAGCACAAATGTTTAGTGATTAACTGAACTTTATTTATTTATTGCACTCTGGCAGATTAAACCCTTCTTTGGATTTTTTTTTTTTTTATTAAGTTTATAAATAATTTTCAGCCCGTGGTGCGCATGCAACAGGCTTAAACTGTGTCAAGTATTTTCATAGAAATTTATGAATTTTAAAGTAATCTGATTACTTATTTTTTGGGGAAAAAAACCGTTTTGGACATGTTCCAATTTACAGCTTTCTCAGGTCCCACTCACCTCGCTGTTGCCACCTCGGCTCAACAGTTTTAAGGCTTGTTATTATAGTTCAGAAAAAGAAAAAAAAAACATCTTTAATAGGTGAATGCGGGGACGTATATGCAAAGTAGAAATTTGAGTTAAAGGGATAAAAAGGAAAACATTTTTTAATAAATCTAGTCCAAAGGGTTAAACCGGCGAGATTTTTTTCAGAGACAATATAAATTGAATGAGTAAAGAAACTTTATCAAAGCTTTGCCAATGCACCTACTGTAAAATATGATAAACGGAAGCATTGTAAAAACAATATATATAAATACAAGTTTATACCAGCTGTATGCTTTTCCTTACTTAACATTGTGAAGGGAAGCTTGGATGACATTAGATTCACACTTCATTATAATTAAGTATTAATAAAACAAAAACGTGTGTAAGCTGCTACAAAAAGCCAAGGAAGCCGCAGGGTTAAAGAAAATACCAAAACCTAGAGCGGGTAGAATCTCCTTTTTTCCCCCAATAATTCATTTCAATTGTCATATTTCCTTTAATTGTATTTAACCATATAATTTGTTTTTTTTTTTTCTCTGTTATTTATTTATTTATTAATTTAACGTCATGTTATTTTAATATTATTTCAGATTTTAAAATATCCCTCACACATTTATTTATTGATTGATTTATCGGTACATTCCCACACGTGCGCTCTGGTCATCGTGTATGTTTTTGATAGATCTTATTTACCAAAACGCGCTGAATATCAAATAAATAAACAATAATCATTGCTACTATGCTTCCACCCCCCCCCACACACACACACACACACACACACAAGTCTTACTATAAGTTTACACATCTTATACAAACACTGCTATCCGGCAGATGTAGTTATTTATTTAGGTTTATTTTAAAAATGTATTTCCTCGGCAGAATACTAGCGAGGCATTAGGAAAAACCAGCCATCGGGGTGAACTGGAATGCACTTGTCACGTAAACTGATATTTCGGTCATCCACACTCACCGACACCAGTAAACACACACACACACACACACACGCGCACAAAAAAGAGAGAGAGAGAGAGAGAGAGAGAGAGAGAGAGAGAGAGAGAGAGAGAGAGAGAGAGAGAGAGAGAGAGAGAGAGAGAGAGAGAGAGAGAGAGAGAGAGAGAGAGAGAGAGAGAGAGAGAGAGAGACGCACAGACCCGATCCGCTCGGTAACTTTGTGAGTACAACTTTTTGGAGTCAACAGCGATAAAGAGAGTGAGGGGGCGGAACCCTGCTGAGCCCCTGCGCTGAAAGACAGCCAATCGCTTCGTTCTCCTAACTGCCAGTCACCGAAATCCGTCCAATACCCGCAGTGCCATTTCTAAACTGTATTCCCCACTGTGTCCTCCAACTGTTGTATGTTCTGCCAATCGCTTGAGGACAGAGTGGGGAAAGGAGCAAGCAGAGTTAGAAGCCGGACAAAAGAACTTATAGAGCCCTTATGTACATATTTTCCTCATGTTTTAGAGCGCAAAAACAGCTGCGGTGAGCGCGGATGGACTTGTCTGTGTAAGTTATGGAGCCCCCTTTAAGCAAGAGGAACCCGGCGATAAGATTAGCGGATTTGGCAGCAACTCAGCCCCTTCCTCATCAGAATATGACAGGCTTCCCGGGGCTAGGGGGGCATCACCCTCTCTCCCACCATGCCCACCTCCACCCTGGGGAGCTGGGCAACGACCCCGGAGTGGCACTCACTCCATTTGGACCCGAGCACATGGCACAGACAAATGCTCTCAAACTTAGCCCGTCTCAGCACATTCAGAGCCATCCCGAAGCCCAGACCGCGACATCTTTCACTCCTGCTCAGACCACAGTGGGTTTCCCCGTGGCTCACCCCCACTCAGGCTACTCAAGCAGCAGGGACTTCATCCTCAGGAGAGAACTCTCAGCCTCTGCTATGCATGCACTTGGCGACCAGCATAGTTCCGCCTCCTCCCCTCATCACCATGGCATGTTCATCTCGCCAACAGGTGCTTACGGCCACGCGGAAAGTGGGGCCCATTCACTTTTTACTGGACTCCACGAGCAGGCGTCCCCGGGCGCCCACCACCACCATGCCCTCAACGGGCAGATGCGCCTGGGTCTGCCGGGGGACATCTACGGCAGGCCGGAGCACTTCGGGCACAGGCCGGAGCACTATGGAGCGTCCTCCCTGCACAGCTACAACTCCATGAACCTCAACGTCAACATCGCCGCCGCCGCTCCTCACGGAGCCGCGGGGGCGTTTCTGAGATACATGCGGCAGCCCATCAAGCAGGAGCTCATCTGCAAGTGGATCGACCAGGAGCAGAGCCAGAAGAAGCCCTGCTCGAAGACGTACAGCACCATGCACGAACTGGTCAACCACGTCACGGTGGAGCACGTCGGCGGACCCGAGCAGAGCATGCACGTCTGCTTCTGGGAGGAATGTCCGCGGGAGGGGAAGGCTTTCAAGGCAAAGTACAAACTGATCAACCACATTCGAGTTCACACGGGGGAGAAGCCCTTCCCGTGTCCGTTCCCTGGATGCGGGAAAGTGTTCGCCCGGTCGGAAAACCTCAAGATCCACAAGAGAACCCACACAGGTCGGTAAATGCTTCGCTGTGTCTAAAAACCCTCGAACAACCATGATCTGTGAGCTTATTTTCCCCGTGTTTGTGCGCGTCCTGAACAAACGGGTTGTGCGATCGCGCGTAATTGCGCACAGACGAAAGTAAAGTTATTTTTTTTTTTTAAATGCAAACAGTATTTAGAGACGTTATAAACATTAATCACCTCTATTCTGTAATATAAACTTTTCCCCCCGATTTACTCTTCCAGACGCCCGGAGTAGGCGTGAAAGGATTAGCGCACATGATTTGTAAAACGTGCTTACGTACATACTACTGCACGCGTAAATGTAATTGTCTTCTAGCGTGGGGCGCTTTACGCAAAAGCAGTGCAGTTAGACTTAGGGACGAAACAGAACGCTTGCACCTGAATGTAAAGCAGTCTATATGTCTGGATTGATCTGATGAGATACTTCTGTGTAAGAATTGGATAGTTTGTCTTTTAAAGGTGCCTTGAGGTGGCATTTGTTCAGAATAGTCATCATATACAGAAGCTGAATTAAAACTCTATATATCTAAGGTGATTTGATATTATGGTCCGCATCGCAACAACGGTGTGTTCTGACTGTGAGCAGTGTGTTTGGGTCTACAGGCAGGTAAAACAACCGCATAGCGAAGACAACCATGTAATAACTTTTTAACTATTTCTACCCGTCCTCTGAGTTTATTTTATTATTATTTTGTTGTTGTTTATTTTTGTAGGTGATAAACCTTAAACTAATTGGGGTTTCCCATTGCTATCCAAAAAGGGTGTTTTTTTTTAGTTAAAGTTTTAAAGTTATTTTTTTCTGGATTAACTTTCCACTAAAGAACTTTCAAGTGCTGTCCTGAACCTTTTATATTATTGGAGATTTTTTTTTTATTAGAAATACTTTCTGCCAAGTGACTTATTTTTTTAAACAACTTGTTTAATTTGTCTTAATTTTTTTCAGCTCTTCCCCTGAGTTTAATATATATATATATATATATATATATATATATATATATATATATATATATATATATATATATATATATATATATATATATATATAGTTTTATTTGTTTACTAATTATAGATTAATGTACCACTAATTGAGTTTGATTTTTCTTTTTTGTGTTTTGTTTGGTTTGTAGCTTGAATCTTACCAGACCAGTGGGGTTATAGGTTTAATTTATTTGTAATTATTATTATTATTTTGCCAAAAGCAAAGGGAGCCCTGCTACGTAACACTGACACTGATGAAAAGGTATAAAATATAAGCCCTCCCTTACATAGGCTTATATTGCAAGCATAAGAAGCTTGTGCCTTAGGAAAAGGAAGAAAATGCTACACAAGCGTCTCCTGGTGGTCTCTTGAGTGCCTCCCCCCTCTCCCAGCCACATGCAAACATGGAAAACCAGAAGGCCTGCAGGCAACGTTACACGTGTTCAACAGGGAAATGGAGCTTATATGTTGGGATAAGTGGGTGTGAAGCAGTGGATAGATGTTCAGTGACGGATACAATAGTTTATCTTTAAGACGTAATGCTGACGAGTTGTTTCAGTGGTTCCAGCGTTTATTTTCTGGGTTGGTCAGTCGACTTCCAGGCCCGCATGATGACTGTGTGCGTTTCTCATTTGTCCAAAGGAGAGAAGCCCTTCAAGTGCGAGTTTGACGGCTGCGACAGAAAGTTTGCCAACAGCAGCGACCGCAAGAAGCACTCCCACGTCCACACCAGTGACAAGCCCTACTACTGCAAGGTGCGCGGCTGCGACAAGTCCTACACGCACCCAAGCTCCCTGCGGAAACACATGAAGGTCCACTGCAAGTCCCCGCCGCCTCCCACCTCCACCAACGTCACCTACATCTCCTCCGCCAACCCCCTGGTGGCGGAGCACAATCTTTCGCCGGGCTCCGAAGTGCACCGGAACCGCTCGGCGAACCTCTCGCCGCAGGTCACCAACCTGAACGAGTGGTACGTGTGCCAGGGGAGCGGGGGGCCCAACCACCTGCACACGCCGTCCAGCGATGTGCCGACATCAGATTCGGACGAGGATGACTCTTTCAGAGGCTCAGACCCGAGGACGATGCTCTGATTGCTTGTTTACAACCTGGATCAGACTGTCCGACTCGTCGATGAGTTGACCCATTTATGAGCGTTGGCTACCAGAACCGAGAGATGCAGCCTAAGGCTAAAACCATCCAAATAGCATTGACACTGGGTACATTGCAGGCCCCCTAATAAGAGGAGGAGATTTCACGGAGGTGACCCCATGACCTTTAAACTATATATATATATATATATATATATATATATATATATATATATATATATATATATATATATATATATATATATACATACACATTGAACACAGAACCTTAAGTCAGACTTTATCTTTAAAGAACACTTTTTTAAAAACTGCACTGATGTTATAGACACATTTTAGCACATTCTTACATTTTGACTCAAAATTGCATTTTTTTACATGACCATATTTCTCATCATCTCACACTAGGAAGGGAAAGCCTCACAAATGACAACAAGCTGTTATCAGAAAGAAGAAACGAGAGAGAAAAAAAAAAATCCTGGTTTTGGCAAAAGTGATCAACCCAGTGTCTGAACTGTGCTGATTTTTTCAGATTTATAAAAATACGTCTTATACGGGATTTTTGTTTTTGTAATATTTAAGAACTATTTAAGACTGTATTTTATGCAAACACACACACCTACACACAAGCGTAATGCTCATTTAAAGAGTCCAGTTTAAAAAAAAAAAAAGTCCCCTGAGACCCTAAAAATGTCGACTCTGTAAGGATTTGTAAATATGTAACTGTACCGATGCTTGTGAATGTTGTGTAGTTTTAATGATGGAGGGGTTTGTTTTGTACATTGTAACTTATTTGCTGGTGTCCGTGTTGTTAACTGGAATTACAGAAACACCAAAGAATCCTATTAATAATAATAATAATAATATTAATAATATCAGTTTTGGTGGTGTAAAGAGCCCTACTGATGTTGAGGAATTTTTATTTCTTTTTTCTTTTTTTTTTTGCAAATTTATGTTAAACTTTTTCTTAAACCCGTGCTCTGTAAAAGATGAAACCATCTACCTGGATAGGCCGTGAAATGTGAAAAAAGTCCCTGCTCTCGCATGCCTTTTGTAGTGATGTGTCTTTCATATTGAGGTGCATGATGCCAGTGGACGGTGTGGCTTAAGGACAAAAAAAAAAAGAAAAAAAAAGAGAGAGATATAAATCAGTTATGGCTGTGCAGACCCTTGATGTTTCAGATTTAATTTACAACACAAAACTCTTGGTATATTTAATAAAAACAGTCAGGAGGAACACAGTAAGCAAGTGTGGAATGTTTGCAATCGAACCCGAAAACGATTGTAATGGTTATTGCGGGTTCATTAAGAGGTTTAAGGAGGTTGTACCCCTCTTATTTAATAGCCTGTTTAACTTTAATTAGGAGCATACAAACCACCAGTCTCAACAGAAACGGGGAAAGCTGACTTAGCTGCCTTATTCTCTTCAACATATTCCCAGAAACAGGCCCAACAGGCCAAGGAGGGCTGATATAAACTAATCACCGAGCTAATGGGAAAACTTATAGCCCCCTAATGGCGCTAGTTCCTGAAAAGGCTGACACAAAGCGACTGAGGCATGAATCATTCATGGGAAAAATAAAAGATAAAAAGATATCTGACAATAAGGAAAGCCTTGTATAGAGTGTATGAAAAAGTGTGTGTGTGTATGTGTGTGTGAGGGGGGGGGGGGGGTAAAGCTAGGTTCCCTTCTTATTTCCTCCATTAAAGCGCAGGCTCTCACTTTCAAAGACTTGCCTGTCCAGTCTATAGAATGAAAATTGACCAACGCCTGGTTTGTGCGAGCACTTCAAAGCTTCTACTTTCTCAGGGGGGACGCTTTGACAGCCCTGCACGCCGCGTTAGGATTTCTATGGCAATCGGGCAGCGAAACACTCTCATTTCAATACGTCCGTTTGCGCTAACTGCCACTAAATGGAGTCCAATCAAAGCACGGATGGGATGGAATGGGAATGGGAATGCCCCCAACCCCTTTTCTCCAGAAGCGCTCGTTGACCCTGGCAGGTAGACGACACCGACACCCAAGCTGAAAACTTTACAGAGTTATGACAACAAAAGAAATCCATGAAGGAACATTGTATAACAATATGAAACATGATCAAAAAAAGGGAAAAAAAACAGCTCTCCTGCCTCAGGTCGGCGTGGATATTTTAATGAGGACTACAAACTATCTTAAATATTCATATAGGGCCCAAGATAAGATTTGTTTGTTGGTGGAAAGGAACTGCTTGAAACGCCAATCTCTGCATGCTTTCCTAAGAAGGTTTTGATCAGTTTGACTAAACATAAGAGGAGGGAGAATGTACCACAATGTCTGACTTTTCTGGTCACCTGCAGGCAACACGAGGCAGCAGTTTCAGAGCGGCAGAGGTGTCACATAGGGTTGGGGTGGTGGGCTTTTAAATAGCAAACTTCAGAAATTAGCTGGCACCTTTTAAAGAGCTGCAAAAAATATATGGGTATTTAATCATCTAATTTGTAAATATGATCTGGTCTTTTTTCCTTCTTGACATGTCTGTCATTGACTTCTGATCCTGCTGCCTCCTCGATATTTACCATAACAGCTCAGTGAACCTTGGTGCGTTAGCTACAGTTTCATAGCAGTTTTATGTCAAAACTAAGTATTTCATATGAAACAGTAGAAACCCTCGCATGCCAACGGCATCACTATTTAGATTTAAAAAGAAAAAAAGAGGTATTTTCAAGTTGTGATCATTAACTTTTGCAAATGCTGAAAAAATATTTTAAGAAATCAAATAGGCTGATTTCTGGTATATAGGTTCTAGGAAACATGAAGCTGTGCCTACAATGTGAAATTCTGCCATAGCAACATGGGAGAGGACGGGGCTACGTGATTCCCTGGGATCAAACGTAACGCAGACCTTTAGCCGAGGGTAGAGCGGTGTGTACTTTCGGTCATAATGAGACAGTCTCCAAACCAAAATCACAGACAGTTCCCAGTTAAATTTGCAGGGATCTGCAGAAACAAGTGCTTCAGCACAGTGAGGATATTTCTTATTTTTCAGTGTACTGTTCTGTTTAAATACTGAGCTGCAAGTCACATCTACTGAATCAAGTCCTATGTTATATGCACATTTAAAAAAAAAATACACAACCCAAGTTATATCCAATGACGGCTAATAATCATCGACTTTTATCGCGGGTGGTGGGGATGGGGGCAGTGTTAAGAGTGTAAAACATTAGTCAGCAAATCCAGGACATTATTTTATGAAGAAATAAGTAAATGAAGGGAGAGAGAGTGAAGGAGGAATAAACTTGAATAAAACTAAAGAAAGGAAATTTAAAAAAATGTAATATAAAAATAAATAAATATAATGACTGAAGTTTTAGTACATGGGTTTAAAATTTGGATTATGGAAATATCATCAATAGTTTAAATTAGCTCCTGTTTAATTTACTAATTCTAACCCCTATTTGGTGCCTATATTGGCCTTTTGTCCCTTTCTGATCTACATTGGACCTGTAAACAAATCATTTCGTGTTGATGTACTTGAACCATTCCATCTGAGTTGTTTTTTTTATCATAGGTGCTAAATGGAATAACCAGGATAATAGACATAAAAAGTTATAAAAATACAGCAAAACTCACAAATAATCATATTTAAACCCCGTATTGTTATCTATAACATATCTATTACACTGTATTTCCATTCATTTGGCTTCTGATCTCTGTTTGGACCTACTGACTGTAACCAGTTGCTTGTGCATATTATTTATAAACTTTGAGTAAGAAATATGGAAAAGTGCTTCAATCATCAGCTGTCACGGCAGGTAGGAATGGGCATGTGTTTGGTAGGAAGAGTGTGAATAAGAAACAAGCAAAAGTGCAAAAGTACAAAATGGGGATGGGACAAATTCCCCAGGTTACTACTGCAGTTTTGTAAGCGGGTGATAAATATTTCGAAGTCTGCTGTTTGATTTTCCTCCCCCCTCCTGAGAGGTAAATGAAAAAAACTTTCAGGAATGGTGAGGACATGGAAAAAAATTGTGCAACCCTAAATTATTTTTCAGTTTTTAAAAAAAAACAAAAAAGAAAAAAAAAATACACAATCAGGGTCAGGCGCCCCGCTGCCCTACCTAATAAGACCTGAAATGAATCCAGAAATCCCGGCCACCCTCCTTCCCCCAAACGCGCACACCCAAATTCTCAGTGGGCCCCCCTCGTGAGGCCGCCCCTCACAAAACTTTCTGTAGCCGCCCCTGTAAATAGGTAATGGCCCTCAAAAGGAGAGGAGCTTCTGTTTGGAAACAGACGCTCCAAAATAAACACGATGGAAAATAAGCGGAGACACTCCGCCGGCCGCATTAAAAGGAGGGGGACTTAATAAAAAGGAGTGAAGCAGTCACCCCTCAGCGAGAAACGCTTTGAAGTAGAACTTATTATCTGAGGAATACTTTTTGGGTTGTCCTAACGACGCTGCTGAATGGGAAAGGCGCTCCTTTTGTCAGCGATTTGTTCTCCTTTAGTGGGATGTCCGTGGAAATCACTTACATGGGCCACCTTAACATATACTGCCTGCAAATCAGTAACTGGCAAGAGTCAGACATGCAGACGCCACTTTGGAGGGGACAAAGAGGGGGGGGGGTGGGTGGGGGGGGGAGGAGTAGCGGGGGTTGAATAAAAAAAAAAGAGGGGGTCCCAGTGAGAACGGTGCATGCTTCTCAATTGCGCCCTTTAAAGGGGTTGAGCGATAATTTCTCAGACGAGCGTGGACGCAAAACAAACGCGGACTTGTCAGCGTTTACAAGCTTTATCCATCACCTGAATGCCGCCGGCACAATGCGCACAGGAGTCGCATGTGAAGCGATGACAAAAAAAGTTAAAAAGCGTCCTCCGGGTGTGTGATCAGAGAGCACCTTGCGGCCGGGGACGGCTCACTTCTCCGGGGAATCAGAATTTAATCGAGAAGAAATCAGAACAATATTGTTTTGTCGTTATTTTTTTTATTTTATTTTTTTAAAACTTTTTTAGGTAATTAGAAAGAAAGGAGGACGTCTTTCCACCGTAAACCTCCAGATTCCAAACTGCAACACCCTGTGACAGCTCTGGCCACACAATCAAGTCACACGTTTGCTGATTCTTACAGAGTGAAAACTACGAAAATCGAGTGATAAACGGAACCCAAGGCCCCTGGAAATGAGAGAGGGAGAGAGAGAGAGAGAGAGAGAGAGAGAGAGAGAGAGAGAGAGAGAGAGAGAGAGAGAGAGAGAGAGAGAGAGAGAGAGAGAACAGGGGCCTGAGTTTAATCAATATTTAGCCAACTCCTATTAGCAGAATAAAGCGGATCTCTTCACGCCTTTGCAATAAGGTTTCACACTGTAAGACAAATTTAGTCAACCAGATAAGAGAGGGGGAAAAAAGGAGGATTGCGCAGGAGTTGCGCTTTTAAAATAATAATCAGTGTGCGTCAACCTGTGCGGAAGTACACGCACAACTACACCTGCTTGTCTTTCTGTTTGTTTCATACTTTCATTTTCTCACAAACCCCCATTTTTTTTCTCCAAGATTTTCTCGGACACTCATTTGCCTTCGAGACGTTTGGCCAAAGTTCTCTCCGCCTCTACCTGGGGGAAGGTGTTGTGTTTCACGAGAAAGCCCGAAAACAAGGCAGTCCAGTTGCCTTTGGAAAACTCGCCCCACAAAAAACTTTCTGTCCGGACTTGATCCCTCTCTTCCTTTCTTTCTTCCGTTCTCTCTCTCTCTCCCTCTCTCACTCCCTCTCTCTCTCATCCATCGGAAGCCAGGCGCAGGTTTGGGGAGACTGCTCCGCGCAAAGTCAGTCTGGAGTTTTTTTGTTGTTGTTTTCTTCCTCTCCTCCTCCTCCAATGCTCGGCAGCCTGCAGGGGATAATTTGGTCCTCAGGTTTAGGATGCGGGTTTGACGGAGGGTTTTGAAGCCTTTGAAGACCGTTTTGGGAAAGAGACTTGCTGTTTTCCCGTCCTTCTTTCGTCGGATGTCTACAGGGGGAATGTCGCGCCTCTGCACAGCCCCAGCCTCAGCAGCTGGGCTTTCACCTATTAGCCCCGATGTGTTTCCCGAAGGAGCGCCAGAGTTCCTCATCTGAAAAAAAAAGGCTCCGAAGGAAGGGTTTCTTTTTTTTTTTCTTCTTTAAATGGAATGTCATTAAATTAATTATACTGAATGCAAATCTTTTTCTTTATTGTTTTTCAATTGTCTTCTTCAGTTATCAAAGCCGTCTGAAGGTGTCATGTAAATATAGGCCTGTTTGGATAATACATTTTATCCCGTTTGATATGAAAGGAAGGTACCTTTAGGCCAGGGGCGTTGATAGACTAGACTGCAAATGAAAAAAAAAAAGCAACATTTTAGGAAAGTAACTGAAAACATGCTGTACTGCTCTATTTAGGATCTAAATCACAAGCTTTAAAGTCTTCCTGCGTCTCGCCTGAGCCCTATACAGAGTTGAAGTTTACATTTTGACTTATTTGTGGCTTCCAACATGTTTCCTTGATTTTTCTGACCTTCACAATGCAATCCCATCTGCACAAACAATACAGTGCACGATCCTTTGGTCCCTCCCTCATTCTTTATATTTTCTATGAGTAGTGGGCCTCTCTTGTAATCTCTAAAAGTTGATCTTTGAGCACTTGGACAAATCACAGCCCTAGTAAGACGGGTCTTGGCAGGGCCCACGCTTTAGTCCTCTTACGCGTGATTTTTCTGTGTTGAACATTTAAATTATATATATATATATATATATATATATATATATATATATATATATATATATATATATATATATAGGGGTGGACAACAGATAAAAGCACAACTCTTCCTCTGGCTGCAACCATCTGATATATATATATATATATATATATATATATATATATATATATATATATATATATATATATATATAGATAGATATATATATATAGATATATATATTAGATAAAACTCTCAACGTAATTTAGCAAATACTTTTAATATGTATTAAAATAAAAAAATGTGTGCAAGAAAACAATTAAACAACTAGATTTAAAGAGACAGAAAGGCTGTTTCAAGACATATTAATCATTCATTCTCTGAAGTAAATAGCTCTCCAAAGACTGGTGACAAAAACGTCAAGCTTTAAAAGAACATTTTAGATCCCGTATTTAATCAACCAGGAGAAAAACGTTCTTCTCTGTGATTGCCATCGCTGTCGGAGGAGCAGCTTTGTTCCTAACCTGTAACTCTCACGTCATAAATTGTGTTAACAACCCTTTTTCGTTTAATCTGATAAAGCTTGAGTTTCACGAACACAGGGGCTACTTCGCAGTCCTGCACTGCTGTTCAAAGGAGCGTGATACATCACTCAGAGCCTGACATCAAATCTGGTGACTGGGTAACATCTGTGGGGGTACGTACACTTGGTGCCGCTCCAAAAAGCCCCATCCCAGGACTGGGAGCCGCTCCAAGGCTGCAGGTGAGGGAGGGCAAGGTCGTCCACGGACAGCCGCATGAGCCAGCCGCCGCCGTACCTTGGCCCTATTATGTGGCCCACCGGCCAGAAAGTAGAAAAACTAAAGTGCGGATGAGCGCGAGCATGCTTCCCCCGGCCGTCTCTTATTGAATGACAAGGCTTTCCTAAAAGCCTCTAAATGCAGGATGTAGGCTTCAGCGAAACTTGGAGAGTGGGGATGAGAGCGGGTGGAGGGAGATGGTCAACTACTCCATCAAAGTGCAGCAGATGGACTTTTTAGTGATCTGTATTCTGATTTGTGCCCAGAGATGTTGCTGGTTACATGATACCAGACAGGACATGAGGAAACAGCTTCCCTCCTGGCAGCTTCTATGACTTTTGCGACCTCTTGATTTTTTTAAAAAATGCGGCTCCGCAGCTTAAATAGGTAAAGAATGCCTGGATGTTTAGATCCAAGCATTTTTTTTTCTTTACACACGTGAACACCTCATTTTAGCAATTATGCTTTATATAAAGCAATGCAAAAGTATTCATACCCCACTAACGTTTTCACATTTTGTCTGATTACATCCACATACTTTAGTGTACTTTAGTGTTGGGAATGTATGTTGGGCCCAGCCACGGGAGGGAACAAGAACTGAACCACTCACACAGAAAAACAAAAAAACAAACAAAGACACCGATAAAAAAAAAACGTTGAATTTCAGAACGCGCAGCATTTAACCCACTTTTATTTCACAGCTCTGAGGAAGAAGGACCTCCTTACATTCTCCATGACACCACAGAGCTGCGAAACTCTGTGCAAAGCAGCATTTCTTCCCCTTTGCCCGCAGCTCTCAGCGGGCTGCATTGGGGTGGGGACATGGATCCTTAAAGAAACCTTGGATCCAGAGAAAAGTATGGCCAGTTGTTGGTGTATTTGATGACTGTACCCCAGCCAAAAATAAGACTAGCCACCTGAAACTGGCTCTCTGAGCTCCTGCATAAAGAATCTGATCCAATGTTCTTATAGATTCCTTGCAAATTGTAGTCCAAGGGGTTTGAATCTGACCCAATCTGTATGATCTGATTGAATTTGACTTTGGAAAGCGCCTTGAGATGACACGTTTCATGAATTGGCGCTATATAAATAAAATTTAATTGAATTGAACACTTTTGCAAGTCACTGCAAACAGTGCCTATGTCTAACACACGGGTCCGTTTACACACCGAAGCAACGGTGCACTGCAGCTCTTCATAAATAAGGATTACCCTCACCATCATGGTCCTGGGTAATGTAATTCAAATCCACGCTTCTCTCTCTCCCCCCCGCTCTCATATCTTCAAACGTATCTGCGTTTGAGGAAAAAACTACTTCAGCCGCGTGGAGACAGACCACCATTTTATTTTTCTCTTTCCTCGCGATCGGCCATCTGCATTGTGGGACGAAGATTGGTATCGGAGGCGGGTTCGGAGGGAACTGTGTGCCTGCAACATCAGAGGGCTGGCCCCCTGAATGCGTCTGGGTTTAGTGCGAGAAAAGGTCAGCATCCAGAGAGGGGACAAATCCCTCTTGCACAGCTAGGAAAGGGGGAAGACGAGGTCTCTTTGGGGACAGGGAAAAAGGCTTATATCTGGATAAGGGATAGAAAACTTGAGCGAGGCGAACTCAAGCATGAGTCATGGAAATAAATGAAAGACAAGAGGCCACAGGGTGGACAGCAGATAAAAGCACAACTCCTCCTCTGGCTGCAACCATCTGACTTTCACCACAGCTGAACCACCACCTATTCACCGTGGACAAAGTGGTGGAGTTGGTTACCACTCAGCCTTTGCTTCCAGGTTCTCTGTAAGAGCTTTAATCCAGTGTGATAAGCCAGCAAAGTGACTGCAAAGAATTCCTTGCGGAGACACCTCGGCTTCTTCGAGCACGTGGAGCCCAGGCCTCCCCTGACTTCACACAGATGTCTGCGTGCAGCCCCGAAACATCTTAGGCGTCACACCCACTCACTGCTCGCCGACGTGACTTTGGCAATGGCAGATATGCCTCTGACTGTCCAATGGAAGCAAATGTGGCGTCTTGATGTTTCCAACTGACCAGGGATAAGCCAGAGAGGGAAATATGGTCGGCTGGGCAATGGGATTGAGATACAAGGGTATCCATCTGGCCCAGAGCTTCAAAGAGCCGTGGGCTCAGTCTGGTGAGGCCCCAGATGAGGCTTAAGGCATGAAATGATTGAATGCCGAGATGACTTTAGGTGTTACTGCTGTCCACACAAGCAATCATCCCCTCACCAACTACTCGTTTTTTTTATTTTATTTTTCACTGCTGAATGCACTTCTGGTTCTAAAACATTTTGTTTGTAAAGGAAAAAAATAAAAATCTAGGCACGGGCTGGTATGAGATTCTCATGTTGTGGTAACCTTGAGTTGGTGAAGGAGGATTTTGCAGCCTGCAGTTGCTGCTTAACAGATGTGCTACTCAGAGACTTTCCATCTCTTTAAAGCCAATGGTGTCATTTTTGATGGAGCTTTGTTCAGAGACTTTGGCCTCTTTTTTCCCCCAATATCTTCTGTTGAGTAAAAGAGCTGCTAAATGTATTTACCGATTCTCCTGAAAAAGGGAAAATGCATGGAAAAAGTTACCAGAATAAACTGTAATACCGTTTTAAAAAACTTCAGATGAGATACTGTTTCATAGTCCGATGTGCTTTGAAAATGCCATCAAAATGTTCGCTTTGGTTGTAACTACACAACGGCCCAAGCCTTAAGGTGCGTTCACATTGAGCGCAAATGTGTCTGTCTGAGCGACAGATTTACATCGTATCCCCGTGAACAGGTGCCACATGGGAGCGAGGCCGCAGAGGCAATTCTAGCGACGCCAAACGTCCAATTTTGGCGATTAAAGCAAAGCCAGAGCGACACGACACCTGCGATGGATGCGAACCAATAAGGAACTGGCTGTGACGTGGGGTGAAAGACTGCGACAGAGATGTAGCAGTTTTCATTCAACATGGAAGACAAGCGGATAGTGGTGCTCTGTGGTCGGCCCAAGTTGTATGACTCAACCAATGATTACCACCGAGACAAGTCCAGAAAGGAGCAAGCCTGGAGAAGAGTGAGTGAGGAGGCTGGAGTGGCAGGGAAGTGAAAGCGTCGCTAGATGGCGCCATTGTACTGCTGTACTCCTGACTTGTTGCTCACTGTGGATTTGCTGTGCAAATGGCCGGCGACGACGTCAGGCGAGCGACAGCACGCAAAAGTGAACACACCAGTTCATTGGGACACAAAAAAGCTAAAACGAGGCAAAGTTTCATAAACAGAATCCAGATGTTTTGTTTAAAGCATCCAATAAAGAGTCGTTTTCTTTTCAATCTGAATTTTCCATTTTCTATTTCTTGTCCCAGGCTCTTGTGGTTTAAGACAACATAGATTTAAAGATTCTTTATTTCTTCATAGTGATTTGTGACGCTCCTTTAGTGTCCCCAACAGGGCTATCAAATGTCTGTCGCAAGCAGAAATATCTCTGAACAGCCAAATTGATCTTTCATACAAACAACACAGCTTATGAAACTTCTTGCAGCCAGCTGGCTGACAGTGTGCAGCATCAGCTGCGGGAGGGGCAGCGTTGTGTCACTCTTTGCTCCGTACGGCCGGAGAAAATCCAGTCGCTACCACACCTTCTCTGGCGTCTCTAAAAAAGGATTTTAAACTCAAAGAACAAGAAGCTTATGCCGTAACATAAATGTTAAACATTTTGTGCCACTGTACTTGGATATCAGTCACTGCCCACACCATTAAAAACAAAATCACAACACAAACGATGCTCTGTGTGAACTCCTGTGAAGGTACGGATGCTAGCCATAATGTGCCTGCTTATGTCCCAGAGGACATTTGGCACTGGACTGTCCCTATCACAAGACTAATTGTATAATTAGGCTGGCTCCACTGGGGACGGGGACCTTTTGGCCCTTCGCAGACACTTGCCATTGTTGATGACAGTGTATCTCTGGAAATATCAAAGCTTATCCATCTTTTTGTGCCATGAAATCTGAAAGGCCGTGATTTCATTACAGCTTGACTGATAGCTCATCAGATTTCTGTCTGAAGGGATAACCTGTGACACTGGTGGTGTACGGGTGCATCTCAATGAATGAGAATATCATTGAAATTCAATTTTCTGCTGTAATGCTATTCAAAAAAAATGAAGCACGTATGTAGATTGGTTACACAGAGAGAGACAGAGATGTGTTCTAGGTATTCATTTAGGTTAACTGTGGTCATTATGGCTTACAGCTCATTAAAAATATTACCTCACTTTGTCATAAAATTTGCCATAAAACACACAAACTTAAAAAAGTGTTTTTTATACAAACATTGTATGACCATGTCCTACAAATTAATTATTATTATTATTATTATTATTATTATTATTATTATTATTATTATTAATGAGTAAATAGTGTCCACACACTCCAAAAGCATGGAAAACCACAGAATGTCACTGCTAAAGAAATGTATCCAAGCATCTCAAAGGAAAGTTAAGTGGAAGGAAAAAGTGTGTCAGAAAGAAGAGCAGAAGCAAACAGACTGAATGGACGTGGACTAGCTTGACGGATTGGCCAGCTATCTCATCAGACCAAAGCAACAAAGAGAGTATGTGGGGTATTGTCAAGAGGAAGATGAGAGAGACTGCTCTTAAAACAACTGTGCCTCTCTTTACACCTCAGCAGATCCATAGGCCAGTCACCTCCATGACACGTAGCACTGATGCATTCATTCATGCAAAAAGAAGCCTAGGTGCTGAGAGCAGTTATTGTGCTCAATTTAAAGATCAGTGTGACACTTCTGTATGAAAACTCCCATTTTTCTAAAAAAATGTGTCTTGTGTATCATGTATGCCCCAATTATCTGGGAACCTGAATTTGGGATTCTCGGCAGCCGCGGTGTATAGTCATCCGTGTTAAGAGAAATAAACACTCACAATGTGTCAACCAGTGTTTCAGGAATCTATATGAAAGTTTTGCCTTTTGGATCTAATTATTGAAATCAACCTATTGAGGAGCTTTTTCACTAAGATGCACCTGTCTATGATTAGAATAAAAAATAGACTCTGTACCTTTATACTCTCTGATTCTCCTTAGGACTGAAGGAGGAGAGCAGTCAGTGGAGTGTCTATTTCATTGTACTGGTGGAGGTGGTGGAGGGGGATGAAGGTGGTGGGTTGCTTCCCCAGCCCACCCCTTCCTCCTCAGATTTTCAAAGACAACCACGAGCAGCATTCTCTTTGTCAAAAGTAGAAGTTGGGAGTATGAACTCTTGATGATGAAGCCGGTGACAGGAGGGAACCAGGAGGGAGAGCGGGGGGACGCGCAGGTGCTTCAGTTCCGTCTGGGGCCGAGGCGAGGTTACGCCACTTCTCTATCCGGGAGGGGCCCCATAGGTGCCCTCATTAGGCAGGCCCCTGTTGCACCGGTTGAGGAGAGGTGCGAGTCCTCACGCTGAAAACCTCCCTCCCTCACCTGGCCCCTGTCCGTCTGTCGCGGCTCCTACAGGGAGATCTCCCAATCTGAATGATAATAAGCATAACAACAATAACCCTCTGCAAGAGTAACCTCCTGAAAGCTTAATGAAGCAGTCCAATAAACTGAATCATGGCTTGAGAAAAAAAAAAAAACTGTAAACTTGAGCTCACCCCCCCAGTCAAAATGTAATCTGCAGCTCAGTACTTTTTTTCCTCCACTTGATTATATATTTTGTGACGCAAGTCTGAAAAGTAACAAATCAAAAGTTTCTTGAAAACTTCCTCCTGCCGCACACTGTGACCGAGATTCAAAAGGGCAAGTGGTGCTTCATTAACCGCATCCCCATTTACTTTCCATCATCCCCCCTGAGTCTGCCAGAGAGCGGATTAATGTCAATTACCTGTCGTTTTGCAGCATCCACTCCCACAACGCTACGCAGCCATAAATTTCCCAAAGTATGACGTCAAAAAGTGGAAACGCAACCATATAAGCCAGCTGAAGTTTCAGCTGGGTTCATTTTTTTTGTAAACAGAATTTCAGTTATTTATTTCAGAGGTGTAGTTAAAATTCGACTTAAAGAAACAGCACCTTTTTTTGTAATTTTGTTTATTTCATGATACAGAATATTGTTTATGAGCACGGGCCTAATCTATTCAAACAGAAGGGCTACTTGTGCCAACTCTGCATGTTTAATTGTTTGTTAAACCCCAACTAATAGGCGGTGTGGATTACACATTTTAACAGTTAGATAAAAGAAGAGACATGTTGCCAGATCCATTCAGACAGCCGCGTCGGAACGTGGTTCCTCTGCAAAGAGCCACATTAAAAGGACTGAGACCGTATATAGCGCGGCACAAAGAAACCCCTATCCAGCTTGAGGACCAATGAGGGCTTCCTTTCACTTTTCAATCACTCGTGGTCCTTGCTCGGGATCAAGAGAGGGCTCTTGACTCTGTCTTTGACACAAAACCAAGAGTGCTTGTCTGCAAGTTGAAGAGGGGGGGGGGGATATAAAAAAGGAGGAGAATAATGCGTGTGTCCTGGGTTATCGTGTTTAATTGGATTAGATGGTGTGGCGTTCAGGCGCAGACTGATACGCCGGGATAAACCCACAATTACCCAAAGTGGATATTTGAATAAACAAAATTACCGTCAGGGATATGCCGTTTTTTCTCCCTCATTCAAATATTTAGTGCGTTCTTGTTCTTGGAAAAAACAAGCGCGGGTCTCTAGTAACCCCGGAGCTGCGCGCACTGCGCTCGTCTCGGCGTCAAGCAGCGGCGGGGCTAACCAGGTGCGTGCAGCTGGAGCGCGCAGGTGCGCGGCCTCCACCTGCTCAACGGCAACGAGGCAGGGGAGGAGAGGAGATGGGAGCAGAAGAGAAGAGAAGAGGGCGGAGGGCGCTTCTGATCAAAAGCATGGGGGTTTGATTTAGCGGAGAGATCATCAGTGCGTTTCATTTGTGAAGGTTGAAATATAAAATAATACAAGTAAAACTTGAGTAATAGTCTGCTTAGGTAGTACTTTGGGTAAGGTTTTTTTTTTACAATATCCTGAATAAATGAAACAAGTTTAGCAGATAAAAGACCAGCAGGGCCACCGAGATGGGACTACGAGTACCACGATTATGCATTATAATGTAGTTAATATGTATTTGAAAGAAGAAAAGACAAGCTTCTAAGATGTTGGTACATATGTTGCTTTTATGCCATGCTTGGGTCAGTTTTATGTCCTTCACAGCATGCCACTTTTGAGAAACGTCCACCATTCTCTCGCTCAGTCCATCCTCGCCCCCATCTTTGTAGCTATTTCACAACAGCTATAGCGCAATTAGGGAAGACAGCAGTATTTTCAAAACTAGTTTATATCAAAACGAATTGTCAAATGAAACATCAAATCAAGGTAAAAAAAACAAAACAAACAAAAAAAAAAAAAAAACTGGAACTCCCCATTAAAACATTCTTAAACTAAACAGTTTCATTTATTTATTTTTTACATGCATTCCTACTTAGTGAAAACTTGAAATGTTTTTCATTACTTATTGAGAATATATTGCTCACATAGCCTTAACATTTAAAAGAAACGACCACAAACAACAACAATAATCCTTTTTTTGTTGTTTTTTGATGCAATCGTCACAAAAACTGGATACTGTACTTCTCCCTCCAGCAGATGATCTTCAGTGGTGTGATGGCAGTCCTCAACTTCTACTAACATATTCACCTTCTCCACTGGACAGTGCACACTGTAAATGAGAATATCTATAGATGGCATCTAATATTACTTTGATAAACAAAATATAAAGATTGAGTGAACCAACATTTTCTGTGGAATTCTGATCAATTATAGGATTTGTCCAAATAAAGCCACTAATTTGTTAGAACATAACCTTTATTGAAAATTATACAGGCATTTAAAATGTTAGTTATTTTAATGGCTATTTGAAATCCTGCAACATTCCTTTTTATAGTGCAAAGGAAACAAACATCATGATCAGTTATGTATGGCAGCTCAGGAAAAACACAAGCAATCCCTTGAAAATAAAGGAAACCTAGATCTTTACTTGACACACATCCGCCCTTTTTTGGCACGTCTCCTCTTAAAAGTGCAATGCGTGAAACAGAAATGCTGATGGACGAAGGTAGCCTGCTGTCCATCAAGTTTCATCAAGTTTTTTTTTTTTTTTTTTAAGCAGGGTGCTAAGCAGAGAACCCCATATCCCTCCAATTAAAAAGAAAGGCTATGTGTTGCAGCCGTTTCCTTTCAATCAAGTGATACTGACGTCCTCTCCAAGTCATGTGACCGCACACCTCCATTTACGTCTGCCTTTTAATTGCCTTTTTTTCTTCTTCTGCGTCTCAACTTTGGCCCGTGATGCGCTCAGGAACCACAATCGTACCACTTTTGCTTAATTTTTTTTCCTCTCCGTGACTTGATTTCGGGTGGGCGGTGTTAGGCCACTTTGGGAAGAGAGTTTTTTTTTTTTTTTTTTTTGGTAATCTGTAAATGTGAATAAAGTAACATAAAAAAAGATATTCTGTCAACAAAGAGGGTTAAAATGACCGTCTAAATGACAGTCAACGGCGACTAAAAGGAGATAAATAAAATGACCAAAAAGTTGTGGCGACTGCCTCGGTTTCATTATGCTACCCCTCCTCCTCTCTTCCTCTTCCTCACCCCTGGCAACAGCAGACAAAGCGGGCGGGTTTTAGTGGTCTCCGCCGGGCCGGTCAGCCTTTGATCTGGCCCCGTTAAGAAGAAGTGAATTGAGGGGGAAAAGGGGGGGGGGGGGTCCACCCAGGAAAGGAACTCTGGAGGAAAGTATTGTCCCCTATAGAAATATTGCTTTGTTCTAAACTAAAACTAAAAAACAACAACAAGAAACACATTCAATCACTTCATAATCCCAATTAATTTCAGTTAATGGGCAGAGGCTCCTAATATTAGGGGTGATTCAAGCCATGCAGATCTCCATTTCTGCTGACATCACTTTGAAAACTGAAGGTAGCGGACAGCTACACTATAAAAAAGGAATATAGGAGAGGATTCAATTTTAGGTATTAATTAGGCTATTAAAAAATACAAAACAGTGATATTAAAAATGTAACGTTTTAATATGCTTGAATCTTAAAGGCAGCGTCTGTTTTATGTCAGTAACAAACCCCAAGCTCTTTGAACAGCGTTTAACTGAAAGCGTTTGTTCGGTCAGTCTGTTCTATTGGACTCGAAGACAGCAGCAAGGTGAACAGGCTTGGTTGTATTATAATTATATAAACGAATACAACTTAGTGAAACAAGTAGAGAGCTGACATGAAGCGTGAGGCTGACAAACTCTCTGTGTTGCAGTTTGAACCCAGCTTTAGCTAGTCCAGCGACAACGCTAATGCTAAAGTCAAACGCGCTAGCAAGCTGAACTTCTCATCCACATCTGTCGCTGGGGAAAAGATTAACCTGCAGATTAGAACAGATAAAAATGTAGCGTCACAAATCACTATAAATGTATTAGTAGCCTTTTTGGTCTAACTGCCCTAGCACTAATGCTAAAATCAAACTAAGTTTTGCAACCCGGAGGCCAGCCAACAGCATGTCTTAGCTGTGTCTTATGAAAAGGTCTAGGTGGCTATGGCAACATTTGAACCCTACAAACTAATTCTTTTTTCTTTTTTTGTTTCCTTTTCAACACTGATGTCACAAATATAGCATTTAAATGTTTTATGTGTGTCTTTTGGTTATTGAACTAAGAAAATATGAACTCAGAAATACAGAGTATAGCCAGCTAAAATGTAGGCATGTTGTTTTTATTATTTTTTTTTTTCTTAATAAAAGTATGTTTTACCAGTGCAGATCAAGGTCTAAAACTCTACCAGAACAAAGAAGGCCTTCAAAGGGCCGAATAGTTCTGGTGGGTAGATACTGGACAGGTATAGACTCCCCCCACCACCCATTATGTTTTTTAATACCTACAGCCCAACGCAAATAAGCGCAAAATTAATTGAGCATTACACCTGTCGTTTTTGTCGTAAAAAAAATAAATAAAATAAAATACGAGCACAGGTAAATTACATTGACTAAATGCCTATTTTCCTGTCTTTGCTATGAAGGGGGGGGGGGGGGGGGGCACGTAGAGCGCCTTAAATTGAGTTAGTAATGGTCCGCATGCGCCAGCTGACGCACGCCAGCAGAGACGGGCCTCGGTGAGGGTTTACATCCACGCGAGCTCACCGCGCCCGTCATCAGAGCGGTTTCACACAAGGTTTACAACCAGGATGAAACAATAAAATATATCAAGTTCTTTGCCGGGTTTCATCTGCTCACATGAACGTGTGAAGTAGGAAATGGCCCCACTGAAATGTTGTTAAAAGGCCCAATGGCTCACATTAAGCACAACCTTTCACTTTAATATCCATATTTTGTTTGTAACCGTTTAATAGTTAAACTCAAAAGAAAAATGCAAAGCACCAAATTATTTTATATTATTGAACATAGTTGTTCATTTTTAATAATGCATTTAAGTAGCTGATAGGAGGAACCAAGCTTTTATTTCCCCTTCTGTGCGCCTGCATGGCTCTGATATGCTCCAATTTCAGACGTTCTGGTCGCAGTTTCTCGGCCTGTGCTTTTAAATCGCTTTAAAAAAATAATAAAAACGCCGCAACTCCTGTAAACATGAGTCCTGGTTGTTAATTGTCTCAATTGATACGTGTCTCCTCTCGATCTGCTCCATTATGTTCCAAATAAATCCCGCTCCTCTCAAACTGCGCCGCATGCGCACACCATTGCGACGTGTTTTATTTCATTTTTATTTATTTTTTTTATTTCATTGCCTCGGAATAATCTGCCGCCGACAATTAGCCCGTCATACATCGCCATTAGAAGTCTATTAAAACATCAAGTCATTATTTGAGCATCCCCGGGCAGGGGGGGAATTAGAATAAAACTATCTTTGCCGCACGGGTCCCATTTGGATTAATGGGGAAATATGTAAAACATTTCGTTTTAATTTTCCTCTCACGGTGTTTTGCATACACGCCGTTTCTCTCTCTCTCTCTCTCTCTCTCTTTCTCTCTCTCTTTCTCCCCGCCTGCGCTGAGGCGCTCATTATTTATGAAAGCAATCTCGACCGGCACATTACCGGGCCATGAAACGCTGCTCGCTGCCTAATTGATTCCTCGTCACATTTTTTTTACCCTTCTTCTGCGAGCTTCTAATCGTGTTAATTGTAATTTAATCTCTCAGGGAATACCGGAGACTTGTATTTAAATAAGACTGCCGAGCGAGGAGTTTTTTTATTTTTTTTTATTAATATGATAATGTTCATTATATAATAGAAATGTCATTACGCAGCAGTGGCAGACGGGGACAAATTCCTCCAATCTACATAGATGTTAGGGTGAAAACAATAGGAGCTGATGTTTTACTGCCTTTCTGGAAAAATGCAACCCAGCCCTAAAGATTTTCTGCTTCTTCCTCAGGAGGAGCTTTGCTTTTGTTCCCGCATGATGTGGAGTTGCAGTCCCCTCTCTGCTCTGAGGTCTTCCTTCCTGTCTGTGGGTTGGGGGTGGGGGTGGGTGGGGGGGCACCTGTTGGAGCAGAGCAGCTTGCAGAGTCAAGTTGTCCCATCAAACTGGGCTCCAGCAAAACTAAAGTCACTCTGTTACGCTCTGGTGGGCTTGCAGTGTAGGGCATTCACAGCAACGGCTAAACGGCTTTCTGGAGGCCTTTCATGCACCTCTGCAGTGCAGTGAATGGGGGGGCTGTCAGAAGAGCTGTTTTACTGCAAGAAAATAATGTTTTAATCGCCTTAGAGATGAATCTGAACGCAGCCACACGGAGCCAAGTTATTCTCAATTAAAAACACATTTTCAGGTAAAGGTGGGCACGTTTATCGCATTGTGTTGCATCTCAGCTGTGGGAGGGATGGGCAGACAGGACTGCCTTGCAAAAGATGGTGAGGGGAGCCGACACGGTTGACGGAAGCCGCCACGATTCTGTCTGTGGAGCATCTGCTTCAGAGCTTAGACAAACTGGACCCTCAGCTGCTGCACTTTAAATCATTGCAGTTATGTCATGTCTCCATACTTTATTACTTTATAAAAACAAATCTCCTAAATCCTTTTATCTTAAATTTAAGTCCTACATAAAAGTACAAAAAACAACTAAATAGAAATACTTCACCAATTTAACATACAAATACAGAATGGTTATGCCTCTTTATTTGATGCAAAACTCACATTGCAGCACGTTGTTTAACGTGTGTTAAGAGAGACTGTCTGGGCATCTAGGTTCATCACAACATAACCCCCGAATTATGCAGCCGGAACAACAAAACATTAAAATGGAAAGAAATAATATTCATCATTTGAAACATTCATCAAAACGAAAAAAAAACAAACCAAAAACCAAAAACAGACAACCTTAAAATGAAAAAAAAAAAAAACTAAAACTGATATTTTTTTAATGACTCGTTCCAGACGTCAAGAACTCCTGTTTTTCGTATTTTGTTTTATGAATTTTACCTATGATTTTAATTAACTGATCCCAGCGGTACAGTCCATTTTTTGTTTGTCAATTATGTGCCCTAAAAGGACAATCACATTTGGATTGAACTTGGACACAATTGTGTAAGAGTTTCAAAAGTCAGAGAAAAAACATTTCAAAGTTAAACAAAGGTTGAAGAAAAACACATCAACAAACTACATTCTAAATAATCGAGACAGTCAAACAACCCATGAATTATTTTAGAGTTTATGGTTTTGACATCATCATACAGAGTCTAAAGAAACAGCTGGAGTACATAGCTATTCATTTTAAGTCAAACGGTACAATTATTTTGATCCCCACTATCAGGGTTTTTACTTAGAGTTTGAAAACAAGCAAGGCCAATGTTTCCTCATGGCAGCAAAAAGTGAGCCCGCTTCAAGTAACCGATGTGGCCAAATGCCAACACGACGGCTTACTGCCGGGGTCTTTGGCTGGACGCAGGAGCCGTTTCTGTCTCTCTCTTTTTTTTTTTTTTTTTTTTTTTTTTGTCTGGACGGGCCTGGCACAGACACGGGCTCTGTCCCAGACACAATACATCATACAGTAAAGGGAAAGAAACATAAAAAAGAGAGCGAGAGAGCGAGAGAGAGAGGGGATGAGGTGGGGTTGAGGTGGTACGGTGCCTTTCATTACCATGGTCACCAATGGCACTATTAACCATTCAACACCCCCCCAATTATCCTCCCATCCGCAGTCAGAGAGACAAAGCCTTGGTCCTGGTCTGCTGGAGCAACATGGCCACTAATCTGTCTCTCCTCGAACATCACACCCACTTCACAGCCTCTGCGAGTCAGACAAGTGCTCCACAAAGCCCCCTTTTGTGCTTTCATTTGTGACTTCTTCACTCCGCTCATTAAGGAGTTCATTTTTTATGCTCCGCCGAAACAGTTTCGATGAATGCGGCAGTAAACGCAGGTCGCCCCGATGTAGAAAAAAAATCACTTAAATGGTGCCGCACATGTTTTGCTTGCAGGCCGTGCGAGGCTAACACGTCAATTGAAAAAACAAAACACAAAACTGTTCCGATTTTGTTTTTCTTTAGCGTCTGAAGCCAAGATGATGTTGGAAGTTCTTGACTCAGGCTCGGAGGCAGGCGGAGCGAGGCCTGACTGTAACCCAAAGAATAGACCCGACACAGCAGAGTGGTGTTGTTTGTTTACCCTTTGGGCCCCCCCCCCCCCCGCCTGGACGTGCTGATAGGAGAGCATTCATCATGACTGGGGAGGGATGGAGGGTGTGGGCACGCAGGCTGCAGAGGGACACGATGGCGAAACACGCTGCCAGAAAGCCGCACAGGGCTCATCGCCGGAGGAAAGCGGTGATGCCGTCCGCTGTGCGATTCTCTAATGTTTTAAAAACCGCGGCACGGCGATGCAAGCAAGGCTCTGCTAAAAATAGACTCGGGGCCACCTCTGTCAATTACAACACAAACACCAGCCGTGTTTTCCACTGTCATGGAGGGCTTGTGCGGGTCCTGAGGAGCTCGTTTTCGTCTGGGAGATTTCCTGTTCCTTGCCCCGGCTCAGACCCGCGGGTCCCTCCGATTAGTTCTCCGACACCGCGGCAGAGAGGGTCAGGATGTTCCGAGCCTGCTTCAGCGAGGGCAAGTCGATCATGCTGCCGCGGAAGGTGAAGGCGCCCTGGAGAGAAGCACACACGTTGCACTTGAAATGCACGTTTGACGAACGGAATCAGCTGCAAACTCAAACTCTCTGTCAATATTTAGACGTCAGAATAATAGGAAACAAAAATAGGAAACAAAAAGGAACCGTAAGAAATACAAACGCGCACACACCCGCACATGTAGTGCTCGGCTAAGATACGAATCCCTTCGGGCGATGCCCTGGCAGGGAGAGAGAGGTGGCGGGCAGATTGCGCATTACCTCAGCAGACAGCCCACAGAGCTCGGCACACAGGCTCCAACCATGCACTAAATTAGGGACAATAATATTGTACACTTAATTGGCCCAATTCCCCTCCCCTCACTGTCCTGATAGTCACCCCGGGGTGTACAGTATGTAGTCTTCGGAGCTATGGAGGTGCGCACACAAAGGATCGGTGTGCGCGTCGGAGCAGAGAAACGGCCGTGTCATCGCGGCGTAGGGACAGCAGAGAGATGCTGGGAAGTTACGGATGGGAAAGTCCGATAATAGCGGTTCTTATAGATAGTGTTTTTTTTAAACAACAATCGAGGGAAGAGACGGTGTGACATTTTCAAGTTACAATACTGCGTTTCGTGGTTTTGGACTCTTTTGGCAAAACATATTTAAACCTGCAAAGCAATTATTCATTCTGCTGCTAAAATAATTATACATAACTGCAGTTACAATGAGTATGTAGGACATTTTTTATTGTTTTTTTTTGATTTTGATAAAGAGACCCAAGACAAAATATACAAATAGCACACAGTAAATTTTACTAGTAGTTTTCAAGTGCTTGTATGACAGAGCATTTTAGTAATTCTGCTCTTTACAGAGTAGTACTTCGGTTTAGGTACAACAACCTGATATTACCTGGATAGTTAGTCAGGTTATCTGCTCAGGTAGTGCAGGCACTAGAATTTTTAACAGACATGCAGCTGGTAGCTTTCCAGCAGTATGTCTGTGTCTTTAAATTCCCTCTTTTCCCTCAAAAACCTGCTATATTAAATAGATGTTGCTAAATATAGTTAACACATTCTCTCTACAATGCAAATATGCATTCAATATTAAGACTTGTGGATGCTGCACAATTAGTTTAGTTTGACGCATCATGAGTTACGTTTTTTCAGGAAAAGGAGTGTTTCAAAGAGCGAAGGTCATTTTTCCTATCAGAAGGGTAAAGCAATGATGGGCAATACTTAGCAGCAAGTGTGGGAGAGGGGAGCTCTGCAATTATATGCTCCAATTGCATATAGCAAATATAGAAACTGTATGACATAAAACTGATAATGATTACAACCTAATAACAATAAACACTATTAAAATTCAGTTTGGCATTAGAGCAGAGGTCTCTAACTCAATTCCTCAAGGGCTGGTGTCCTGCAACTTTCAGATTTGTCTGTTGTCCTACACACCTGAATAAAAATGGCTAAACTCCCTAGCATGCAGTCAAGAGAGCTCTGCTAATGAGCTAATATTGGAGTCTGGTGTGTTGGAGCAGAGACGCATCAGAAAGTTGCAGGACGCTGGCCCTCGAGGACTGGAGTCTGAGACCGCTGCATCTACAATCTACAGCTGTGACAGTGTAAAGACAGAGCTGCGTAAACATGGAACTTGCTTTGAAATATTCCAAAGTCAACTATCAGCGGTATTATAACCAAGTGGTCTCAATCGCTGCAGAACTCCACGCCTCCGTGTTGCCTTCAGATTAGCTCAAAATCAGTGAGCAGAGCGCTTCATGGAATGGGTTTCTGGGGCCGAGCAGCTGCATCCAAGCCATACATCACCAGGTGTAATACAAAGCTCCGGATGCAGTGATGTGAAGCTCGCCACCACTGGACTATAAAGAAGTGGTTCTCAATCCTGATTCAAATGATTGCATGAGCTCCTCAGCGGTCATCAGCTGCTGCAGCAACCTGTTAATCAATCATTCAGGAGAACAGTACTTGTCTGACTGTATTGTGCTAAGTGTAAAGTGTGATGGACAGGAGGATTCTGGTGTGGGGTTGTTTTTCAGGAGCTGGGCTTAGTTCCCATAGTTCCAGTAAAAAGGAAATCTGAATGCTTCTGCATACCAAGAGATTCTGGACAATCCCTTGCTCTCAACAGTGTGGATATGGTCCCTTCCTCTTCCAACATGACTGTGCACCAGTGCACAAAATAAGGTTCATAAAGACATGGATAAGAGAGTCTGGTGTGGATGACCTTGACTTGCCCTCACAGAGCCCTGACCTTAACCCAATAAAACACATTTGAGATGAATCAGAGCAGAGACAGAGTGCCAGGCCTTCTCGTCCAACATCAGTGTCTGACCTCAAAATTGTGCTTATGGAAGAATGCTTCAACATCCCAATAAACACTACAGAACGTTATGGACAGCTTTCCAAGAAGAGTAGAAGCTGTTACAGAGGAAAAAAGTGGACCAAATACTTCTGGGAATATAATGCATATCAAACCTTAATCACAATTTCAACCGCTCTCCTCTGCTATTGCTGCTTCAGTTTAATCAATCCACTTTGACCCCTTTGATACACTGGACCCATCCTTCAAACCCGACGAAATGAAGGACGAATTTGTCCGCCACATTTGTAGAAGCATTCGAATTTGGATAGCCTTTGTTGCCTCGCTGTGACGTAATGCGGAATTTGAGAGAAGCAGCCCTTGAATTTGGACACACACACACACACACACACACACACACACACACACACACACACACTAGATCCATGTTTACCTTTCCTTCTTTCTGATGCTGGTCAAAAGCAGCAATGAGCTCCTCGGCCCACTGGACCCTGTCTTGACTCGGGGAGAACTCTTCCTGCACAGGCTGGATCTGCCCGGGGTGAATGACCTGCTTACCTACAGAGAAACACACACGCATATCAGAACATTTAGCTCTTTTAGCTGGAAACAGATGTTTTTTTCCACCATAATGCGGATCATTTTGCCCTTTCAGCATTTTACTCTTTTGCAGTTGTTTCTATTGAGCCAGAGTTTTTCCAGGTACAAAAAGGAGACTTCAGATTTCAGGAGACGTTTCATACCCACCATGCATCCAATGGAAACCTGCTTTGACGCATGTCATCCTCTGTCATCTGCTCATTCAAGGAGTAATATTATTTTGATTAACAACATCTACCAGCAGGTGGCCCTCAGTCATTTTAATTTCATCTTAGATAGAGTTGCGCTGCATATTTGTGTGACATTGCAATGGCAAAGTAAAGTAGAATATTATATTTCAAGTCCTAAGGATACAAATAATTGAAATAATATGTTCGGCTTATAGGAAATACTTGAACTGCCCTCCTTGCCTATACTTGATGTATATTTTTAGGAGATTCTAAAGTTCACAAAGTGTGTTGGGGACATTGTGATGAAGGAAAAGAAAGGGTCAAGGGTCAAGTTGCCTATATGGGAATTAGAAACATCATCTATAGAAATAGCGTGTAACAAAGTTTTCAGACAATATAAAATTACATTTTATGATTATTCATCATCATCATCATCATCATCATCATCATCATTCATCAAAAGAGCCTGGCTATCTAACTAACCCACCTGCCTACCAAAATAAAGTGATTTAAATAGTAAAGAGCAAACTGTTACGCAATCAAAGTAGAAGGTGACAGAATGGCACCAAGAGTGCACAACATCTGGTTGCAAATTAATCCAGAGTATTTAAAATACATGATCTGAAGAGTTTATCTGCTTGAACGCAAGCACACAAAAAAAAAACCAGTAAATTTGTGTTGGCCCAAATGATCACTTGCACTGTGTTCATCATTCCGATTTTACAGCAATCGGCACAATTTGCAGCTATGGATAGAAAAAGAGAAGGGGAAATCAGTCCGGTACCAGTGTGCAAAAGATGAATACGAACATACAGAGGCAACAACAGAGGAGAAGGTGGAAAAAACACGCGAGCGACTGGCCTCTGTCTGCGTGTCCTAAGTGACTGAGGTGAACCAGATGGTGACGGAACCATGAGAGCGTCATAAGAATTCACTAAAGCAACAAAAAAAATCTGTCACTGAAAAGGTAAAACTGAGGACTAACAAGGAGTTATGTCTCTGTTGGTCACAATCGCCAGCCCCCTCCTCCACACACACACACACACGCACACACACACACACACACAGAGCCATCTTCTCCGTTAAATGTGGGCGAAGGCTGCAGACATAATCCCGTGTACATTTGCAGATCAAACTTGTAGTGATAAAGTTGAGGGTTATGAACATGTCTGGCGAGAACGGCGGCTCAGCAGCAGCCAGCGGGAACCCGACACTTTAGGGCTTAGCTCTGTCGCCAGCAACAAATCCTTAAAGGTGGCTGTGCAGGCGGGCTACACGAGCGAGTAGGGTAAAAAAAAAAAAGTCGCCCAGGAGAGCGGAGAAAAAAAAAAAGAGGGAGGAGAGAACCCAGTTGCTTCATCCAGCTCTGCTCACCCTAGGTAACCTTGGGGGGAAACGAAACGAATATTACCCGTCAGCTCGGCTTTTATTTCCAATCATTATTTGCGAGGACCTCATGATTATGTCTGACCTGAAACGTGAGACAAACACGTTCACGGCCAACACCGGCCTATGTATTCGCTGTACGTCTGAGGCCGTGTGTCGTTCTCTTTTAGGAAGAAATAAAAACAAGTGTTTTCCCTCTTCTGCCACATGCTTTCACATGTATTCATAGGACAGTTTCTATACTAAACCTGGCAGGCTTAGATGTACCTTAAGAAAGTGTCTCTTTATGTCAGCCTAGCTGTGCGTGTGTGTGTGTGTGTGTGTGTGTATGAGTGTGTAAGTGTAGCTGTTTAGGACAACAAGAGAACGGTGGTTCCAACAGGGCCGGCTGGGTGACTCAGGTGCCCTTGGTTACGATCCATTGGTTCTCCTAAAATGCATCATTCACGCCCTGCAGCCAATCCCAGGCTGCCATGTGGGGCTGGCACCTT